>NW_006800081.1:1002503-1015866 GCF_000485575.1 Poecilia formosa
TATATATATATATATATACACACTGTTTCTCTAAATTTTTCTAAAACTGTATTAGTTCTTAGAAAAATGATTACAAGCCACTAACCTGCTTCTCTATCCTCAGTGGTTCCGGTCCGTTGCTGGTGGTCGTCTGTTCCATTCTCATTCTCAATAAATCATTTGCTTTCCTACTGTGTCTGATCTAGCATTATAGCTGAAAACAAATATGTATTTATATGATGTGATGTCTGTTTACATGGCTCCATCAAATGGCACACAGCAAAGCACATGTTTGTTTTTTATAGTATTGCATTTACAGAAATGCCGTATTTTGCAGTAACCTCTGTTAGACACTGGAGAGCAGTGTGTGCACTTATTTCAATTTCAGAGTGTTAGGTTCTTTTGTTGGAATGGAGACAAAGTTGTAGGCTCTACAGTAGCTGCAAGAGTGAAATATTCAATACAGCTGTTATAATGTGTCCTGACCTGACCACGTCCACCTTTTTAAACATTACTACAATAAGGCAAAGATACCATTACATGCAGTTATCTGTTCACTGCAAAGGTTACTTCAAAATAACCGTTTGAGCCATAGAGAGGACGTGCATAAAAGTGTGTTTAGATGCATGTGCTTTCTTCTAAATGCCACTGCTTCTGTAATGCATCTTGTGGAAAGAGTCAGCTTAAGGTCAAATCTTTTCCCAAGGGTGTCTGGGATGAGAAAAGTATTGTTTGCTGATGAGCAGGGTAAGCTGTGGTTGGGCAACATCATTTGGTTTCCTCGTATTGCATAACACAAGAACAAACCTCATATTGTCAATGTTAATTGAGAAAGTATTTTCACAAGTTACTATGTAAATGTGGACTTAATGGAACAGTAGAGTTTGATTTGGGTGCAGAAATAAATACATTTGCAGATTTGTAGATTTTTCCATGATTCACACAGGGTCTACCTTACCTTTTTAGGAAGTAATTTCAGAAGTTTAATGCTAGCCAGAATCAGATGGGATTTTAAGATTGAGGTTAACACTCAAATGAGTCGAAGTTTCAGTAATCTAACTGATTGAAAGCGAAATGTGAAAAGTT
This sequence comes from Poecilia formosa, assembly GCF_000485575.1. Lineage (NCBI taxonomy): Eukaryota > Metazoa > Chordata > Actinopteri > Cyprinodontiformes > Poeciliidae > Poecilia > Poecilia formosa. The sequence continues at coordinate 1,003,569 of NW_006800081.1, forward strand.
TGAGCTTGTCCACACTAAACTACTTAGTTGTGGTACATATAATGGCTCTCCATATATATTTGCTTTTCACAGGATATGGAAGTGAGGCAGATCTCCTTTAAAGTCGGACAAATTCTGATGCCTCAACGTCTGTAGTTTTATCTTTATCTTGACCTTTCAAAATAAAGGTGTGACTTTTTCCAGTTTGGGTTTTTATAGTTTCTCTGCCAAAATTAACCCAGGGAACATAAATGAAGACACGACTTAAAAACTTTAAATTAATTTCTGTTTTATTCTTGTACATCCTTGTCTTAAACACCATTTCAAGGGAAGTATTTCATTCTCAAGTCAGTTGTAAAGAGGCGGTTCCCTGCCGGATGATCTGTCAAACCTTTTTAAGTGCATAAAATGCAAGATACAAAGTTTTCAGTGAACACTGGGATAGACGAAAACGACCTGCCTGTCCATCTCAATCCCCGTTTTAGCTGGGAAGGAAAGAATGGTGGTCGTGGTTAACTCTTCCAGGGACGGCAACTGGTCTGATGGAGTGAAACGAGACTGCTTCCCTTTCCGTCAGGGAGAGGAGTTCAAGGTGTGAGATGCGACTTATTTACATATTTTTTTTTAGGTGTGAACCCAATTTTTCTTCTAATTTTACATTCTCTCTTCCTGTTACAGATCATCATTCAGTTCACAGAGGCAGGATTTGTGATGAATCTATGTGGCGGCTCTACATTCGACTTCCCCGCCCGCCTGGGTGCAAAAAAGTACTTTCTTCAGCTTCACTGAGGACGTTCGCATTATAAGCGTCGAGGTCGAGTAAACCATAAATCACTTGAGAAATGATGACTTCTTTTTGTTTTTTCTTTTATCTGTAGTACATATATTGCCAAAGGATTTCTGTAACTGCTGCTGGCTTGCATTGCTTACAGCTTCCTAACATTAAAATTTCAAATTTCTTGGAAGCAAATGTATGCAACCACACTATCAATAATCTTTGACATATGGCCTCAGAAAAATGTCAGCGACGACTCTGCTGCTCTGAAAGAAAAGATAAGAGCGGTTTTGTGTTTTGCATTGGCCTGTTTCAAAAACTCAGTAGAAATATGTGAACCCATGACCAAATCTTTTCCTTACATGTACTGCACATTAATCAATTTAATGGCAATAAAGCAAACATTTTGTCCAGGATACCCCCCTGTAAAATGTGTGAATAATAAGAGAATGATCTTTACACGTATACTTCTCATCTGTGGACTTGTCGCTTTACTTGTATCTGCAAAAGTTAAATTTTTTGAGAAAACGATTTGTATCTTCGCAGAAAGCACATTATTATGTTGGTGATGAACCTAACCTTGAACTTTACATTACGCTCGCATCTTAACACAAACATAATTTGACCTGAGTTACACACATTGCTCTTTCTGAATTTTAAGCTTGTAAAATTCTGTGTGTAATTTTTTTTTGCCATTTTTGAGCAACAGCAGCAATTTCAGTCATGTGTTAGGAGCTGAAAGTGAGTGGCCTGCTGTGACTGCCTGTGACTCACAGAGGCAAACCCTCAATCATTTTTCTTCAAAAGAAGAAGAAAAAAAAACACATTACTCTTTCAGAAAATCTGCTTGCCAGTCGACCATGCTGAACCTTAGAAACTATTTACAGTAATTGAACACAAGGCAGCTGGCTGCACTAAATATTTATCTGTCTCCCTGGTGACAAATACATTTCTATTTCTGTCCACAACTCTCGGTAGCGTTCCCTTTTATACAGGCGGCCTCAACTCCACTGCTTTCAAACTACTAACCAGAAATCAGTAGCTCCTCTGTCAACTAATTAGACTTTACTGAGGTCTAGAGTAATCTTTAGACCACTATTTTCAGATACTAAAACTGCCCCTTATGTAGGCAGGATGGTTGCCAGGGACAGCGACCCTATTTGCTGCGCAGAGTGCCACTCAGAGTGAAGGAACCTCCCACCCTGCATTGCATATAGTCTCCAGTCTGGGTGTAGACGCTGAGGCAAGACCCTGCAGTACTCACTCTTTTTCTCAGCTCCACTTGACTCTCTTTATTGGCAAATATGGGGAAAGTAAGTATATTTTTTAACAAAATTTCTGTCCTGCTTGTATAAACTGCATATTTTATGAATAGTAGGTGTAGTCTTAGGTCAAGTTTATGTGAAAATGGCAGCTGGTGTTACCTTTCTTTTTTTTTTTTGTCAACTCATGTAGCTGAGTGTTGCAGATTTGTGCTTTGACTACAGAGCCTTGCATGGAAAACGTCAGCTTAATTCACTCAGGCCTCTCTTTAAAAGCCTTTTATGGGCAAAGCAATCACAGCAGATGTGAGCAAAATGAAGACTTTGCAACTTAAGAACAATGTCTTAGGTACCAGATAAAAGTACAATGTTAATGTCCTCACCACATTTCTGTAATGGTGAGAAATAATAGCTCATCATACAATGTGATGATCAACTCGCCATTATGAAATGGTCTGAATACCATTCTAACCTCTTCCTAAACTCTGGGGTCATAAACCAAGCAGATAACAATGAAGGCCCCAGTCTTATCAAATATTGCGGTAAATGTGTTTACCGCCGTTTTGCGCCAGCATTGAACACATTTAAAAACAATTAATCAGGGAGGAGGAATATAAAATAAATCACTTTTAACAAATAAATCAATATGATTCCCATGTTTACTGCATATTGCAAACCAAATCTTATATTTTGTCACATTACAATATCCGAATGTCACTTCATTACAACTTATGCATTAAAGTTGTGTACAACTGTGTGGTGGAAGTAAAGGAAACATGTTTTTTTTGGGTTTTTTTTCATTTTTACAGAACATTTTGAAAAGTGTGACATGCATTAATATTCAGAACCATTCACTTCAAACTAATTCTCCAACTTTTGGGCTATCTCTCTTACTGCTTTGCACAGTTGAAAACTGAATTTTCAAAATTCCTCAGATCATAAAAAGAGCATTATGTGAACCTTTATCTTCAGGTCTTCCCAAATATTTTCAGTAGGGTTTGGACTAGACTCTAACAAAGTCATTCCAGTGATTTATTATGCTTTGATCCACTCAGTTACATTGATATGTGTGTTTTTTTTTTCTCCCTCCAGGAATATTAACCTCTGCCACAGTCTGTAATCTTTCCAGACTCAATCAGATTTTCTTCTAGGATTGCTCTATGTTTAGCACCATCCATCTTTCCGTCAACTCTGACAACATTCTCTGTCCCATCTGCTTAGTCTCAGAAATTTATGTCTTTTTTTGCCCTTTTTTTTTTGCCCCATGAGGAACAGATTTATAGAGTGCGTGGTTAAATAGTAGCCCTTGTGACAGATTCTCCCACATGAGCTATGGATCTGTGCAGCTCTTTCAGAGTTACCAAAGGCTTACTAGATGCTTCTTTGGTTGATGCTCTCTTTCACTTCCCTTTGCCTTACAATTTCATTTCACAGTAATGCCCTACATTTGTTGGTTCATCACTTTACACTTAGTGATTATAACATGACAAAATGTGAAAAGGTCAAGTGGTGTTAAAAATGTTGCAAAGTGCTGTATGTCTTGGACAGAACAAGTCAAAGGGGAGAGGTTATTCGATTCTCAGATAGAATGGGGGGAATGTTTCACTGATGTCGTCCACCCTGAATATGCCAGAGGTGTTAAGTCAGATTGCATTATATCATTGTGTAACCAAAAGACGCGGCGTAAAGAGTTAAGCACCGAGTGGACGGAGATCGCAGAGGCTTGAGGTCAGTCTGACATCTCACACAATTCAATACTCGGTGATAATTACTGCAGATACCTAGCAGATGACCTCTATGTTGAAAGAATGTCTGATCCATGTGATTCTGCTTCCTCTTGCCAAGCCATTTGACTTATAAATGAAGTTTTTTGTTGTTGTTGTTGCTGTTGTTGTTTTGTAAGACTCAAAATAATGACAACTCATCTCTGCATTTAAAACAGGGAACTCAAGGGACGAAGATCAAGATATGTTGGAAAATAGAGTATTTCACACTATTCTAATGTTTCTGTAGTTATTTTTAGGCAACCGTTTAGAGTCTTGTTGACTGTAACACTGAAACAATCAATTAAAGCTTCTGAAATCCACTTTTTTAACGTAGTCATTTAGAAGGAGGTGAATAAAAAAAATCATAAAATACGATATGATTCTTCAAATGTATATACAGATGATTAAACATAGGAAAATGATCATTTTCTCTACAAAAGAACAGAAGTTAAAATCCCCCCAAAAAACCGGTTGTATCTGTGCTGTTTGCTATAGCTACCAAAGATATGAACAGATGTATGGTGGTATACTATATTTAAAACAAATTTACTATGCGTATGATGTCACTTTTCCCTTATTTATGACACTGTAAATTTCACATGGCAGAATCTTAGGAAGAATTGCCCACACAAGATACATTTTCTTATTATAGCTCAGTCCAGTATTACTCTCTATATTGTACATCACTTATTTTTCCACTGGGCAGTAAGCATTCTATACTGCAAGGAGGAAAGTATTACTAAAACGAACAGCAGTCAGGCCGTTCAGCCTCTGGCCAACTTGGCACTATGCAAACATTTTTTTGGCAACTGTGAGAGAAGAGAGAGCTGGAATCTTTGCCGAATTGGTCGGTGGGAGTGTAACTGGAAACACATGTTGCTGCTGTTTAAACAGAGGAAAACGGTAGGGTGGGTTTGCCTTTGGGTGTCAGTAGGACTACATTTCTGCGTCAGCCATGTGTACTATGCAGTGTTTCTTTAGGTGATGTGTCACCGACCTTCTCCTCCAATTGTGCGCAGGGTATGATCATCAAGGACATGTCCTTCAAAGTCGGACAAACCCTGACTATCGTTGGAGTGGCAAAACCTGATGCTACAAAGTGAGTATTTAAAACACCTGCATGTGTCTCTGTTTCTGCGTCGGCTTTTCACATTAGCCTTATTAGGTTTTCAGCTCACACTAAAGATAGCTCTTATTGGATTTGCGCAAACATTCTTGTCATGGGATCTTAAAAAGGTTGCAGTGACGTGGTAACAGATGCAGCACTGAAGTCACAAGACTCATGAGACGTCTTCCTTCAAATTTAATGATTTTTTTTATTTTCTTTTTTCTGACGCATTGGAACAAAACAGACAGAGACATCGACACTACTTTCTGACAGCACTAAGAAAAGTAATCTGCTAAACAAACTGAATAACCCCTAACAAACATTATACAGAGTTAATGGCAGCGATAGCTCCGTCCATGTCTTCATCCAGGAAAGAGAAACAGCTAAAAGCGACAAAGATTAGAGCCGGGAGCAATAGTGCTGTCAGTGACTCCATCAAGGGAAAAAAAAAAATACAGTTAAGCACAAAACAGCTGAGAAAGGAGTACTTTCTGTTGAGTGCACAGAAAGTACACAGAACAAAGCAGCAGCAGTGACGGCTAAATAACAGAAGCAGTAAAACACAGCTAAACGTAACCTTTTGAGGGAAGAGCAAACTGAGACGGACCAAAGTTTACTGTCAGGAAAGAGGCACAGTTAAACACGAAGATAATACCCTCTGTGGAAAGAAAAGGGGAAATCCAAGTAAACGCCAGCAGATGTTGCCGTGAACTTGGCAACAACTGCACACCGTAAAGCAGCAGGATTAAAATAGCGCAGTGCAAATGCGGTTGATGCTTCCTTCAGTACAACTACAGTAATGGCTCAGGAAATAACTAAACTTTATAAAATCCCAAAATAAAAGCTTAATCTCAAAAGTAGACAGGGTGTTTTGACACATGTACAAAGCCTATAATAATAATAATGATGATAAAATATTACATCTCGTTGCTTTTTGTTTTTCTTCACCTGCAGCTTTGCGGTCAATATCGGCCCCGACGAGCAGGACATCACGATGCACATCAACCCTCGTTTCAACGCCCACGGAGACGAGAACGCAGTCGTCTGCAACTCCTATGAAGGAGGCAACTGGTGTGAGGAAGTCCGTGAGGGAGGATTTCCTTTCCAGCAAGGAGAAGAGTTCAAGGTATGTCCATGCTGTCAGAAACAATGTGTGTCACAGCATCTCTATTAGTCACGTTTCGGCGTCGATCTTCTGCTGTCTAACGCGTCCCTTCCTTTAGATCGTCATTGAATTCACTCCCGCTGAGTTCGTCGTGACCTTATCAGACGGCTCCACAATCCACTTTACCAACCGCATGGGCGCGGAGAAGTACTCGGTCATCAGCTTTGAAGGAGAGGCTCGCATCCGGAGCGTCGAAATCAAGTAAAACCTCGGCGTTCTGAAGAGCATCTGAACTGGCGGTCAGATACCACATGAACCGCTTGCTGTCAAGATCATCCAAACATTGGTTTCCAGATTTTGGTATTCAGCAAATTTGTGACCAGCTTTATGCTTGTTTAGACTAGATGCATTCACAAATAAAAAATAAAGGTGGATAGATAGCACCTGTGTAGAGTAAGAATCCTCGGATTTGCAGAGAAAAATATGCATATGGTGAGTTTTGTGACTGGAACAACTTTTGTTATGTATTTTATTTTTTTTTTTTCAAATTTAACAACTGACCAAAGACCTAAAAAACATTGTTATGTTTTATAGTGTTTTTAGGGTTTTAAGTTTGTCAAATTGTCCAAACATAATTACACACACATGCACACTTGTTTCTTGTCTATGAATCTACCTTTTTTCGTTGACATTCCACTGGAATTACTATGTTTACCTGTAACAACATCCGTTAAAAATGATCGACATAAATAAGCATTTCAGACATGTCAAAGGTATTTTTTTTTCTTTGCCCAATAAAATCTCAGTATTTGTGAAAAAATTGGTTGCTTCTTCTCAATGTATTTTGCAGACATTTTTACACTGTTTTCATGAGAGGTGACTAGTGTAGCCAAAAACTGTACTCCAGGTAGAGTAGAGCTACTTCAACATATGTTTACTCATGTAAAATTAAAAGCAGCCATTCAAGACATTACTTAAGTAAGATGAAAAAAAAAATGTGTGTAAAAAAAAAGAAAAAAAACAAAAAACTGCTCAAGTACTGTACAAGTTCTCATATACATCTGATTTAATATGTGAAATTATTGCCAGACAATTAATTTAAATGCTGAAATTGAAGAAAATAAATAAATAAATAAATAAATAAATAAATAAATAAATAAATAAATAAATAAACACAATGATTACAAAATAAAACAAAAATCTAGCATTCTAGCGTTTCTAAATATATATTTTTTCTGTAAAAAAACAACAACTGTATTTGCATGATAGAATAGTGTGAGGTATTTCCAGTGACAATGTATATGGTTCAAGGTATATAAAAATATTTTTTTATCAACAGTGACAGCTCATTGGCTGGTTTTCTTGAAGAACATCGATTTAATCTACTTAAATCTCTCAGCCCTCCTCAGCCTGCCTTCCCCATGCCCTGTATAACCTTTGACCGAGGTTGTACATTTTGCCATTTTGCCAAGTGAGTGGAAATTAACAAACCACAAAACTGCAAGGGGATGCTGCAAGGCTGTTTTCACGCAGGATGGAATGCAGTCAGAAGACACTGGAATGACACAGTAATGATGATGGCCTGTCAAATTAACAATGACAAATGTGCAATTGAGATGGGGACATTAAAAATTTCAAAATGTGCCTTGGATTATGAAATAATCATATGGAAATCCCTTTTTTGGCCCCCAAGCTATCTTTGTCTGATATTGAATTTTATTTGATTATTTTAATACAAATATATACAAAAATACAAATATTACTTTAGGGGCTGATGAAAAGCACTGTATGAAAAGGTCTATTACTTTATTTCCACTCTGTAGTTTCAAAACTAAGATGCTGTAATTACCCTTCTTATCCAGTAGGTGTCAGTATTGTTACATTATAAAATGAGAAACTGTAGTTTGATCACAACTTGTGCTGTTTCTTTGGCTTCTGAGATTAAACCTCTGGCATATTTCAGCCCCGCTGCAAAAGAATTAAGGTTTCAAAGCACTGCTATGTGCCATGCTCATAGAGCTATGTTAAATGTAGCTGATTATGGTGAAAAAGTAAGACACTTAAAACCCATTCCTCCTTTATATAGATGACAAACTTTCCAGAAATGCAATTTTACTCTAATATCCTTTCCACATTTCTCAGCTGCAGTTCACACAGAGATTATTGGATCCATCTTTTATGTGTGATGCCATTTCAGATCATGGGTTGACATGGCAACAGCTGCTAAAAACCCCCAACACATCACCATCATCAAGTAGCTTAATGGTCATTGGTGGGCTATTACACTGACCGCACTAATTGTTTCTGCTTTTCTGCATTCTTGCAGGGCATTCTTTATTAGCTAACTAATTTTTAATGTTAGGCAAAAAAATAAAATAAAATAAAAAATAAAAATATCAGTTACAATTTTAGTGTTTCTTTTATGGTTCCCTATTTCTGACTTTCAAAGAACAGTCAAATCACAGATATGAAAGGTTTGTTTCCTGAAGAAAATGACTGAAAGCACATTGATTAACTAGACCTGGATGGATATGAATGTATTTCTAAAGCTTAGGCACTAAAAACAAGTTGTTGTTTTTTTTTGGGTTTGAGTCAAATAAATATTACATAACAAAGAAAAAGTGAAATTTTTTACATCATGTCTACTTTTAGGTTCTGTATCATGTGGGAAGAAGAGGTTTAAAAGTGACTGCACAAAGAAAGACCTTTTCACAAATGCATAAGTGACATTGTCTGTGGTCTGTTTATGTGTTTAAATCAGGATTAGGGTCTAAACAATTAGAAGAGGGTCTGTTTAAATATTGCCATGACCATGTAGGGGGCAAAGAAAACATGTAGAAGAAGATCAGATGAAAACAAAGCTGAACTATTTGAAAAACTTGTGTGTGGCAGAAAACAAGCCATGTGCACCACTGTCAATACACCAACATCCTGCAGTGAAGATGCTTTTCTGCAGCCTGATACAAGGAAGCTGCTGAGTTTAGGATGGAGCTGAAACAAGGCAATCATGTGCAGCCAAAATGTCAGTATCTGGGTCTATGTTATAGTCCATTCTGTTATGTAAAATCTCAGTAAAATACACTGGAACTTGTAGGTGTGACTTGGCAAAAAACAAACAAACCAAAAAAATTCAGGTGCAAATTCTTGAGCAAGACACTGTACACGTTCTAAAACAAGACAATGATGCTATGAAGTTGACATTATACGACTCATTAGCTGACTATTCCAAGCACAACTTGGAAGATGAAAAAAAAAAATCCAAAGCGCGACAAAAATCAAAGGAGATATCACTGTTATGCGTTTACATGTGTATCTGACTCTTGGGATTGGAAAAAAAAAAAAAAAAAAAAAAAACTTAATGTGATGTAACAGGAGGAAATGTCCTGAGATATATAGAGTTGGATCTAAGAGGCATGAGCAGACAATAGGAAATAAAGAACAAAGTTTCTATATATCACAAGAGTTTCTTATTCTGTTTTCCATAACGTTCTGTTCTCTTCTCACTATGGATTCGAGTGTGTAATATTAAAATGTCAGTTGCAAAGGTGATCTAGGTGGGGGAAGACATTTAGTTGCCACTGTAGCAACTAAATTGCAGGTTTTGCATAACATTTAAATCTCTGTTAGAGATCTTCCTCCCACAGTCTTAATGGGAAAGAACTCTCTTCAGCATCGCTTGGCTTCGTTATATCGTGTCAGACATTATCAATAAGCTGTGCTGTGTTTTCTCTCCATCCACGCAGATAATTTTAGGTTGGCTTGAAGCTGATCTACGGAAGCCAAACAGACCAGCACACTTCCTCGCAGAGGCCTGGGGTGCTAATGTGTGCATCTCTGCTTCTTTCATACGCTAAAGGTGATGTTTCGAGAGGACTGGGGGCGTCAACCCACATGCCGTCGCTCATTTCTCTCCACTCTTTGACACATTACGATCTCTTTGCTCGCTGTGGAAACACAAAGTCACGCAAACCCATGAATAGACGCAGAAACAGACGTAAATGTAACTTTTCACTCGGCAGGCAGGGAAAAAAATAAATAAACGCTTAGCAGACGAGCCGTTCGGTTTCGTTTTATTTCGGTAGTCTGAAAACGCATCAGTGTTATTCTCTTTACCTGTACGTTGTCACTTATTCAGTGTGTGAGTAAATGTGCTGAAACGTGTGGAACAGAATGATTCACCTCAGCTTACATAAAACCTCTGTCTATATTTAGCACCAGCATGACTCCAGATTTCTGCACCAAAGCTATCAGCCACACACTAAGATGTGCGTGGGCCTGCCATGAGATGACTGCAGTGCTGGATTCACGCTCTGCAAAAATAACAAATAAATGATGCATGATTGTATACAGTTTGTTCTATGTGCAGCGGCTGGGGGATATTAGGAGCAGCCCTGGGCGGAAGTCTACATGGACATAAATGTTAAGGAGTTATTGAGGTTTAAATTAGCTCTTGGATTTTTTTTTCCTCCCTACAGGGTTGAAGGACTTCATTTCCTACATCCCTAATGAGAACAAATCAGTTTGTCAGTATTAGTTTATTGTTGGTGTTGAGAAATGACCAGGTCTTAAAGCTCTCACCACGTCATGTTCACTGTTTCTGAAAACTTAGAAAAGGACGGCGTTGGCTGTTTTCATCAAGCTCCATTAATGGGTGGATGTTTGAATTATTCTAATTGCAGTGTTTGTTTTTTTTTATAGCGCTTAATTAAATGTGTTGGTATTCAGGTACATGACTTACAAACCATTGTTTATATCTGATCGCCATTACTAAGATCTGTATTTGGGAAGGATTACTCTGTCAAACTCTGCCCAGGTTTCAGCCTGGTAGCTTTTCCTAGTTTCTCTGGAAGAATTTACTTATTGTTTCTATGTACTCCGGCTCTCTGCCTGCAGTTCAGTGGGAAGATACCGATGTGTCCTTGGGCAAGATGCCAAACTCCAAGTGGCCTTCCAGTCTGCAAACCGGTGTATGAATGCCTGCACAGACGGGTCAAGGGGAGTTGTTGTGTGAAAGTACTTGCACCCTGCAAGATTTGACCATGTGCCATTGATTTGTTGCATATCTGCTATGTTTATTAGCTGATACGAGATTGAGCCGCGTATGCATTTTAAATAATGTCAAGGCTCAGTTCTTCACGTTTTACTTTACCAAACATTCCTCTTGGCACTGTTGACAACTACTTGGGCACATTGTCTTTTATCATTTGAATCCTCTCTCTATTTTCTTTTTTTTTTTTTTTTGAACAATTGACTAAAACGCTCGTCTTCAAATTGCACCTCACTTGCTTCCAATCAGCATGTCTGTCATGACTGTTCTATTTAGTACTGTCTCAGTCTATGCTTTATGTTCTCTGTCTTGATGCTGCACACCAGAATCCAATCAGATTATCTGCAGATTGTTGCACATAGCAAAAACGTAGGGTTGCTAAGCAAATACATAGGTTTGCCGAGAACTTAGAAAGCTGCAGTGGGCCCCTACCTATTTGAGGATTCACCTATTCACAGAACATAGCAATTATTTGCAGAAAATGTGGCTATTTCTGAACTTTTTTCATAGAACATGTCTACATTGTAAAAAAAAAAAAGAAAATGTAGCTTGAAGAGCTGAAATACCTAGGAGCAATGCTCCTGGATGCTTGATTAGCCAGTGTTTGCAAAGCAGCCAATCATGGAGCGGCATTTATTTTCCTTGGCACTGATTGGCTGCATGTCCAGGAGCAAAGAGAAGGAAGACAGTAGATATTAGCTTCTGCGGTACTGCCAAGACAATTTCCACTGTGCTTAATAATGAATACTGAAGTATGTTTGGCACTTTAACAATAAGAAAAAGCAGCTCTAAGAATTTGTAGAGAGGGGAGCCTCAAGTATTCAAGAATTTCAGCTATTCAAGGGTGATTGTGGTCCCTAACTCTTATGAATACCAGGACCCCTCTTTATGGTTACTTAATTAAGTCTCCAGCAAAGTAAATCAAACTTATGGTTGCAGTAATAATTTTCTGTGGTATTGGAATCATACAAAACAAACCCGTTTTTGTCTGTATATCTTTACAATGTTGACCAGGTCATGTGTTTTCTTTTCTTTTTTTTTTTTTCTTTTTTTTTACCTGACTGCTCTACAGTAAAACCAAGCAGCAAAAGGTGGGAACCCAGGGGAATTTTGGCTGTTTTGTCCCAGGCAAGCTGAAGAATAACTGTGACAGCTTGGAAAGTACACTGTCATTGACCTGCCCTCTAGTGACAACGTGTGTGTGTGTGTGTGTGTGTGTGTGTGTGTGTGTGTGTGTGTGTGTGTGTGTGTGTGTG
>NW_006800081.1:1015876-1069781 GCF_000485575.1 Poecilia formosa
TGTGTGTGTGTGTGTGCTCATGTAAAGTGTACCCATGTGTATGCATGCATGCATGACAGCACAGGTGGCCTTTTGCTGCAAAGTGAGACATCAAGTATTCTTCCTTAGCTGTACTGCTGAGTTTACAGTAGTCAACCTATGTTCCAACCATGCTAGCCGTCACAAAAAATGTCATCTTTTTTTTTTTTTTTTTTTTGCTGAACAAATTTTCTCAGCAAAGTTAAACAAGTCCTTAACCCTGAATCAAACATTATGTTCTACTAATGTAATGATTGCTTAATTGTGTTTATGTGTTTAACTTGATCCCTGGTACTTCGCATTTGCTGTGCCTATGTTGCTTTTGTTTGCTTGATCTGCCGTCATGATTGAAACAATGCTAATGGCCGCTGTGTTCCAAGCAAAAAAAAAAATATGGACACCGGGGCAAACGGTGTATATAGACTTTTGTCATACCAACAAGCATAAAAATGTCATAATTCGTGAGCAACGTGTCCTTTAGGTTGTAGACTAAAAGCAAATGTTTGCTTTTGCTGTCATGTGGTATGCAGAGGGGGTTATCCTCCCAATACGCTGCCATGGTGCAGGAAGTAGACCTTCAGGCTGTGTGCTCTCTGCTCAGCCAAATCACTGCAGGCTCATCCTGTAAACACAGCTACAGTCTTTCAGGCTCTGCTGAATGCTCCCCATTTGTTCTTTCACCTCTGATGATTTCTCTTCAGTTAATGCACTTCCAAGCACTCAGAATCATCTGGCTTCATCTCCCGCTCATGCATTGAAAACGTTCGCTTCTTTTACCCTCCACACGTCACTTTGGAAGCGTGCAGCTTCTAAACGGCTGGATTTTTTATTGTCTTGTGATTCACAGGCCGCGCTAGGCAAGTAGTGGTGTCGCGAGCGCAGCCCGCTCTGCAATGCGCGGGTCTGAATGTGTGCAAAACTCCATCTGATGCATAGGGACTTGGAAATGATTGTGTTTATTATTTGCCAACGTCATGTTACAAAAACATTGTTGTGTATTTTATGTGACAGACCAACACAAATAATGGAATTACTGAAGCGAAAGGAAATTTGTTGACTTTTCTTTTTCTTTTTTTTTTCTTTTTTCACTACTAAAACATGTCTAGCGAATGAAATTCATGTTATTTTTCTTTGCTAAAACTCAGTCAAAATTGGTTGGAAAAAAAAAATCAACAAATTTAGATGTGAATCGACTTGGCTGTTCTCTTGAATGAATGAAAATGCTTTTATCTAAGTCGTTCAATTTTATCCATAATTAACCCTTTCATGCATGAATTATTATCCTTTGTGTCAGGATTGTTTTTCCATTTTCTTATTTTTATTTTCTTAAGGCATAAAAAAAGGAAGGTAGGAAACATTAAAAAATAAAATAAAATAAATTTTAAAAAAGTATGCTGGTATGCTGTTTTGTCTGTCGGCCATATCGGATTTAACAAAAACATGATGATGTTCTCTGTGCCTTCTGAAGAATGTTGCCCCTACAGCATGATGCTGCCACCACCCGCAGGGATAGCAGGGTTGAGATGTTCATTTGTACACAAAAAAAAGGTTGAAACATTTTCCTTTATATTCACTAAATCTGCAACTGTGTATTGGTCTCCGACATAAGATTTAAGCCAAGCACATTAAGAGAATATCTGAAAAAAGGGTAAGTATATAATTTGTGCTGTTATGGCAAAGCTGTCATAAAATAGCTTCGGTTTAGAGTTACCTCTCGTTACTCCCAGTGTCAAACCCTTAATTTAGACAACTGTTTAATAAACCAACAGGGAACTACAAGTGTTACACAGAGTTATATTCAGCCCCTACTTAAACCAAGCTGTCAAAAGCAAGCGCAAAGTTTGACGTCCTGTTAAAAAACAAACAAATAAGCAGAGGACCAAGCTGTGGGAGATGATGATTCACGCCTTATGTTTATATATCTATATAGGAACAATGTGTTCATGGGAGAAAACAGACATGTTCTTCCTATTCTAACAGTCAGAAAATAACATGCTTCACAAGCTGTTTTCGTTGTTTTCTTGGAATACAAAGCTGTCAGATAAAACAATGTTCTAAATGTCAAAACTGCACCGAAGGAGATGATGACAGGCACAGTGTGATTGTGGGTGTGCGTCGCCGATCGAATCAGCAGATGAATTAGATTTAATCCAGGCAGCTCCTGTAAACACAAGGAAAGGATTTCACTGTAAATGCTCCATTGCCGACTTGTTTGATCAAGCAGCTTTTAAATTATGTATTGGGATTGTTCCATTTAATGTTAGTCAACACTTTTCCTTTTTTTTAATATGTTTTATTACAAAATGAGAATTAAACGTTGTTTTTGCAGCTTTTGCGTTTTATTTGCTGTGAGATCATTTGCTTTGGTTTTATTATTTTCTAAAAAAAAATAAAAAAATAAACAAAATGAACAGTGTCAATAAAAAGAAAGGCTAAAATTATTTTGGGAGAATCTATAGAAGCTTGCTCAGGATGATCCACCCATCCATCCATTCACCCCCCCCTCATTTCTTGTTACCTTTTTCTAATTTGTTTTGTTTGCCATCATTTTTTATCCTCTGTCAGTCTGTTACCTGTAAGCCTTGGCAATAAAACCTGCCTGTAGGTTTGTTTAGCCTGGCTGTGTCGTGAGTTTCACTCAGCTTATCATCTTGCAGTCTAATTATCTCCCCATTTCTTTCGTTTAAGAGTATAATAGAGCCCCTCTGCCTTGTAAGCATGACCACAGTCGTATTCAATTGTGACTCTTCATTTTGATATCCAGATCACTTTTTTTTTTTTTTTCTTGGTCGTTGGTTCTACATTTGGTCAGAAACTGTCTCTGTGTTTTACTCCTCACAGAATGGACATACACAGCTCAGGGAACAAGCTATCCTTTCTTCTCTTCTTTTAGGTTCAGGACGTAATGACGTGTGCATTTTGCACATTTCCTATTTAGTCTTTTTTTTCTTGTGTTCTTTGTCTCTCTCCTGTCCCCTGTTCTTCCTCCACCATGCTGTTTCCACTCTGGTCCCTCTTGGCATCACCTTTCTCTCCTAGTGTCCATTTTCTTCTGTCTCTGGAGTTATGTGCTTCATAATCCCTCTCTTGTTTTCCAGGTTTACATACCTTTGGCCCCTCGGGTAGGATGAGTCAGGTGTGAACATATCTCTTGCAGTTCAGAACTGCAGTCTCACACACTCTTTTTTTTTTATTTTGTTTTTTTTTCCCACATTTGAATTTGACTCTTTTTTTGTAATTCAGTGGTAGAAACAGTCTTTGCACACCTTTCTGTCACAGTTCTGGGCTTTCAGTCATACAAAAGCGGGAGTTTACTGAGTCCTATCTGTTTATGTGTGATGTGTTTCCAGTGTGCAACGTAATATTCAAATTACATGCCAGTTGTCAGTTTAAATCAGTGTTTGCATCTTTGGCACCATACAAACCTCACAGCGGGCGAGAGTCCACCATCACAAAGCATAAAAGCTCTGTGTCGGTGCGTTGTTTACATGTTGCAGTTCATTTTGTTGCACAAAATCATAAATGGAATTAAGTTATGAAACAAAGTCTATTTGTTAGCTGTTCCTCTCACTAAAATCAAAATACTTCAACCTTGTGGAGCTATGCAGTCAGCATTTAGTTTTCTTTTATCTATTTCTTCTTTCTTTTTTCTTTTTTTTAATAAATAAAACTCTTCACTTTCTCAGCTTTTCTTCACCCAATCCTCAGATGACAGGAGCCTCCACTGGGGCTTCACTTTACTACTTTCCTTGCATGTCATTCTGAATGTTTGGATCAATAAGAGGCAACTGTGTAATAGAATTAGGCCGTAATGGAAAGTACAACTAGCTTTCTATTTACTCAGTCCCTTCGGGGAGATTCAGGATAGGTAAAGAGCCGATTGCAGAGGGAGACGGCAGCGGAAGCGAGTGAGGGAGGGATTTTTATGTTACGCCGTCGGGATGTTTGCGTTACGGACAGCTGTGTTTTAACGACGCGTCAACATGAATGATGATGAATACTGGAGGGGGGAAAAAAAGAGAATAATGATGATGTTAAAGATGGGCTGTTTTGACTTCACACTTTTCAAGGGTCATCCTGATAAGTCAGGGCAAGTTGTATTTACCATTCGATGCATTGAAAATGTACATTTTCTGGTCAAAGGAGACACAAGAATGAAGTAATCTTCTTGGTGCGACGCGCCTAAAACGCAACACATTTGCGTTGGCGCGCCTTCAGATGCAAACGCATGCTCAGCGTTTGGGATCTGGACTTCAGTGTTGTTCGGTGTCCTTGTGGATTAGTTGATTACTCTGTGCGAACTCCTCACTAACGTAATGAAATTATCGACCCAACGGGCGGCTCAATGAGTTCCGGCACAAAATGTCATCTTGATGACTCTTAAGGTGTTAATGGCCTTATGAGTAGTTAATTAGCTGAACTCTTCACCAGTGCAGATCCTTGATATGTGGAATGGCCTCAGGCTACAAAAGACAGGCCGGGTTTCTTTGAGCCTTACGTCCTCAGTTCATTATGTGGAATTACGATGACGCTGTCTTAAGAACCAATCGATCTGCATCGCTTGTTTTTCAAAAATATAATAATTTAGGGTTATTTCTTATTCTTCTTATCCCATCGTTAGTTGTGTCTTTTCATCGATGCTACACAGAGTAGCACAACACTTCCCCTTCCCCGCCTATTGCTGTGCACTGTTTTTCAGTTGGCCAAATAAAATCTCAAGAGTCTTTTCACAAGGGAGACACAGTGTGTGAAAAATGTAGACGTGCAGAAACCAATGCTCCATCATAACCCTTGTTAAGATGACTATGTTTTAAAATTCCAGTTGAGTAAACACGAGCAATATATCTGTTAAGCAACTGGCTGCAAGCTTGTGACTGGAACAGACAGCTTGACTGATACTAGGTAAGGTAAGGTAGTTTTGTTTATAGCATATTTTCAGCAACGAGGTGATTCAAAGTGCTTTACATGAATTAGAAGGAAATTCAAACAAAGCAATAAACCAAAGGAAAGAGCAAAAAGACAAAAAACAGTGAGAACTCCACAATTTCTAAAGGTAATCAAATAATACTATTATTAATACTACAGTCTGTAAGTGTTACTCAGTTTCTGTGCAATCTGTCCCCTGTAAGTCAACAAGACATTCAACTCCTTAAAAGTGGTTGGACATGTCTTGGTGGCATCTTGAACTAAGATTTTATTTCTTCTTGTCACATCTATGGAGATCTAGATCTTTGTGGTATGTCAGCATTTGTTGTTGTTACAGTAAAAACACAGACTAACCAAAGACTAGTTTTTCGTTCTGAGAAATTTTTATTTTGCGTATTTTGTTAAAAGGACTGAGATATAACGTTATTATTATTATTCTTTTTTTCCCCTGTATCAATCTCTTGCATCAACATCTGTTTTCCATAATCCCAGCCTGGCAACAAAGAAAGCAATCATATGGGGAGGCTGCCTAAAACTGCTGTTTGCACAAAATGGTTAATTTTGGCTTAATCAATGGAGTCAGAGGAAGGAAGAAAGAGCTCAAACAACTGGCATCTCGGTAGAAACCAGCCTCAATCGGAACAGTCATTCAAACCGACATGAAAGATTTAAAGTTTCTCATGATTGTTTCATTGCAATACGGCTGACTGAGTAAAGCGGAGCATATTTGCATTTCTACAAAATTCATTTATCTCTTAATTTTTTAACATTTGACACAGACACTGTATCTGGAACAGAAAAAAAATAAAACTAAATTCAATTGGCAAGCATAATCAATTATAGGATTAATTTAATTTGCATATGTATTTGGAAGCAAATACACACTCAATCAACCATTAATTAATGCCTTGTCATTCATCTGTTAATATGCACAGTGCATCTAAAAAAAAAAAAAATAACCAAGTACTATCATTAATATTTATATTCTTCAGTTCCCAGGATGGACACTTGCTGCATGAGTCATGCCTTTGAGATACCGCCTGGAATAAAAGAAAAAAAAAAAACCACCAAAACCTTATGTGACTCATGGTGCTTGTGTGCTATTGGATTGTTTGGTTGTGATGCCGTGCAGTGTGACATAAAACGACCTGATGTGATGGGATGTGCTCTGGCACCGGGCGACGTGATGCTCCATGATGTGATGCAATCTACAAGTCTTATTCTTTTCATACAGACCAGCCGAAGCAGTAAAAACGCCTGTCGCCATGGAGCCTCCATCAATGCACTGCTGCCCTCTGTTTTTTTTTTTTTTTTAATGTATTTTTTTATCTCCATTTAACCTCGTATGAGTCACTAATCATTATATATACATTAAAAAAAAACAAAAAAAAAAATGTTCAAGTCTTTCATTCCTAAACCGACGGATGCTTTTGTCATGTACATTTGCTGCCTGCATATGACCCAGTTCAAGTATTGCGGTGCCCTATAAGTACAAACTTAAACAAAGCACGCAAGTCAGCAAATATTCCCTCTTTCAACTACTGAGATCTTAATTATTCACCACTTATGAATAACAGACTTTACCTCAAGCTGGCAACTGGGAGTATTTTTGCACATAGAGGTTTGAATTAATTATGACTTCACAATGGGGAAAAGATGCAATTTTCATTCCTTCATTTTATTTTATGTCTTTTATTCTTTGCAGTGTGATGCTGCAAAGCTCCAAACGTGACTCAATAACTGAACTCTGGTTAGCTTACCTGCAACACTTTGCAGAGTATTTCACATTTTGACGTACGACAATCACAAACTGAAACGTATCTTCGTGGAATGTTATGTGCTGAAGAGACATAGAGATGCACGTGATTGAGAAGTGGAAGGGAAACGTGTTTTAACTCTGACACCACTAAATGAAGTCCAGAGCAACCAGCTGCCTGCAGAAATGGAGAATTGTAAATAGAGTTCACCGGGCTTGTTGTCAGCATCAACAATGTTGTTCTGTGAACACATCAGAGGCTTGTTAGAGATCATTAGCGAGAATGTTTTTTTTTTTTTTTTTTTTTCCCCATCAGAGTCAGCCTGGATGATAAAATGGATCGAGCAAAAAACGAGGAAATCTCGGAAGAGAACGTAGAGGGTGAGGCCGGGGCAGAGGCTCGCTTCCCGTCAGCACGACATCCCAAACGTACAGCCAGAGCTACAAGTGCAGGACTTAGATCAAAGTATATTAATGCGTTAGAATGAACCAGTCAATGCCGAGGCCTAAAATTGTGATTGAATTTGTCGCAAGACCTGAAAAGTTGATATTCACAAACCCTCTCCATCTGATCTGATTGAGCTGTGTTTGTTCTGCAGGATATAATCTAAAAGACTTGAGGGATCAAAGCTGACGCAAACTGTGATTTTAGGTGGTTTAGGAAAGAAAAATCATGATAAATTCATAAATTTAATCAGGAGTTTGTTGTTATCTAAACATGTCTAAGATGAGAAAACCCAGCACTCATCAGGGAAGATGACATCAAGTCAGATTAATGAAGGCAACAAAAAGGGAAAAAATGGTCTGCACTGATGAGACATTTTCAGCACATTGGACAGCTCAAAGGAGGGGCCCTGCTGGCTTTGTAGCTGTCCGTGGGTCTAAAAAGGGAAAATTAAGAAGCTGGAGAACAGAAGAGAGCATGAGAGTGTTTCCATGCCCCCAAACTTCAAAATAATTTTATCCCCTGACGATTCTTCATCTGCATTAGGCAACACCTCTGGGTGATTCATCTTTTCTTTTTTTCCAACATGCTTTGATACCCAGAGATGGGTCAACTTTCTGCACAGTGCAGCATGCTGTACATCATCCCTTCATATACAAATAAGCTATGGCTTAAACCGTTTACCGCTAACAAATCCCCCACGAGGATGCAGACCTTCAACCACAATGTGTTTCAAAATAATGCATACCTTTGTCATATAACAAACTACACAACTTTTGATGTTGATGTTGTTTTGATTCATCAAAATATTGTATGGTTATGAAGTGGGAGGAAAGAGATACATGATTTCAATACTTTTTGTAACAAATTAAACTTAATGAAGTTTCTCTGTGGAAATATAAAAATGCATTTTAAAAACAAAAAAATATATATAACCCTCTTAATTAAAAACAAACAAACAAAATAAAAACAAAATATTGTTTCTTCGCCAAGATTTTTCATGTTTGTTTCTATGAAACCACCTGGCAGCACCATGCTGTGGGAATGTTTTCCATCAGCAGGGACGGGTCAGCCGGTCGGTGCTGATGTGGAGATGAATGGAGCTCAGCTTAGAGTAAAAGAAAACCCGTTAAAGGATGCAGCTTTGCATCTTCTGCAGCCTTCCAGCAGAACTTAAACGATAAACATACAACTAGAGATACAATACAAAAGGATAATTCAGATCAAAGCACGTTTATCTCTGTCAAAGACCTCGATGCAATTAAAAATCTGCGGCAGGTCTTAAAATATGTTTGTTCATATAACTTTACTGACCTTGAGCTGTTCTTGCTGAGGCAAATAGCAAAAAATAAATAAAAAAAATGTCAGTGTCTGAATGTGAAAAGCTGCTCAAACGAACACATTTGATCAGTTGACTTGAAACAGATCTATCAGATTATCTTAATAAGCAGAATTTGTGTCTTAATCAGATATCAGTTGTTATTAATTTAGGATAAAGACTAAGCAGTGCACTGCATTGTGTTGAACTGCCTCAGACCAGTGAACCCATCAATAAACAGGATGGTAAGGCGAATAATGACTGCAATAAGAGACTGCCTGCACTGATTGGACATTTTCAGAACATTGGACAGCTCCGAAAAGGGGATCCTTTCGGCTTTTTATCTGTGTGGTGCTAAAAAAAAAAGGAAAAAAAGGAAAAATCTAGACGCTGGAGAAAAGAAGTAACGATTTTCAGTGTCTCTAAACTTCCGCAGATGATTTTCAGTCGCCATTATAAGCAACCCCTTAAGGCGGCTGCGTCTCTCTTTCTATATTTGAGACCGGGAGCTCATATCACAGTGTTTTCCGTAAGCAGTTAATAAAACGTCCTGCGGCTTGTTCCGGCGCAGTAAGGTATGGCCACATCTCTTTCCTCCCCGATCATGCGCGCACTTTTCAAAAACTCATTCCTCCGTGTTGGACGCAGACCTGCTCAGGCGTGATTCGGCCGCGTTCACGGCGCGGAGGCGCGCTCTCGCTGGTCGGCTGGAAGACACACCGCTCAACTTGGTTATGCGTCCATAACTATGCACCTGCTTCTTTTGTGCCTGCTCAATGCCACGTTACTTCAGTTGCCTCAGATCACAAGGCTGCTTTGAATTGCCCACAATGGTGCAGTGTTTTCCAGAAAAAAGAAAAAAAAAATGCAACATGCACTCAAAGATAAACAAAGAGATGAAGGAGAGTATATAGCGTGGCTCTTTCCCGTCTGTCCAGGCCTAGTCTGGTGTTAGAAAAGTGGGTTCAAAAATATTTTGCTCAGTTTATTTGATTACCGAGTGATTTACTGCTGCAACACCAAATGTACCCCCCCCTTCCACCCTCTCTCTCTCTCTCTTTCTCTCTCTCACACACACACACACACACACACACACACACTTTCGTTCTAGAATTAAATGAAAAGATGAGGGTTTGATGCGTCGAAGACAAAGCAACATGTCAATGTCAATACAGCGTGGCCCAACAAGTAAATATCAACTTCTCTCGTGTGTTAAACTTGTCAGTGAAAATTAGTTCTATGCGACCGGGTTTTCACCGAGCCTCTGCCGAGATATTTCGGCTGCATGCGGTGCCGGTTTTCACAGATGCGCCCCTCCGACGCTTGTTCCACTGGGAGGGAGTCTGGGCGCATGATGGAGTGACGGCGATACTCTCTCGGAAATTGTAATGCTTCAGCCAGCGGGGGGAATTATTAACTGTTGCTGTTTTCTTTTTCCTTTCTTCTTCTTCTTCTTCTTCTTTTTTTTTAACTGACACGCCTTGTTTTTGGAGAAAACGTCTGGAAATGTCAAGTTAATCACCGAAATATCTGTCGGAACGAAATGGGATAGAAAGAATTGCGCAACATTTCCTTGGAAATGAACGAACTACAGAGATTTTTTTTTTTTTACCATTTGTCAGAAGATGCTGGGTTTAACATTTTCGTCTTCTTGTACTTTTTTTTTTTTTTTTTTTTTTTTTTCGCAGCGTGCCCTGTCAACGTGACCATGATGGAAATAAGTGTTCCCAAATTCCTCTGCGCATACGGTTTAAACTGCAACTCTGATCATTGATTATATCTGAAATCCAGTTGCTCCCTAAAGGTGATTTGAAGCAAAAGTTGGCTGACTGTGCTTGGATTTTTTTCCCCCCCTTTATTTTTTTTTTCTTTTTTCTCTCGGTTCAGTGAAAATGTGAGTTTCAGCGCGCACCAGACAGTCGCCAAAGGCAGAACCCAGATTTTCCACCGGGGGGGAACCGGGCTTTGTACCGCAGCGACGTCCTCACCGTTCTTCTCGCCGAAATGCCTCTGGGTGCACCGATTCCGTAAAGACACAAGTGGATATTGCTTCTCCATGGTGTTCAACGACCAGGTGCATCAGAGAAGGCAATATCTGGGCTGTTTTGTGCAGTAAATGCTGGACACACCTTTTTGAATGTCCGTCAAGGTAAGTTACCTACCGCCGACGTAAAAGGCTTATCTCATGTGGCTGTGTGGGACTAGGAGGGGGTTATTATGGAATATGTTTGTAAAACCTGAAAGAGAGCGTAGAGAGGTAAAAGTCTTGCCTACATTTTCAGTCGCTGTGATCCGGCAAGTGATGCATAATGTTTCAAGTTTTAGCTCCGAGAATGTGATTTCTGTTGCCATGAAAAACGCTCAGCAAACACAGAAATTTGTGGAAATTCTTACTGTATGATCACATCCAAACTGCGGTTTTCATAGAATCTGCCATACCGTGATTCTGTCCATAAGGATCATAACCCAGATGCCATCTTCTCTAAGGCACATTTTTTCCCCCTCATAGTTATCGATAAATAAGCAGCTAACAAAATTGTTGCATCTCTAAAAGTTCAGGCCTTAAATAAAATGTCTGCAGGTCCATTGGTGCAAAGTGGGGACTGAAATAAAATATTATCAAAGTTAATTTTGAACATTTTTCCCAGCTTACTTCAAGAGAAATGTTAAGTAAAAAAAAAAACTGCTGCAAGTATCTGATCAAGCTCGCCATAGAGTGGTGTCACCAAATTTCTCTTCATTCATTCCTTACTCGCTTACTAAAAACAGACCATCTTTCATCACGGTCCTTAAGCCATGCAGATGTGCAAGCTTCTTGTTTGTGCTGCACAAGTTTAAAATATGATGCCCATGGTGCCAATCCTCCCTCTAGTAATTTCTCACATTTGTTTTATTTTATGCACACACATAAAAGACACAACTGAGGGGCTGCCCAGTTGGTTGCACTGTTATCTTGCAGCAAGAAGGTTCCGGATTTCAATCCCAGCCTGGGGTCTTTCTGCATGGAGTTTGCACGATTTCCCTGTGTGTGTGTGTGTGTTTGTGTGTGTGCATGGTTGTTTGTCCTGTCTGTCTCTGTGTTGCCCTGTGATGGGCTGGCAACCTGTCCAGGGTGTAACCCGCCTCTCGCCCATTGACCGCTGGGGATGGGCACCAGCACCCCTCGTGAACCCACTAAGCATGTAAGCTAATGGATGGATGGGCTGTTAAAACTGACCAAAGCTGCAATGGGCCACAATGAAAAAAACATAATGTTCTGGCAGATTAATGTAGAATTGTGGTTAATCCTAAGGAACATTTGCATAAAGGCAACACTCTTCAGTCAGAAAATCTTGGTCTGAATTTAGTAAGAGATAATAGGGGCAGCAGACTGGGGGTCCCAAGATCCTAAAAAGCCCTATAGGATTTTTAGGGACCATAAGGGGTTCCCTAAAATTACATCCATATTGGGTATATCCCAATGACACCGACTCCCCTGAATTAAGCCCCACAGACTATAAAATACAATTTATAAGAAATTAACTCTGTTTTCCATAGCAAAGCTTTAAAAATAAAGGTTATGCAATTTTGTTCAACTTCCCTTGCAACCCTTGCAATGACATTTCCTCTTACAATAAAATGTAACCTGGAGGTATACCTTTCAGTTTTGCCGCCATCAGTGTTTGGTGAAAAGAAAAAAAAACAAACAAACAAAAAAAAAAGCCTGGTTTTATTTCAAAACTACTTTAACAGTTTTTGCGTGATACTGAGTCAATGTTGAGTTGGTGTTGGGTAGAACCTTTGCAGGCATGAATGGCTGTTGTTGGTACAGACTGCCACAGGGCGGCAGTATAAAAATTGTAACTTTTGGGTATATATTGTTATTTCTGTTGGTTGTGATGAAGAGTGAACAAAAGGCATGTCAGCAGTGATCATATATTACAGTATTACAAGCATTGCTACTTGGGAATCTCTTTTACCTCAAACATCAAACTGACCTCACTTAAGATATTTATTTGCTATCCTAATCACAAAGTATGACATACTCACAAGCGCAACAACTGGTTTGTTTGTTTGTTGTGGTGCTGTGGGTAAAGTTTATGGAAAGTTTGAACCTTTTATTTACTTTCTTTTCATAGGTTGATGGATTAGAAACTTTTAATGCCTTCCTAAATTCACTGCAGGATGGCTGTGTGGCCATGTTGTCCTCTTTTCTCTTTTCTTGCACAACATTGAGGCAAAACACAACGGATACACTCTGGAATTCTGCATGTCAACGAGAAGAGAGAAATTTTGTTTTCCCTTTTGGCCCGTCGGGCCACAATCACCCGAAAGCAAATTGGGCAACAAGCAATAGACGCATTGACAAGATAGAGAGCGCTGAATTGCATTTGTTGGTAAAATGTGGTAGAGAAACAGGACATGGTGCAAATATGAGAGGAAAACCAAAGAACAGAGAGAGGAGAGAGTGCAGGAAGTCCAGTGATTGAGGGAAATGAAAGAAGAGAAAGAAGTGGCGAGATGAGGAGGAAGGAAAAACACAAAGGGCTGGACGGAGCACACAGAGACGGAGTGGGATACATGTGCATCTGCAGTGAATGCTGGTATTATTAGGTTAGGTGAAACGATCGGTTTATGCTCGACAATTGTGCGGTGAGGGCAGCCACATGCTGCGCCTTGAGAGTCTCCTGCGAAGGCCAGAACAAGTGGGAGAGAAAAGGAGGGGAAGGGGAAGGGAGGGTGGATCTGAGAAGAGATTTGGTAACTGTGGGTGTCGATATTCTATTAAGGAGAACAAAGAAATCCAAATACCAGTGGTGTGTACGACACTGACAAGAACACACATGGTGGAAATAACGCCAAGAGATGACCGAAGACACAGTTCATGCAGATAAATTGCGAACGGGTTGTAGCTCTGCTTAGAAGTGCTTATAGATTCACCTCAGTGATTCTCTCTGCATTCAACAGCAGCTGATTTAAAGGGGAGGGGAAAAAAACACAAACAAAAACAGCAGGTGTAATCGTTTGAAGCAACATTCATAGACCTTAAGCCACTCTGTTAAACATATGAGTGTAGTAAATGAGGTGGTCCTGACTTCAGGCCCACCTATCTCTTTCTCTCTGTGTGTCTCTTTCTCCCTTCCTGGAAATGTGAGTCACTGTGAATGCCACTGGCAGGCATGGCTGTTGACTCATGAAAACTCACCCACAGGCTCTGTTTCTTTTTCATTTTTTTTTTTTTTCTTGGCATGCTGACTATGATTGTAACTAAAGGTGCTCATCAGTGTTTGTGGGATCAGTGTAGTGTTTAATGACAGGATCCGTGCAAATGTCTGGAAATGTGATGAAAATGTGGCGGGTGGAAGAAAGAGAAACATAGGCTGAGCTAAGGGAGAAATAAATGAGATGCAGGGGTTACAATTAATGATACTTTTTGTTATTTCATGTATCAGCTGGTAATTTAAAAAAACATAGTTAGACCTAGGAAGGAAAGGGAAGCATAAAACATGCTTAAACATTTACCAGAATATTAAGATTCATTTCTTAAAACACACACATTTTTTTTTTTTTCATTTTGTCGGGCGACTATTCCGGTATTCTCATTGGTTTTTTTAGTCTTTCGCTTTCCTTGACTTTTAAGTTATTTCTCTGCAAATACATACGTATACCGTATTTTCCGCACTATAAGACGCACCGGATTATAAGGCGCACCTTCAATGAAAGGCCTATTTTAAAACTTTTTTCATATATAAGGCACACCCCATTATAAGGCGCATAGAATAGACGCTACAGTAGAGGCTGGAGTTACATTATGCATCCACTAGATGGAGCTGCACTACAGGGAATATCAACAAAACAGTCCGACTCCAGTCGTTAGGAGAGCCTCCTGCGATTGGGCCGGGGCGTGGCCGGACGATGGTCACCCTTCTCCGTTCTCGCACAGCATGTTGGTGGAGAAAGTGGTGCTAAATTACCTGCAGACGACCTGATTATAGACGGTTGGTAGGTAGATAGGTCAGTCAAACTTTATTAACAAACCAGCATCCTGACAACTATCCCTGCATGCACCGCGCGCTTCTTCTTCGATGGGCGAAAATGAAGTCGGCGGCTGCTTCCCGTAGTTGCTAGACCTGTTGTGGCTCAATATTGGTCCATATATAAGGCGCACCGGATTATAAGGCGCACTGTCGGCTTTTGAGGAAATTTAAGGTTTTTAGGTGCGCCTTATAGTGCGGAAAATACGGTATATTATAAAAGTACTCTATATTATGGTATATGAGCTGCACAGTGGCACAGTTGTTAGCACTGTTAACTTTCACCAACAAGTTCCTGGGTTTGAATCCCAACATTTGAGTCGAGTTGAGAAAAGTTTGCTAAAATGTAAACGTAGCAATAACTTCCTGAAGGCGGAGTGTCTGAACAAGAGTTTCTTAAAGAGACAGAGGCCCAACTTCAAGACATTAAGTTACAAAGGCAAATTTCTTTTAAATCATATTTCATATACATAATTTTTTATAACAACTGAAGGCAGCACGGTTACTTTATTGTGGCGTAAAGTGGTACTTTGTGACTGGAAAACATAAAGTACTGCTCCTTCAACATGTTAATAGGACTGTGGCTCAAACTCTTCATACTGCATTATACTTACATATATCTTATAATAAAAATAATCTACTTGTAAATACCAGGTTGTTTAGATGTCTTTTACTTAGAGCTCCCGTTATTTCTCCTTAGGCAGAATTACATTTCTTGCTCATCAATATTTACTTATGTTTATTAGTCACCTATTTTGTCTGCAGATGTACAGTTTATTTTATGACTTGTGTCATCCCCTTTTCCTCTATTTACATTTAAAATCCACAGATTGGTGGGTCATGAAGAAAATCACAGCTGGAATCAGCACAATACAGAAAATAATATATATATTTTTTTAAGGAAACATTTCTTAACGCAGGAATCTTTGATGTGGAAAAAGATCTGAAATATTAGGAGGGATTATTAGCTCAGTCTATTTTTGACATTCACACATGCAAATTTTTTTCCATCAGCCTTTTTTACAGATATTTTCCTTAACCGATGGGCTCTCAACGTGACATCTGTGCTTTCCACATGTTTGCCTATAGGTAGACGTCTGTTTGCATTAGCGCAGAGCCCGCTGTGTGTCCTTTACAGTATCACGTTTTATCCAGGAGCTTTCACTCAGTGTGCTCAGGTGCGTCAGTGCAGCCTAACCCAAATGTAAGCACAGTTGTCAGCAGATAATCTCTGTTGACAAGCAGCATTCACCCAGTCCCCCAACGTCCCAATTATAGATGAATGTATGCTGCACAGCAGTTAAACGAGTGGATTTATGGTGAATGTCAAGCTTTGGGACTAGACGGTGTCTTTTTAGATGACATGGTAGGTGACAGGTGTTTTACAATATTGTGGAGTGTTTAATGAGCTAAAACGATTTTTCTGAAAATACGTTGAAGTTGCTCGGAGCCAAAAAGAGAAATGAATGTCTTATGCTGTGCAAGCATAAGACAAAGGTAGAATCTGCAAATAGATGCGTTAGACGACCTCCCTGACAAAGTCATTTTGTAAACATTTTGGTGAAGCTTTGTTTTGTCGAGACCAATGATATTTTAATATTCCATGTGATAACATAACCTAAAGGGGAGATACTATTTATTTATGGATCTGAAGGCAGCTTTAAATGCAATGAAAGCCATATATTTTTTACCCAAATCTTGTTAAAAGTTCATCATTACTTTGTTTTCATGGTACTAACCGCTCAGCTTCCAACTCTGTGCTGTTAGAAAATTTTGAGTTGAGTTGTGTCATTTTTAGTGCTGTGGTTTTATTACTATTTCCCCCTCAAGATTTCAGCGTTTCCTTGTAATAACCTCACCACTGTCCCTCCAACAGTGTTCTGTGGAAATCTGCTACCACACTAAGCTATATATACATTTATATCACTTCACCTCTGCCTGGAAGATGCTGTCCTCCTCCTTTCTAAAACTGAGTTGTCTTTACATACAAAATCCTGAGAACCATATTCTTCTGCATCAAATTGTAAGCTATATTGTATTATATACTAATATAGCTTATCAAGTGGCATTCAAAAAAGCATTCCTACTTCAGTATTTGTCTATGCGAGCACTGGAATATGCTAAATATTGTTTTGTGATGCTGTCAGACTCTGCATTATGCTTTGAGACTACCCTCTTTACACCGGATTACAACCGACTCATGGTCGCAAGGACTGTGATGGCCATTCCAAAAGCGCCGAATAGTGGTGTATCTGGTTTTATTGTGAAAACCTCCATGGCACTGCTAGAGGACATTTCTTTGACTGTTACTGTTTAGCAAACAGGGTTTTCCCTTCTGCTTCCCCGACCTACATGGCAGTATGCAGCTGAGGAGGGTTTCTAAACAGAAGGGTGCCATCCTGCACAGTTATCTCCGTCGCGCGCTCGGCTGTGTGAACATATCAAGGCAAGTGCAAAAAATAG
Source organism: Poecilia formosa (assembly GCF_000485575.1). Taxonomy (NCBI): domain Eukaryota; kingdom Metazoa; phylum Chordata; class Actinopteri; order Cyprinodontiformes; family Poeciliidae; genus Poecilia; species Poecilia formosa. Next base: position 1,032,817 of record NW_006800081.1, read on the forward strand.
AAAAGATGCGCACGGAACCCAAACTGTTTCTACTTACTGTTCCTCAAAAGCACAAACTTCTGACGTGTGCAATTTGGAGGTTTGTGCACCGCGTGCACAGCAGGGAGAACTGTTCCACGTCTAACACAAGATCCCTTTGTGCAACTGTCCTGATCATGGCATCATGTTTATGGCTGTGCATATCAGTTCTACACAGATCTATTTTCTGCCTAGTGAGCAGTGGAGTGATACAATGCATCTAGTAGCTGCAAGTCTTATGTCAAATTATTGGAGCGCTTCTATCCCAGTGTGGGTTTGATTAGGTCACAGTGTTGGCATAAGCCAGGTTGGCCTTCTTCAAACCCCTTGAGGACCAAATCTATGCTGGTGCACACAAGCCACATGTCGTGGATGAGTCGCCAACGCTGATAGTGGGATCTCTTATGCAAAACCCAGGTGCTAACACAATAACAAATATACATGATCTCTATGAAATTTTTGTGCAGTCTCAACACAGTTCAGTCTCCGTCACTCATACTCAAGGGATAGACGGTAAATTTTTGAGAGAATATCAGACTTTAAAATATATCCCCTCTCTGCTGCTACATCTACTGATACTGCAGAATATTATTACCCTGTCTATACCCACACGAACCGTGACTTTAGCAGGCACTTTTATATTGTATCATATTAGTCACACACTAAATGCTTGCATTTTTTTCATCTTCAGGAACCTCCCGCATAAAATATTAATTCAATTCGGCCCAAATTTCTCATCACTCTTGCACAAACCGAGGCACAAGTTGCGACACGGCCCTCTGATGGACGCAAGTTGTCCCTCGGCGGGCCTCTTTGGCGGCTGTTTTGCAACCTGCCAGGACTGACACCAGTAAGGGAGGCCATCTCAGGGCCGCTCTACCATCACTAAATCATTTTGACGGATAGCACATCCCACCATTTAGCTCCACTCTGCTTGTTATTCAATAGAAGTACCTAAATAGAACCGCACCTTGAAGATTTGTGATTTTAGAATAAACATAATTAGATGCCGCTGATGCCTCATTATGCTTTTATTAGGAAAAAAAAATTCTCCTCCTATGATCTATTGATGGTAGTAAGTCCTTTGACAGACAAGTATTAGCGTTATTAATAAAGCCCTGCTTTACATTTGATACATTTCACGTAACTGCTGTTATTATGTAATTATGTTCTAATTATCTAAAATGACCTTGTCCAATAGTTTGAAATAAATTATAAATCTTTTGTGCAGAAACTGTCTCGATTTACAGCAACTTTACACGGATGTGAACGACTTTTACTCCAACCAAAGAATGTTTTCACAAAACTCATATTTGGATCTTATTCAGTTTTCAAAACTCATAAATGTTAGCTATGTATTATGCAACCATTAAATCTAAGCAATAAAAGAGAAACAAGCCCAGAGCAGTTGCTGAAGCATAAAATCACCTTTGCACTGCCTCATACCAGTGAACTTGTGAGAAAAGGTGCTATAACTTAATGTACCTCAACATAAAGTCACAAAATCTCACGCCAAACAACTTTATAGTGTTTGTTGAAGCGGCAGCAGAAGCAGCTTTGAGTAAGCAGTTTGGAGACTCTGGGTGAAATCAGGGACACATTTGACTCGAGTTTTCTCTGGAAAACTTACCTGCTCTGATCGGACTCTGTCTTTTTTTCTGTATACATCCTAGAAAATGTGCAACTGATCCTTAAGGACTGGCATCTTCCCAACATATCAGAAAATCAATATTTTATTTGAATGTTGTACACACGTTGAACCAAAGAAATCTGGTTCCTTGAAGATAGGAACCAGGTTTCCGGGCCTTGGTATTCCCAAAAGCAGCCCACTGAGGAAAAAAAATAAATAAATAAAAAAGCTCTGAAGTCATGTTTGTGCATGTTTGAAGACAGTGAGGAAGAGATTGTCTTCATTAAGGTGGTACTGATAGTGATAATGCACAACAACACGGACCAGGGCTGATTGCCATTCTAATTTTAGCAAAACAAAACATTGTGTTACTGAAATACAGTAATGTTTTCCATTAGATTTAAAATGTCTCAACTGCTGAACCAATACAAATTTTGCCATTTAGAATTCAGCTGCACTGATAAATTTCTCCATGGAAGGACAAACTTGTTCTAAAGGATTATCAGTGCGCCTGGTTTCACCTCTCTTGGTTGGTTAACTGGACAAGAGCTGGTAGCAATGTGCACATCAATGGGAAAAAGAGCTGAGTGCAGAGATTTTCAATGAAGATAAATGGTGTAAAGCCTGAGTGTAGAACCTGGACAAAGTCACCTCATTAAAAGACTAAATTAATAAGATTGTTTTCCGGCTGAGGTAGGTCTGCACAAAACTTAAACCGGACTTCAGATGAAATAACACATGCCAGTTAAACCTGATATGAAAAGATAGTCGATTACTGCAATCAACTAAAGTCTCTGGTTTTTAAATCACTATACACAAATATTCTCTTGGTGGATGTATGCTATCTAATCGGCCTATTATATTCCATTGCTACAGATGCTGAGTCATGCAGTGCACTGGTTTGGAGGCGTCTTCCTATTTTGAAACAGAAAATTTGCACAATTGGGAGAAAAATGTACTTATCCTTAACTTTAACGTGGCTTTTTAAAGCTCTACTTCATGTTACAATGTTATTCCCTTATCAAAGTCATACCTGGAGTGAAGGTTTGCTTCTTTCATGCATGTTTGAGGAATGCTTAGGTCTCCAGTGGGGGCCATACTGGAGTGTAGCAGTTTTTCCTTCCTTCCTTTATTCACTTTAAAATAAATAAAAATATAAATAAATTATGGGTTGTAATCTGACCTGCGTGAGTCATCGACGTGCTCTCGGTGTATAATCTGGCAACTCTTGGGATGATTCAGTTCTGTATCATGTTTTCTCCATATGTGGGTAGCATGGCCCTTTCCAGTGTGTCTTCTAATTAATTGGGTGTAGTAAGAGTAAATATTCGAAGGTGAATTACTGAACAATATTTACAGAAATATTTACAGAAATTGCTCTTTTGCTTTAGAATTTAAAAGGAAAAAAGATTTTCTCCATGAAATGGGTACGAAAAACTATAGAGTTGATACGAATTAAATTATTTGTAACAAACTGATTCATCCTTGTTTATGTCGTGCATTCAGATGTGACCGGTATCATCTTTCAACACACACAGACACAACATTTAAAATGAATGCTAATAAAGATGTTATTCTGAATATATGACGCAACCACAAAGCACATTTGAATTTATATCAATTATTTCACCTTGTCACCATTTGTCTTTCTTACACCTCCTTGTCTTCTCACCTGTGTAATTTATTACATTGCGTTAACCGCCAACAAGAATTGAGAGCATCATATTGCTCACTCCTCCTTTACACGGAGTAATTACTTTTCACCATTCCGACTGAAAACGGCATTATGAGCATGGCATTTTCATCATTAGCGTCCATTTTTATCACAACAAATTATTTTGTCATCATTATCATTATCACAGCCACTCCATCATCACTTGCAACAGAAACTGCCACTGCTGGAAACTAATGGGCTGATTAATGTAGCTACATTTGTCTTGCAACAACGGTGACGTGTGTGCAGGACCGTTAACAACGACACAGATGTTTTAAAAACTCTACGCTTTCTGTACTCGTGCGTCGCTCGAAAATACAAGTTATTTAGGTCATGGTTTGACCTTAGCCTGAAATTTCAAGAGGTTTGTACGCTTTTGAGAACGACTGCATACACGGGAGAAAATCACGCAGCCTTTCCAAAAGAACGGCTCCAACTTCAGTTCGGCTGTGTCGCTATGAGGTGACAGTTTAAACCACAGCACAAACATGAAACTCATAAAATCTGTCATATTTTAGCAGATTTTTCTATTAGTTACAATATTATTTGTACACCACGGCGCTTTTTTTCAATCAAAACTTGAACCCTCTGGTGGCTCTCTGTTTGAGAGGCAAGGACTGAACACACCTACTCAGACAGAAATGCAAACACATGCACATAAAATTCTTAGAGCTGTAAATGTCAGTCCTCACTCTGTCTATTTGCTGTTAGATTTGATTGATCGTGGGTTGTGTGTGTGCGTGTGTGTGTGTGTGTGTGTTTGAATTATAGCTCATGAAGAAAAAGGCGGAGAAATGCAAGTGCAGAGGCACACAACTGATGAATTGGACTTTAGTTTGACCTTTCAACAGAAATTTCCAAAAGGTGTTATTTGCAATGGTAAATCTGCTCAAGTGCCTCCAGTTTTTTTTTTTTTTTAATGTAAAACCCACAAGCTTTTTCATGTGAAATGGCAACAAGAACCTGCATATACTTCTTAATTGTTATTTAAGTGATAAATAGTCTAAAAAATATCATGCCGTACTTTTAAGTATCTGTGCAATCTTATCTTTGTGTTTTACTTAATTAATATATATATATTTTTTTACATTTGCTTGTCAGTATAATAATTACAAGAGCCTCTTGAGTTTTATATAGAACATAAAGCCATTTGAAAACACAGAACCGAAGAAGTAAAATGAATAACAGAATAAAAACGAAAGTAAACTTGTTGTGCATGATACCAGGGAAATGTGTAGATAAACCAGACTAAAGTAGTAATGGAAAAAGTTCATTTCTTTGTGCTTTTTGTTAATTGCAATCATATACCCCAGTAGCCTGTCCAGCTTCATAAAAAAAAATAAAAAAAATGTGTGTCATTTTAATCTTAGCCACCATTCTTAACTGAAAAAGTTATCTGCTGCTTTTTGCATTGAAGCAACTTGGTTTTAGTTTCTTAATTCTCTATTATGTGAAATTCTCCTTCTGCACTCCTCTGGGGGAACTCCAAGGCGTTCCCAGGCCAGCCGAGAGACATAGTCCCTCCAGCGTGTCCTGGGTCTTCCTCGGGGCCTCCTCTCGGTGGGACGTGCCCGGAACACCTCACCAGGGAGGCGTCCAGGAGGCATCCTGACCAGATGCCGGAGCCACCTCAACTGGCTCCTCTCGACGTGGAGGAGCAGCGGCTCTACTCCGAGTCCCTCCCGGATGACGGAGCTTCTCACCCATTCTCATCATAGGGATCTTCAGGCTGCACTTTGTCTGGTTCCTCACCTAGGACCTGTCTGCGGTGGGTGACCCTACCAGGGGCATAAAGCCCCAGACAGCATAGCTCCTAGGATCATTGGGACACTCAAACCCCTCCCCCACGATAAGGTGGCAGCCCAAGGAGGAGATATATGAGATAAATACGAGATAATGTTCTTACTGTATGACTCTGTGCTTATTGCTAACTGTACATGTAGAATATTTAATATGTGAGGTTGCGACCAGACCAGTATGTAAGGTGATTTAAACAGGAACTGTCGTGGTTCTCTGCCTTAGAGCGAGGAGTAAGCCCTTGTGGGTTTTATGGTTTTATGGTTTCTATGGTGCTCTAAACTTTGGGACGTTCCCGCAGTAGATCTGGGATTTGCTCAGTTGAAGTCAGGCGATGTTTAAAAGTTGAGTTAAATCTGGTGCTCTGCAGCTTGATAGGCTGACATGGGCCTGAAGGCTGCTGGACTGAGACAGAACCTCATTCTGTACTTCTGTGACGGTCAAATACTAACGTTAGACAAGCGTGATTTTAAAATGACAAGACATTACAAGCTTTTTGTGAAGAGCCTTATATTTGTTTAAGGGGTGGAAGGTTGTATCCATTTCCTTATTATTGCACCTGTTGTGTTTTTACTCCATTTTTTTAATCATTTGTTTTAAAAATTTTTTGTCTGTTGTTTTAGGAAGTATGACTAAAGGCATGGCATGTGAATAAAAACACTTTTCCTGTTCTCAAATCCAAGCTTATTTTTTGATAAACAATCCCCAATTCCTTACCAGATCTTTATACAGTGGACGCAAAAAACACGGACGATATAAGATGACATTGATTGCTGAGCTTGTCATCTATTGTTTTCTTCTTTTCACACTGCCCGTCTCATCTTTCCCTTTATTGCCAGATGCATATTTTAAAGACCAGGCAAGAGCTGACAGACATATGGAGCTATTACAGTTGTTAATGGCAATGATGTTGTGGTTCCTTTGAACACCTCCCTGCTATCCTGATTCATTGACTCCAGTCGCTCATAGAGACAATGATCCCATACGAGTACCAGCATAAGGATTTCACAAACTAACACAGACATAAAACTGGAAATAAAAAAAATACTGATTTATGCATGGTAAAGACACAGACACATATTTGAGGGATAGTTAAGAATTTCCCTAATCTCAACTGCTGCAAGGCAATAGTTACTAGTGAAAAAATAATAATAATAATCATTTCAACACATATTTACACATTCACACCTGCATAAATACCTAAACACACTTCATCTTCATACACACACATTTGCAAGACGTGCTGACATATTTCCCCCTTCCCCCCAAGGACTCTTGTAATTAGATTCCTACAGGCCGACTTTCTCAATTTCACTGCATTTAATTGGAAACGCACACAAAAGCAAAAGCCTCCATGCACACGCAAAAGGCAAGACTCCACAGGTCCGAGTTCGTTGATCACAAGTTGAGGTGTGTGCCACTGACTCTAATTATTAATTTCCTGCCCCCCTCGCCCCACTTCCCCTGCCTCATTTACAAATAAAGTCCCTTGCCTTATTAAGTCTATCAAGTTGCCCAACGCTCTGTCAGGACATGACCAAGGGAGGAGACCGAAGGTGGACGTTTTGGCGTCTTTTCTTGTTGGACACCCAGCAATTAAATTTTAACTGTTGACGGATGCGCAATTGTTTCAACTGTTGTCGTTGTCCCTTCACACCCCGAGGTGCGAGGGGGGAAAAAAAAAAAAGACAAATGCACGAGAAGCCACATGCTGCTCTTTGAATGATATGAGACTGATTGACACTGACATCTCAGCCCAGGGCTTTCCGCAGGGTTAAAAGCTGTGATGCACCTGAATCCAGCGAACCGCTGTTGTGATATAATTTTAGTTAGAAAAGCTACACGTTACGCTCTGAAACATCTTGAAGCCGGAAAAATTCTGTTTCCAAAGCGTGCTGTGTTTATAAGAACGCTTAAGCATAAATTATGCTTTATTGAAAACACCAAAGTGCATCAGGTAGTCAGGAAACAAGGACTGATATCAAATCAAAAAGGACTGCTTCATTTCAAACATGTCGCAACAACACAGATGCATTTATCTTGTGTTTGTTGTAAATTAAGGAAATTAAAACACAAGAGACTAAACAACTGCTGACACCTTGCTTGCATCATCTTGCAGCATCTGTAGAGTTCATACTCCACTGGGACTTTGACCAAAGACCATCTGTCGCAGGCTCCCTCTTTCTCATTTTATTTTTTATTTTTTATATCATTCTTAGACAAATAACCAAACAGTCACTGACTAAAACATGCAGTTCAGATTCGTGTATGAATGGGCAGGCATGGTAAATGCAACGTTTATTTTATCTGTCTTCGTACAGGTAAATCTCGCTGGGACAGTGAACCTCGTTATCAAGAGGGTCTTAAAATATTTCTAAATTATTCTCCTTAGTAAATAATTGGAGCAAGCAATTAAGAAAGGTAATCTAAGCTGTTGTTTGATGCAGGCGCATGCAGTGAACTAGACCATGAAACCTCTCTATTTTTGACAGCACTCTTCTTCCCTGGAGAAATACCCAGCATCCCGAGGCAGTCCCACTGTTGTTGCAGACATGCAGTTGGGAGATGTTTGAAGACTCAGGACTGTATTGATAATACATGTTTACTGTTTAAGCTTCATCTGATCATGTTAACATTTTATTACGTTCTAAACAAAAAAAAAAAAAAAAAAAAAAAAAAAAATCACCCCCCACCCCCACCGAAGAAAATAAACAAAAAAACAACTTATGTCCTGTATCAAATATCTTATTGTTCTTATAGCACAAGCTTACTAATGTGAAAAGAAAATGTTTTGCTAATCAGGCGTTCCACTTTGGGAATTTGCTCTGAGATTTCAGACTATATAACTTTTTCTGTTTTCTAACCACAAGCTTTCTTTCTTAACCCCCAAAGAACGAGCAATCACTTTGTGTGACGTAAACCACATTTTAGACATTTTTTCAGTACCTTCAAAGATAAATATAAAAATAATAACAAACATGAAAATAAGTCATGCAGTTTCCTCTTTACCTTCACCATAATTTTATCTCTCACATGTCGAGTGTGTTTCTTTGTCTTCACAGTGCAAGCTCTGTCTTGTCAGCGACTCTGTTTAACAATTTTGACTTCAGAGGCACCACTTAAGATTTTCATTTTTGGTTCTGGTTGCCACATCCTTAAATAAAATTAAGTGGTCTGAATACTTTTGCAAGACACTCTGCATGAGGCATGGGATTCATACCTCTAGACCTGAGTAACAAGATGGAGCAGACAATCATTAGTATTTTTAGAACCGCTAGCCTCACAGAAACCACTTTTTTTGTAAATGTTAAGTTCTCTCTGCCTTTTGGTCCGTGCTGCTTGTTAAGGGTTGCTTCAGGAGAGGCGAGGCAAATAGGGATGACAACAAATATAACTTTTTGAGGAGAGCAGAACAGAGTTAAAGACGAGAATGAATATCCTGACATGCATATGCCAGAAAGACGATGAGAAAACAAGATGAATACGAAGTATGCTGGTTGCCTCTTGGTATTTCTTTAGGGAATGATTTGCATCACCATTAAGTGTTGCCTCAAGATTGCTGTAGCAGCGTTGCAACAGCGCAGCAATGCACTCAAGTATCTATGAAGTTCAAATTAGCTTTGCCAAATGGACCGTGAATACAAAGTTTGTTGTCACATCAAAAAAGAGTCACATTTTTTTAATTATTCTGAAAATTTAAACAATAAGGGACACATATTTATAATCGTCGTCAGTAGATGCATCTGAGAAAAATGGAAATGCAATTTCTGGCAAAGGTACAGTCTATGTTACATTTCTAGGGTGTGTTCGTGTAAAAATTAAATGCTACTGTTTCAAAAAAAGACGAAAAAAACGTACAAGTTAATAGGAAGCATGCATATGAAACGAGTGCTGTAGAGTGCTGCAGTGGGAGGTTTCAGTACAATGTGGTTCTAACTTTAACTCTAATGACAAGCGAAAGAGAGAAAGAAGAAGAGTGCACAGAGAGAGGACTAAAAGAAGTGAAATCAATTTATCACTTTTTCCCCAAAATGCTTATTTTCTACTGAATAAGCAATCACTGGCAGCATTATTGATGTCAGCAAGTGCTCCACTCTAAAAACTCAACCTTCCGAAATGCAAAAAGCTCTCAAACCAGGAGTGGCAGGCAAAAAGAAATAAAGAAAAAAAAAGAAAAGACACATCATACAAAAAATAAAATAGAATGATAAGAATGATTGTTAGAGAGAGGAAAAAAGAGAGAGGAACATCTAAAACCGACACACAAAGAGAAGGTGGAGATACATCAGGAAAAAAATAATAAAAGATGCACTGAATGTGTGTAGACCTTTAGAGATTAGCATGTGAATCATTCCTGTGGTAATTGCATCAGGTTTTCACCATGCTGCGTGGCAACGGCTCTGAATGCGAGTTTACATAAGTAAATGCACCGAGTACGTATGTTTCATTCAAACACTGCAATCTGAGACGTAACGTGTTCGGCACTCTAAGCTCCAAGTGGTTCACGCTCAGAGTCATGGGTGCCTGATTATGTTATAAAATGCAAGAGCAAAGAAGTGGAGAGAGGGAACATCCATAAGTGTCACCTTTATCCCTTTGAAAAGTCATTTAAATAAGGTTTCCTGTCCTCATATGGTGAATTAAGGATAATTCTTTATCGTTAATGTGCTTGCATTATGGAAATACGCAAGCATACACTGATCAGGCATTACGTTTTGACCTGAAGCCTGTTATATCGCTGCTCTCCCTTTTAACGTCAAAGCAGGCCTGTCTTGTCAATGCATGGACTCTGTTGAAGCTGTAATTTTGTTTTTCACCTGGATATTAGCATCAGAACCTTCAAGTTTCTGACTAGCAGTAATGTTAGTGTTTTTCTCTTGCCTCACAGTAAGAAGCTCCAAGTCAGTAAGCAGCCAATCATATAATCTGAAGCTACAATTGGTCAATTTTTGCTGCGTTTGAGGCAAAAAAAAAAACAACAACAAAAAAACAGCGTAGCTAACTGTAGAGTTTGTCCAACTTTCAGGTAGTTCAAGGTGCGGGAGGCTGCATCAGGACGTGCTTCCATTCACCAAAACCAGAAATCTGGGGATGCAGTAATGGCTGAAACTGTACAGTGGATGTCTGGTAAGCCTGACCTGATTTGTTGAGCTACACAGATGGTATGGGCAGAATTTGGCGTAAACAGCTTCAACCCGCAGACAACACCTACCATGTGTCCGCGGTCCAGCTGGCTGTTGGTGGCGGTCAGAATTTTTTTATATGTATTTTTTTTACCGCAGGGGGAGTGATGGGGATGTTTGGGACAGGCACATTTTGACCCCAAGAATCATGTGACACTATTAAAGTGGCCTTCTTGTTGAATCCTTCAGTGGGTTAGCGACACTTTCCACTTTAGTAGATTCAAAGTATTAATTTGAAGATTAAAGATATTCCAAATATTTACAGTACATTGTCTAAAATTTTAGGTTTTTCCCCAAAATGTTACCCAAAGTCAGTAGTTTTTGTTCAATCAAAGACAATTCATGTTGCATATAAGTAAGGTTGATAATGTGACCAGGTAATGTAATATTTTTGCTCTTCTTGTTGTGCATTTGCTGCTGATTTATTTATACGTCAAGAGACAATGTGACATATTCTGTAGAGGACTAATGGGTGGCTTTGGGAAAATTCGAAGGGTATTTTATCACTCCTCTTTGTGGATGATTCCACACAGTCACGCTGAATTATGTATCGGAGTGTATAAATTTTTTAATATTCCATGGAAAATTGAATAAAAAGGACATATTTATGATGTAGTTACCACTGTTTGCTCAGTTTGATTGTATTCTCTGTAGGTTATACCCTTGGTACTACTTTTCTTCTCCTGTTCCAAAAAGCATGATCTTGAATGTGCGCGTCACTTGTCAAAGATTTTTTTGTTTTGTTTTGTTTTATTATTTGCTGCTCCAACAAGTAAGATACAGTTGATATTAACTCCCATAAAGTTACGATTTCACCAGAACAATACGCATAATGGTGAGTTTTTAGAAAGTTCAGTGAATTATACAGAAAAAATGTAAGAGTCTGAAGATTACTGAACATATAAAGTGTTTCTTGTCCACTTAAGTGCTGCAGCTGACAAATAAGCTGCATAATAAATGAGGCCCTATTGGAGATTTTAATATGTAAAACTGAACTGCATACATTTTGTTTTTCTATGGTCACAGCTGAACAGTTTTCTCTGCCAAGTCAAGGTATTTGAATTTTCAACGTTGTTTTCCCGAAAGCCATTCATTGATTACGTACAGACCTTGCAAAACACACACGCACACGCACACACACGCACACGCGCACACACATGGTCCTCAGACCACTAATACCCCCCTGAGTGTTTTGTTCGACTCTATGATATTAAGAAGTGCCATCCATAGGTTGTACACCAGGGGTATTTAACTCTATAGACCTCGAATGGCTGGTATGTTGCAACTTCAATTACAAGTAAAGCAATGAGGAGTCATTCAGCAGTTGGCATTGTTAACAAATTGCATAATGTTTTGAAGATCAAAGATAATTTTATTTGTTACATATCAATTTGGCTCCTAATATTTGTATTTTTATTGATCATTTCAAAGTAGATTCACAGGATATGTTTTTTCCTGAAATTGAATCGCTTTAAGATTGGTTTAACTTGGAATAATAAGCTTGTTTGATATATATTTTTTCTTACATTTGATCACTGAACATTAATTCAAGTTGAAGTTTCATGCAATCAAAGCAGCCTTATTCATTTTATTATCCTTGCTTTAATGTGTTTATTCTGGTACATTAGGGCCTAATTGTGGGCAACCTCAAGTGATGCCTTTTTCAGTTTATGCATTCATTTATTCTTATTTATTAAGTACCCGGTACATCCAAGTTTGTGTCATTAGATGTTTATCCTTGTGCGCATTTCTGGATGTCTTCCTCACATCTCCCATCTCGAAGCTGAAGCAAAGCTAATCACTTCACTGCTTCCCAGTGGATAGGGCTAATGTGCTTAAGCAGTCCTGAGGGATCTGATGCTTGACAGCGTAGAACGGCCTCTCTGCCCGCTGATATCTGTGCGCTTTAGTTTTTTTTTTGTTTTGTTTTTTTCTTTTTGTTGTTTTCTCTTACGGGACCTTCTCTCTTTCTCCAAACTCCCAGTTTAATTTCTTCCCTGTCACTCTTTTCTGCCATCTGTTTGCTCCTGAATCCAAGTCATCACAGCTTCAGATAAGGAAACATTACTAAAAGATAGAGAGTGGCTTGTTGGGATAAAGACTGAATGCTGTATTTTCTCCAGATCATGAAGTTTTTCTCTTATATACTAATCAAATTATTCCTACTGATAATTCTGTTCAATGTCAAGCAGGCTTTCCGCTACTGTTTCTACTGTCTTTTATAATTGTTTTTTCTTGCCTTCCCTCTCTCTGCTGGTTGGAGTAAAGGCAGTTTATTATCCACTGCACCTTAGTAATTTAAGCTCCATGAACTCTTGAACAGAGCCATCTTTTGGTCAATTAGAATTTGATCAGCTGGAATGATTGTGCAGCTCGTAAATGTTTTGCTCATTAACGCCATAGAAGCACTTGGCGAATCCCACGTTGACTTTTTCAGATTAGATATCAGCTTCGTTGTGTTTGTACTGTACAGCGATAGTAGAATTACCCACTTCAGATTTGACCATCATTTTGGAAGATATTTTAATATTTCCAAAACATACAATATTTTCATAAACTAATGTCATGTTATTAACATAAACATAATTATCAAACATAATTAAAAGCCTGCTATGTGCTCAAACCAATTACATATCTCTTTGCGATTTATTGTGGGATTTTAATATTACTAGACATGTTGCCACAGAACTCATGATACCTCAAGTAGGCAGAAAGACATACTTCCCTCACAGTTTAAGTGCCAGTGATACTTTATGCTGTTGGTCTGTGTCACATGTTTATTTAATCAGCTGCCATCACTCTGCATCTGGAGCTTTCACAGCTTCCCTTCTCTCCATTTCTCTCACTCTCCACCTCAGTCTGACCTGCAGTCTGAATCTGGAAGGCTGCATAATTCTGGCACTACAAGAAGCTAACACATAAAATTAGCTTTTAAGGTGTGGAGGAGTTTTAGAGTTTGTGGTTTATTGAAGGTTAAAGCGTATACCTCAGCATGATTGATGGTGCTGAGGTCTTCCTCTTGGCTCTGATTGGTTGTTTCTGACCTGGAGGCGTGCTTTTCCTGCACATGGTGGTAGGACCACAGGGAGAAGCAGAGGAGTTCCACTTTTTTTCACAGATTAAATCTCATTTTATATTCTCAGGACATTGTGGCCATTTTACCAAATGGGGATATGCCAATAACATTTTATTGTATAAAAAGTTACTTACTGCAGCTTTAAATGCCAGCATAACAAAAGGGAGACGAGACGCTGGTATTTTCTATAATCAGTGTTTTCAGGTTGTTGCAGATGTGCCAAGTCAGCATTTTTCATAGCAAAGACCACGTTTTAGGTTAGTAATCCACAAAACTGATGATTCAGAATTTACATCACAGTCTTTAAAATCTCTTGTTTTATTTAAATACAATTTATTAATTGTCATGTTTTATATAAATTCATCTATTTACTGAAAATATGCTGAGAGGGCAGGATAAATGCAACTGTAAACTTTATCAGTCATAGTGTTTGAGATAATGAGCTCACGTCTCAAGGTTGTTTTTTTTGTCCCTGTTTTGATATTATTATTAATGTGGCAACATATATTTCATTTATATATGAGCCACACAAAGTTAAGAGACATACAGACTCAAACACAACTGTTATCAAATGAATGTATCAGGATTAATTATGTAATATTTTAAAGCTAAATAGTAAGTAATTCAGTCAGACAACCGCTGAGAGCGGATTCCATTACTTTTCAGTAGATTCTTAATTGAAAAGCAGCAGTGGACAGATAAAATGAAAATGAGCATTAACGAAAGAAGATGAAAGCAGTGAAAAATGATGGTGCAGCATGAGCTAAACGTTGTGGAGGGGCAGGGGAGGAGGGGGGCGGAGGTGGTAAAGGAGGGAGAGTGAGCTAGATATGTAAAGAAAATACCTTCAAAACTGACATGGAGCTGGCAAGAGCTAGTGTAAATTATTTAGTGCATGTCGATGAGCGTACAGAAGTCAGGAAGGGATTTAGGTGCAGATGAGATCATTAAAATCAATTTGTTTGCTTGCAGAACAGCCTTCTCCCATGACCAAGGGTCAACCACATTAGATCTACTTAAATTAGACCAGCTGAGCAAATGAAGAGGTTTATTTTTTTTCTTTTCCTAATAACAGAGGCAACATTTGGTTTGACCATGGATTTATTTTTTTTTTTTAGACTGGCCCGGTGTACCTTAGAAAAGCAACATTAATGACAATTATGTAATGATCAGTCGTTATACCAGTTGACGCACAATTGTTGTTCGTCAAATATTTTCTTTTAATTCAAAATTATTTAACTTGCCGGAACACTGAGTGATTGCAAATGTTTTTTCTTTTTTCTAACAAGCCATTTTTTCTAAAAAATGGTCGATTGGGAGGCTGATTTTGAGCTCAGTTGGATGCCTCTGGTGGATGATATGCTTCACACTCTAAGTTTCATGCTAAAATGTGGTTATCAGCAGCAAGCATCTTGACTGGCTCCTGGCTGTTTGTTGGTAGCCAAAAGCAAGTCAGCATCCATGGTTGCAGTGTTTTTTTTTTTTTTTTTTTTTTTTTTCCAACATGCTTACTTGATTAATAAGTGATTGTACAATTACCAGTAAGTGAATATGTGCATAAATGGCTGCTAGTTTTATGCATCTCTTCACTGACCATTCTATAATCAAGCCATTGTTTGTCAATGGATGGATTTTTATGAAGTTGTCTCCTATTTATTCTAAAAACAGAATCAAAATGTTAAAATATTACATGTTGCCAGCTGTATGATTGACTGATGATCCAAGTCTCCTTAAAGTGTGGAGGCACATTTTAAGGATAATCTAAGACGAGACGACTGTGGCTTTCAGGCCTGTGAAGAAAAGTTTTGAAGCTACATTCTTTCAAAAGTCAGTAGTGGCTCTCCACCAATGTGCAATTAATTAGTCTGAGTGTTGTTTATTAAAATATAAGAAAGTTTAGCTTCAAAATATTGAGTTAAAGTTTAGTTGACCAGAGGAAAAAAAAAAGTTTTTGGTTTCAATTTCGCATTTTATTTTGCGGATTCTCTTAATTCAAAACTTTTACATTAAAATTTTAGGACTTGAAAATAAGAACATTTTGTGCCATAGTTTGAATGCAGGCTTTTCAGTGATAGTGATTATTTAAAGTATAACATTATAGCCACATCCACACAATTGCACTCACAAATGCACACACCTCCGTATACCGATTTGTAGATCAGTAGGCTGTTGCTAGATAAGTGTGCATTTTTCTCACATCAGACTTTAACAGTATTGAACTGATGCTTCAATAAAACTGTTGATCAAAGACATGAATACCAGGTTTTTCAGATTCCGATTTTTTTTTCTTTAGCTGAAACAATTGTACTATAAAATTGATAATCTATATATTCTAAAGATTTATGCAGATTCTGAGAGAAGAACTTCATGGAAATTCCTGCTCCACTGGGATTTTCGCATCCAATTTTCTCTCACATTCACAGAGAATGGTCAAAAAAAAAAAGAGAGAGGAAGAAACACTGTCATTTTCCAGTGAGTAGCTGTTGTGAGAGTGGAAATGCCTTAAGGTCCAAGATCAGTTGGCAGATTGGTTAATGTAAGATACCGTCTCTGAGTGTGCAACACACTGAACCTTGTAGCAGGTCGGTTACAGCGGCAGAAGACTGCAAGAATGTTACTCCTGCCAAACTGGAAGGCCAGCTACAATTCGCACTGGGCAACCAAATTTGGACAGTAACAGACTGGAAAAACATTGTCTGGTCTGATGGGTCTCAGTTTGACATGTAACATTCAGCTCAGTATGAGGTAGGTGATCTGAATTCAGTGGTCAATGAGTCTCAGAATTGGTGTTTACATCAGGTGAGCACTATTTGTCGACTGTGGCTCTGTGGGTAGAGTAGTCGTCTTGCGATCGGAAGGTTGAAGGTTCGATTCCAGCTTCCTCCTGTGCCCTTGGGCAAGGCGCTTAACCCCCAAATTTCCTACAGAGCTGCGTTTCGGTGTGTGAGCGTTTGTGAGTGCGAATGGGTGAATGTGACTCTAGTGTAAAGCGCTTTGAGTGGTCAAAAATGATTGGATAAAGCGCTATATAAGTTCAGTCCATTTACTATTTAGGTCTTTGGAGAAAATTAATATTGCATGAGGACTTTTGGTTTTCAAAATTGATCCTCTTTGCTTCGTTTTGTTTCATGGCAGTTTTTTGTTCTACGTATGTGCTCTATACCAAGAAATCAAGGGAAATGAACGACGGAAGGAAGGAATTAATGAATTCATACATTCTTTACCCGTATAATGGGTAAAGAGTATTCATTAAAAAAAAACTTTCACAAATTCAATTGTAAATTCCAAATATGGACTACCAAAAAAAAAAAAAAAACACATGCTGGTGCCGTTCTAACTCACTTTTGTTTTATTCTGGCATGGACTCCATTTTGGCCTCGTCTCGTTTTGGCTTCCCTGCCTTGTCATAACGGACGATCGCCACTCAAAATGTAAAGAAGGCTGTGAAACAAGGGTGTGAGCATTCAAAATGAAAATATGCTCCTCTCTTTCCTTCTGCCGACGTTACTCCACTTGATCCTGTATCTGTGTTTTATTTTCACCCATTCTGCCCTCTTTCCCTCTTGCTGATCCCCGCTTTATATTCATGACTCTACTGTAGTCCTCTGCTTCTCACATCTCCCTCCTCAGCTTTCCTGTCCTTTCCACTCTTCACCTTCCTGTCCTCCCTGTCTCCTCAAGCTTCCTGCACTTACCTCCTCCCCCCTCCTTTGCCTGGCACGCGTTCATGTGGCATCGCAATCCTTTATTTTTACGACAGGCTTTCTTTGTGTGTGTGTGTGTGTGGAAGTTTTTACAGTATGTGTGTGCGTGGATGAGTGGGTGGGGGGGCTGAGGCGAGCCACAAATGCTCCAAGAGCCATATTCAAATCTCATTTCACACTGCTGAGGGTGAAAAGACCTGACGCAGCACTCTGCAAGAGAAGGAAGGCAGGCACAGAAAGAGAAGGAGGACGAGATCGGGAAACGAAGGGAAAGAAATGATGCCGGAGACAGAGCTGAAATCGGAGGAGGAGAGTGAGGGACATGACATGGGGGAGGAGCGGAATAATAGCTGTTGGCGTTAAGCTACCTACAGGAAGCGTGCAACGCTAGGAGAGGGAGACAGGGAGCAAAGAAATAAATACCACACAGGCGGTACAAAAAGAAGAAAAGGATTGAGAAACCAGAATAGCGTGATTATGAAAAGAATATTTGTTCTCTCTCAAGCTTCGTAACTTCTCTGTTTTTCAACTTCACTGCAGAACTCACTATGCTCCTTTCTCCGCATGAATCTCTGCCTCTCTTTCTCCAAAACTCCTATTTTCTTTTCTTTTTTTTTTGCTATGCCAGGAGCCCACATCCTTCGGTCTTGCACAGTGTGTATGTTTATGCAAATGAAGTAATTAGGAAGCTACATGCCTTCATTTGAGCTCTACGGTTTTGAGGAGAGGTGAAGACAAAAAGGAGCGAGGAAGTGGAAGGACAAGCATTCAGGCTTTTGGAGTTGGTCTGCACATCAGTATTACTCATTCCTATACAATTATATATTCCCTTTAAAGAACTGTACCATTCTATGCTTCACCATATTGCTTTAACTCATACTGCATTTATTGCTCTGTCTTGGAACTCTTTCTTGTTCCCTGACTCCGGCCTTGTATTTTTGCCTCTTAGTCCTTTCAGCTCTACAATCCTCTCAACCTTTCCTTTCTCTCTGTCACGCTCGCTTACAGTATATTTTCCTTCTGTGTTGTTTTTCTCTGTTTCTGTCTCTTTTGTCTCGCTTGAATCTGTCACCATATCCCAACGTTTAAAGCCCAGTCTTCCACCTTCTTGGTTTTCCCTTTTCCCTCAAACCTCTGTCTTGTCATTTTCTGCCCTTGACCGATACAGTATTTTACTTTCCTTTCCGTCCTTTCGCTTAATTTTACCCCCCACCCCCACCCCTCGGTTTTTACAGTTGGCATAATTTTAGATGTCCAAATGGCATAAATGCATTATGCCATATTTGTTACTTTTGGTGCACCGAGTAGGGAGGTAGCTGAAGAATGGGTTGCAATTAAAGCTTTTGTTTTACCCTAAACCACAATTCCCTCCAATGTCTGAAAACAAAAACTCATGTCAATTAAAATAAAAATAAACACTATTCATTTCTATTGAAAACAATGTAGAAAACATTGTAGAACCAATAAGAGGAAACATAAAAATAAATAAATCCAGAGCATGGTTAACATAGTTTTGGAATTTTCTTAAAATAACTCTGATTTGTTAATTTTGCGGTCAGTGACATGTATTTCCTTCAGTTTTAAATATTTAAACACCGAAGGCTCAAATGCAGTGATGGTACTCTCTTTTGTCTGCTGCTTGTTTGATGTGATGCAAACCCTCAGAACCACAAAACAGTTATTTATGAAGCTGTCATTACATGATATTGCTGCAGAGATATTAAAGTAGGAATGGATTGGGACCTTTTATTTGATTTGATTTTCAGAGTTTAAACCTGAAAATTTGTACTTTTGAGTACAAAACGAAAGCAACACAAAGCATTGCTAGAGTAAGAATTCTCCCAAAGCAATAACAGCATTGACATTTCACACTTTTTACAATGTTTTCTGTACCTCTTAACCATTAACGTCTTCAGCTAACATTTGTGGTTTAATGGGAAAAGGCTCAGACTAAATTAAAATTCACGTCATCCTTTCGGAAACCGTCCAGGCTGATTCCTGATCAGATGTTGAAGAAGGTGACCAAAGACGAGTCCACCCAGCAGGGTCATTCAGCTCATTTCAGCTATTTGTATCCGAATCTTGTTCTTTTAGTCACAGTCCATATCATAAGACACTGTCTGAAGGTCAGAACATAGAGACTTGTGTTTTGGCTCTGTGACAGACCAAAGCAGCACCTTCATTACTTAATACATAGCACCAGTCTCCATCCATTGTTCCGCTTTATCCTACTTGTGAAGGAAACACCAAACTACTTGAACTCCATTTAAGGCAGAGACTGACTCCCAAGCAAGAGGAAGCTGTTTAATTATTATTTTTTTTCTTGATAAGACCTACGGCTTTATGTTGTAGTCGCCTTACACTCACCTCAATGTACAATGTAGGTCGTGGTCAACAGAACCTCATAATCTGCAAAAAGCAAAGACGAGACCTAGAAATTCCCAAACCAAATCCTTTCCTATCCACTCTAGTGCTTTAGACATATGTGGCAATGTGGTTTAAGTTTATTATTCAGGTTCTTCTCTGTACTAGTCTGTATCTAAATACCAAGTCACCTCCACCCAAACCCAGTATTGCCTTGCGAGGTTACTTGGTGGCTGGCAGTGATCACTCTGATCGATAAAAGCACCCGTCTCATCCTTAAATAGTGGGAAGGTCTTCATCGTGCTTTAGATTTGTATTGTGTCATACACATCCTCCACGGTTGCCACGCATGTCCAGCCAACGCAAACGTACGCGTGCGTGGCGGCAGTACTGTACTTAGGGACGGACGTGGTAAACGCGTCAGTGGCGAACAGCAAATTTTAGAGATATCACAAGCATGCACAGACACATAATCACATGCACGCTCTGTCAAGGCAGCTTTCATTTCTCAAGCTTGCCACCTCTGGGTTCATATCAAGGCTTTGTCTGCTCTCTCTTTGTGTCGTGCGCTCGCTCTCACTCACACAGTCACAGAAAAAAAAAAACAAAAAAAAAACAGCGCACACACAAACACACACGCACAAACACGTACTCTTTCCCACACGCACATCACCTCCCGCCCTTTCTGCTGGAGTTTTCAAACTTTGGATGACAGCTTCCTGTCGGGGCATGAAAGCAGTGGCAAAAGTGATTTCTGAAAGGAGGAAGAGAGGCAGTGAGGAGACAGGGGGAGAAAAGATAAAGGGTGTCAACAGATGTTCGACTCAGTGCCTTTTGCCTTCTACGGGGAGAAGAGGAATAGCTCAGTCATTACTGCTGCTCATCCTTTATCACATCTGGTGAATCCCTCCATAAATAGAGGGGCGCAGCCTCGTTCTCTTTAAAATTGCCCACGCAATCGTGCTTTTAACCATTTTATTAAAACACATAACAATGAGAGCCTCTGTTGTCCACATTCGTTTTACTCGGGTTGTGAAGCAAAAGCAAGCTGAAGCGAAAAATTGTGATGGACGACGGCGTCCAAAGCCGGCTCACATAATGCACGTGCACCTGCAGCAAGTTCACTGGTCTGTGCCTAATTTGGATTGATTGCGTTCAGTTGCGCGACCATTGTTTGTGCGCGCGGCGAGGATCGGATAACTGCTCGATTTGGATTGGAAACACGGCGACGCACATGGCCAGCAAAAGCACAGTGGAAGCTTTGGCACGTAAACCTATAAGATTGACCGTTTGTTTTATTTGGCTCGCCTACCCAGCGCGCGCTTTGGCTCACACACCGGCAGCCACAGGGAAATGTTTGTCATTTATCAGGATGAACGAATGACAGCTAGAGCTCTAATAGTAAATCATTGGCAGCATTATTGGACCACCCTTCCCTCGCCAATATGGATTTGCGTTGGGGAAACTGGAGGAGTGTGTAATGAATCAGTCAATAACACACAGACGAGTGCGGAGGAATACTTTCACTATACACATGGAAAACTAAGTGCTGAACCCCACATTCCCACATTATTTACACTCATTTACATAAGTTACAAAATATACTAGATGTGCTGATAGGTTGCCTGCTGAAAGTTGCCTTGCTTCTCAGATCTCTTTGTCAGATCTTATTTCTGCTTTTCAAATGCTCTGTTTTCTTGATATTAAATCCTCAGAACATCATCCCTTACTTTGAGTCCCACAAAAACACATATATTAATAGCCCGTATAACTGCATGGTGACTGGCAAAAGTATCCCTTAATCATTATGATTTTGTTTTACATTATGTCACGTTACAACCTCAGTTAATAACATGTTGCGGTGTATTCTGTCGGTGTCTTCAAGATGTTGGTGTGGTGATGATTCAGGAAAAAGGCTCTGCTGGTTGAACAGCAAAGATTTTATTACAAACTGCAGCCTAAGTCAGCACAACCAAATTAAGAGGAGATCTTTTCATGTTTTCAACATAAACATATTTTGACATTGGCATGTTCCATGTTAACATCTTGTCTGGGTGTTTTCACATTCACTTGTTACACATTGTCTCATTGTGCCAAATCTTCCTGGAATACGTAGATTTTGTTTTCCAGAGTTGGTGTCTTTTGACCTTTGACTTGTTTACCCCAAGCACTGCAGAAAGTCCTACTGTCTGTTCAGACAGTGCCGTGTCTTATTGGAATATTCTGAAAACTACGCGCATGGTGAAGTGGAAGAAAATGTATGCTTTGCAGTTGTTGGAAATACAAATCTGATTAGTGCGGTGCACATGTCCTCAGTCAATGCAGATTGAATGAATAGCCTCCGTGAACATCAATTTTCCTGTCTCACCAGAGGTTTTTAATTGGATTTATGTGTGGACTTTGACTCTGTTTCTCTAATTAATTAATTTACTCGGATCTAAATCAGTCCATGGTGGCTCTGGCTTTGTGAGGGTCATCGTCCTCCTGGTGGAAAGTGAACTTTTGCTCTGTCGTTTGAAACCTCTAAGAGGTTTTCCTCTCAGGATTCACGTATTTCCCTTCTTCCGTTTTTTTTTCATCAGTGCCTCTCAGCTGGGGAAAGAAAGGTTTCCCCACTTGATGATGCTGCCACCACCAGGTTTCACTGTCAGGACAATTTGTTTGGGGTGATGTGGATCGGTAGCTCACTTCCTCACCAAGATGAGAAAACCAACCCGTGACTTATTATTTGCTGTTGATGTTCATTTTTTTCTACTTTAACATATATCAAGCAATTCATGAATAATCCCATAATACGGAGCTCATGCAGCATTTACCAAAGCATCTGATACAATTTACTCACCGTTTTATTACCTTCTGATTACAGTCTAATACCTTAAACCTTTACGCTTGATGTCTTGTTTTTTCAATGTTCTTGGTTTCCTGCCCATAAAATTGCATCTAAAATCCATTTTAATTTCTCGTTCTGTCTAAATCTGTTAGAAGACATAAAGCATGTTCAACAATGAGGAGCATGTGCTTAGCTAGAACTGGTTATCAACCCTAAATACGTTTTAGCAACGTTTTGACACGTCTTTATGTGGACACAAATCTTCCTTTCACTTTCAAAAAAATATCCCACCTTGCTTAGATAGTAGACTACGTTATGTTTTCGATATCTGTTGAACAGGACACACAGGATGTTTTGATAGCAAACAACATCAAAGCAAGACAGAAATAGCAGGCGACCACTGACCACAAATCAAGATTTTCCTTGCAGTTTGGATACAGTTTGCACATTTAAGCGTGCTGTTTCTTGCAGCACCTCTGAATAGAGTTGTAACTATTAAGTACACTTAGCTTTTGATATGCTATGAAGCAAGTTCCGATCCAATTTACGGGCTACAGTCTCCGCTCACTTCTCTCTTGCTCATTTGCCGACCTGTCAGTCTTCCTTCCAACCAATTAACTTGTGGCGTCGCGTCTGAACTTTCCCGTGGCCCAAACTCTGCAGTCTTTTAGCACGATGCTACAGCTAAACGCTTCCGCTTATTCATGCTGTAAAACTATTGAATTAGCATCGGCAATAGCTTGTCACCGCATTGGTGAGGATTTATAAAAACAGAGCAGTCATGCTGGATTAACGACACAAAGACACGCTCAGTATTCATGCGCTTGGTTAGAGCCAAGGCTGTTAAAACAGATTAAACTGATGGGGCCTCTGCCTCAGTGTAATCCACTGGCAGCAACTCTCTGAAGATGATTTTTGACACACAGCGCAGTGTCCTCTTCTTCATCATGAAAAGAGGAGACGCTGTGAGAGGGAGAGAAGTTCAGAGGAGGCATGAGTTGCAGAAGGGTAACAGCGAGGGAGGGAAGAAAGGAAAGGTTAAAGAGGGTATCGAGATAAGAAACTCAAACAGATAACAGTCCCTTAAGAAGGTGTTTGATTAAACAGGAATGAAAGGGAATCTTTTATTCTCTCCTGAAATTAAAAATGAGTTGCTACAAAATTATATTTCAGAGAGTGGCTGCACCAAGACACTGGGCAGTCGGCTCCCACTGGCCTGTCTTAGATTAACAAGCTATAACAACATGATCACAGAGAGATCAAACAAATGATAGTGGGTGGGATACATCAGGAGGTTGTTTTTTTTTTTCTAAAATTGAGAGCCAGAGTATCCGTAAAACTGCAGCTTTTGTGGCGTGTCTGCAGTGATTGGTATCTGTTAAGAAAGGTCAAAGGAAAGCAGGACGACAATGAAGGCTGGCCAGTCAAGTCCAACTCGTACTGTAGCTCAAGATGTATTAGAAGTTAATACATTCATAGTAAATAAAATGTAGTATTATTGAAAAGTTAATTTATCTCAGTTACCAAATGAGACTTATATAGATTAATTACATGGAAACAACAGTTTTTAAAGCTTTTATTTTAGTTAATAATGATGATTTTTTTTATTTTTTTTTTTTGTTCACAGCTAATGAATGAGATACCTGAAATTTACTTTGATGTGAGGTAAGATTGTGCCTGTGCAAATAAGCGGATGTATTCCTGAGAGTGCAAAAATAATCACTGCTCGTTTAAAAATATCATTTTTGTCTCATGATGCGAGATGTTTGTGACTGTAAAATCCATTCACTTATGTTTTACTTTGTGAAAATGAGTGTTTATTTTTTCATCACCTGCTATTTCCAAATGGTCTAATGAAATGCTTCTCACACAGACCATATGGTTGTGTACGAAAAACCTGCCCAACTGGCCAGTATGATCCATAACAAATGGCTGGGCCAAGATGGCTGCAGAGTCTGTATTATGCTTTTCTGGAGGCAAAATGTGGTTTTGACACCCGTATGTCACTTATTAATGGAAATACCTTAAAGTCTCTGGCTGTGGGAGTAACAAGCAATTTCAGTGAAATGCTTGGTATTTTTACCCACTGATGGACAGAAATCCGAGTTAGTAAATGAGACGCAAGCATAGAAAATACTGCGGGAAAAAAAAATACTTTAACAAGAGTTTGACTGAGAAGAAGTAACAAACTTATTAAAACTTTGCAAGGTGACAACAAAAAACTCAGAGTCAAAAGAGTCTGTCAAATCTGCTCTACCTGACATTTGCTTTTGACTGTCTTTATATGGATCATATGGAGTTATATGCTCAGCAGAGATGATCTTGTCATTTGCCCTTTGTTAAGAAAAGGGGTTGCCTTTTTTTAAGTTGATGTTATAAAGAGGAGAGTTTTGATCTTGATGGGTTCAGAGTAGAGCAAGTAACACAAAGAGGGTGTCAAGCGCATCAAGGACTCACGTCCTGCTGTTTTATGACACCATCGAGGTATTTTTGTGTGAGACCAGCTGACAAAACTATCGGTGTGGATCAAATTATAACATTCTCTTTTACAGAAAACCACAGTTATCAAAAAGATCAGTTACCCGACCCAGAAATATGATATGGAGATGCAGATACAATAGGTAGTTTGATTCTATTAAATATTTTTTGCAAATTGTGCCAAGTAATTTTGAATTTGAGCAAAATGACCAAAGGAAAATTGTTTGACTGCTTATGATGTCACCGGTCATGTGTTCTGCTTTATTCACCAAAAGAGAATAAACCAATAAGTATCCCTCTCAAGAGTAGATGAGCAGTTTACATCAGTCGAAGGGCACATCAACAACTCATCCAGGAAGTCGTAAAAGGTTCAATCTGCCCCATTTAAGGTCAAATCTGCCTCAAGGTTCAGGCGGATTCGCAAAAAGAGACGGGACAAAATTTGCAGCCACTGGCATCACCTGACCAAAAAGAACACAAAGTGCCATCTCGCATGGCAAAAAATCCTCTTGATGAGGCTTTTGGGAAAATAATATATGCATTCATTAAAAAAAAAAAAAAAGAAAAAAGTTGTATTTCCAGTTGCATCCAGAATAAAGCTAATAGCATCTAAAAAAAAAAAAGAAGAAAAAAACATCATATCAATTATTGAACATGATGGTGGTAGAGTGATAGTCTGCAGCTTATTTGCTGGACTGCTTGAACTGATGATACCCTGACTTTTTCATGACAAAATATGAAGGTAAATGAATAATAAAAGGCTCGCTCTAAGCTTAAAGTACAGTTTGGTTATGCAGCTGGACAATGATTCAACAGCATCACAGAAAGTCCACTTCTGACTGTTAATTTTCAAGGGGCCTAGTGAAAGCCTAGACTTGAATCTGGTTTCAAAGCTGTGGTCTGCCTTTTAACAGGTATTTGATGATAGGAAAACCTCTTATGTGGTTCCAATTTAAAAAAAAAAAAAAAAAAAAAAAAAGCTTGGCCAAAATTCAAGCCTTCAGACTGATGTAAGATATATAAAAATCTTACTGGCAGTTACGGTAAAAGCTTCATTACACATGCTGCTGCCAATGAGGGGAGAGTTAGTCGGTTTAGAGGTTGTCTGGCACATTAAAAACTGTTTTGATTATTTAAAACATTTAAGTTAAATTAAGAACTAAACAAAATCGAACACAGAGGTTTTCACACCTCTGTTTTCATTGGTTCAGCAGCGTTAAAGTCCAGTCCTGGAGAAAAAATGTTCTGCAACTATTAGATACATTGTCTCTTCTACATGCCTTGATCAAATCTCGAGGACTGGAATTGGGCACAGATACAAGTCTATATGTAAATAAACTGTGATGACAATATTCAATTTGTTTTGTTGTACTGTGAGAACCTGAAGCTTGGATTTATATTTTGTATATGAACCCAAAACAACTGCGAAAACTAAACTGTCTGACTGATTTAGAGTTAGGATGAAATAAAAAGGCAGCCATTGTTGTTTTTTTTTTATTTTTTTTTTTTGTTTTTTCGGCTGTCAAGTAAAGTTTATCGTAGTACGTTTACAATGCGCATAACGCTCCAGCGTAATTTTGGACTGACAAGTTTAAACATAATAAAGGCTCTAAACTATACATATTAAAATTTGCTCGGCAAGGTAAATATGCAGAGCAAAGATTATGATCTTATCCTTTATGTGAAAGGCACATTTATCACAGTTATAGGGCAATTTTACGGTGCTGTCAAAAAGCCAGCTCCACTATTCAGTGTTGGCTTCTGCATCAGTGGCTGCTCTTTGAGTGCATTTTACTTTATCATTGATTATATACTGGTGTCACTAAAATAGCAATTTGCTGTTTTGATCACCCAACTATTAAACTGGTTAGCCTAGGCTGTGTGCTCGTTTGCCACGTGAACAAGGTTTAATTACGTTCAAAAAATAACATCCTAAATTGACTCTAATTTCATTAAACAATGTCTGCGTTCTAAACGAGCCTATGGAACATTATGTTACTTCTGACACACACGTAAAAATAATAATAAAAAAAAAAAAATAGATACAACCACCTCAGGGAGAGTACCAATCCTCAGGGATGCGCTCACGTTTTCTCATTATATGCTGAATGTTTTCAGTCCAGGCACCCAGAAATGTGTGCTCTCTTTGTAAATCACGCATGTGTATTCGCAGCTGATAACAGTGTGTCACCTTCACTGTGCTCTGACAGTGTGAGATTAAATTAAGCAGGGCCAGTGCTGAGTAAATCAAGTGAATGAGAGATTCATGATATTTTAAGGCATGAATTTACCCAAGTCATCAGGTTCCACTCATTTGTTTCACAAACAAATGAATAAAGCTCCGTAGAGGCAACATGTTACTCATTTTCTTATTGCCGAACAACAAGTTTGCTGGTAAATCATAACACCTAAGTCAGTCTTTGTAATACTAGATTTTTAACTAAAATAAAATTGTTTTAACTAAATACGAATTAAAGTGGCCCGTGTGTATGTTATTAAACCATTTGATGGTTATCAACCCATGCCCACTTGTTGTGCCGGTTTTCTTGGGTAGTTCAATTTCAGTCATTGTGGAGCCAATGTAGCAAACATTAAACATTTTGGAAGGTGGAGGAAGTCCAAACGTTTACCTCATATCCAAAATGGTTTTACTTAATTATAAGATTAATAGTTAAAAAAATAAATATTTTTATTTGGATCCCTGGTGGTTTCTACCACTTTAAGACGTTCACACACACTGTGCTGAATGCCTCTGTGTGTTTGAGCTGCAGGGGACTAAGGGCAGAGAAAACGTAGTTTTGGAAAGTAATTTCCCACAACAATTAGCAAATAGCACTGCTGCTCTGACTGCAGCTAAGACTGGATTTGACGCCGTTACCAAGTTGTATAGTTTTGACTTTCAATTAGCACACACGGTGTGCGTCATAGCTGGGTTGCAAAAAAGAAAACAGACAAACATGACTGGAAGAGTTACAAGCAACACTGAGATCCCAGATTTTTATTGACGGCCCTTTTTTCTTTACCGTAAAACTTATATTTCAGCACATTTCATTTCTCTATGAGATCATTAAAACGAGCTCCATCCCTCAAGCCTCGTATATGAGGGTTTTGATCTCTTAAGAAAGCATTGAGTCAGAAGTAAAAAACCCATTATTTTACATCTTCCTTTTAATTTTTTTGTGTTCAGATTATGGAAACGCTGTAAGACAGCGCTGTGTGCCTCAAACCATCATTGTTATGATTTTGCTGTTGTTGTACACCCATCCTCTTCCTGCATCTGTCTCAGACTGTCGCAGTGGATGTGCGTGGGAGGGGGAAGCGAGTTATTTTTTTGTGGCATCATTGCAGGCCTTAGCTCATAGTGCAGCTAAATGGGTGACTGTATAGCTGCTACCTCAATTAAGGGTGCTAATGTGCCGTAGCGTGTACGTTGCGAAGGTGTGAATGTGCTCATGTGTCAGTGCTGAGGCATCATTTGGAGCCTTCTGCGTATCCGGTCTTCAACACTCCAAGTGTCACACACATTCATCAGTTGTCATTATTAAACACAGAACAGAGGAGTGTTTTTTTAATTTTTTTATGAGAATCGTAGAAAAGAAGACAAACGTATTACCCTCATTTTAACGCAGTTAAGATAAAATAGCTCTACTTGCTGTCTTTACCATAAATTTATGTAATAAAAAAAAAAAAAATAAAATAATTTTAAAAAAAACACGACAGAGGATTCACACACAGGAGCACACTCCTTTCAAGATTTTCTGCAGAGCTGTCTTCGACTTAATTGTAGTTGCTTGTAATAGCTGCGGGGTCTCCCTAAGAGGTTTGTCAAGGGAAATAAAGCACAACAGAGGAAGAATAAACTTCCTGCCTCCAAAGGAAACAGCTGTTGTCATGGCAAAGCTAATTAAAAATACCAGTTTGAAAAAGACAAAACACTAGCACGGGTTGAGAGGCTGCATTTATTAGCACAAACAGCACTCATGAGATAATAAATGGATACACAGTTTTACTAGACAGAGCTTCGTAGACAGTTAATGTATCAGTGTGTTACTATGTGAGGAGGGTGACTTTCTCAGTTTTACCATGTTCTTCCATTCCAGCATCTCTTCACAGGGCTATCTTTGAAGTGCAGGCCACTAAATCACTGCTGTCCTATTTTCTTAGCTTGTAATGAATAGCCTTTAATATCATTACCCTATAAAAGCCCACTCTCCTGCCAATTCTTAGTGCCGCTGAGCTGCATGCACACAAAGAAGTCACACCCAAACACGTTACATGCTGTGTATTTATAGCGTTATCACTTGAGTTGCTTAAAATATGAACATTTATGCAGAAATTTTCTATTTACTGTTTCTTGCAAATGTTTTCGCAGCCCTTGGACTTTTGACAATTTGCTGTGTTAACAACCGACCAATCATTTTAAGTGTATTATTACACAGATTAATGTGTAATTGTGCAGTGGAAGGAAAATGATACGTGAGCTCCAAAATTTTGTACAAATATAAATCGGAAAAATGTGGCGCCCAAACACATTCATTTAATCGATGCCTCTAAATAACATTCTATGCAGCAAACTGCATTCAAGTGACGTAATTCACAAAACGAGTTCAACAGCATAATTTAAGTCCAGATGTAATTCGAAGTGAGAATTGACTGACAAAACTCTGGTGTTTGGTTACCAGATTACGTCCAGTTTGATTAATCTTGAGCTATTTTGCAAAGAATTAGTAAGAAAAATAATCAGTTTCTAAATTTACATATGTAGTAAACACAAACACAACATTACCACTACACATTATGATACACACACACACACACACACACACATAACTAAAAGTACAAAGTACGCTGATCGGCTTCAGAATTAGGACCAATAAGTTAGTCTGCGATATCAAATCCCAAAAGGTATGCATTAAAGTATATGGGTCTGAAATGATGAAATGTCAAAATTGAAGGGGTATTACAAGGACTATAAAATAATGCATGGGTCTTAAAGATGATTCTAATGTGGCATACAAAAAAAAAAAGCTTAAGTATTGCCTGTGAGTTAAGGTAAGAAAGTAAGAATGTGTGTGTTAGCACTTGTGGGTATGTGTAAAAACTATGCATATGTGTAGCTCTGCACATGTCCGGCCATAAGTTGGCAGCTTGCCTTATGCCGGTTTCCTTCTTTGGCTGTGAGTTAAAACGAAAGAGAAAAGCATCGAGTCCAGTCTTACTATCAATTCACTTAAGCCGTGGTCTCTGCCCTGCAGTTTTAATGCATAGGGTGGGTTACTGAGCCAAAATAATAGATTTATTTCACTCCCTTTGTCTTTACTCAGTTTACTTCATTAATTTTCTCATGTTTACGTTCAAATTTGTAGATTTGGATGCACACAAGTCAAACCTAATGACATTTTTTATTTTTATTTTTTTGCTTTATAATCTTGAACACGTGTAAGTTTGCTGTCTCTTTGGATAAACTTGAATCCATTCAGAGGATTAGTGATGGGAGATGGGAAGCTATTCCCGCTGCACAGCTCTGTTGTGTGGGGTTAAATGAATCGTCAATGAATGTGCAATGAGTGTTGGAACTGATTCACTCTCCGCTGTTTTACCTCCCTGTGTATGTGAGGCGAATCTGTTCAAGGGTTGTTATGCAGTGCGTCTACTTCACTTTAACACTGCTTTCGGTTACAGGAGCCAGACTTAGTCATCAAAAACTGTGCGAGTCTTAGTCTTGTGAGTTGACGATTTGACGAATATGTCTCTTCTAATAAGTTGGTCAATATTGTTTTAAATCTTTATGGAAGCTTATTCATCTCCCCATCTTCTTACACATATTCAAGGTCGACTTTAGGTGGTTTTAATAAGTCCAGGATTAAAACGGGACATCCTTTATCCAGCGAGACTCTCCAGCTCATTCTGGGGGAACCCAAGTTGTTCCAGGGAAATAAGGGAAATGAGGCAACTCTACAGAGTTTTGTGTCTGGCTGAGTCTCATTTGGACCTCCAAACCACCGAATACTCATCCCAAGGAGGC
The DNA here is from genome assembly GCF_000485575.1 of Poecilia formosa. Lineage (NCBI taxonomy): Eukaryota > Metazoa > Chordata > Actinopteri > Cyprinodontiformes > Poeciliidae > Poecilia > Poecilia formosa. The sequence continues at coordinate 1,063,636 of NW_006800081.1, forward strand.
ATCCTGATAAGTCAATGGACAAGAACAATGGCTCTACTCCGAGAAAACAGAGTGCCTCACATTCTCGCTTAGGCAGAGCAGAGACACGTTATGGAGAACCTCATTTTAGTTCCTTGCATCCAGGAACCCTTTTTTTTTGGTCGTATGCACCATAGCCCATTAAACTGAGAGATTAGAGCTGACCACAGCACGTCCAGCATTATGCAGAGGAGGTCCAAGTCAACCTGCATCTTTTCCTCTCTATGATTTAAATCAGAATACATTAAGTTTAGAACCATGGCCTCAGAACTGGAGGATCTGACTCTTTTTGTTGATCTGGTGTTCCAAAGGTTTTAAAATTTTTCCTTAAAACTTTGATTGCTTTTTTTTTATACATGAGTACCTCGATATTTTTAGTTTGTTTCACATGCCAGCTTAAGTGATACATGTGTGTTCTGTCTTCATTAAACAAAATAAACTCTGTGTAACTTTGTGACAGTGGCTGAGTTTGTGTTTACCACTTGTCCCTTAAATATATTTCTGATTCATTTAGTTCTTGTTACTCCTCTCGAGTTAAATCAAAGCTTAACGCAGTTCTTGGTTTTCAACAGCCATTTATTGTAGTCACGTCTTTCTAAGTCCCCAAAAAAATGCCGTCAGAACTACAAACAAAAGTAACAAAGTAACACAAACCCAAATCAGTTCACAATAAATGGCATCTTTACATAAACAAAAGATACAAATAAACAAAACTGTACCTCATTAGCTGCATTGACTCCAGAGGAATAAAGCTTAATTTCTTACAGCTTCTTCAGCTTGAATGCCCATGTGGCTCTAAGTGCGCCAGCCAATGCTTCCCTGGGCAACACATGGTCCGTGGAACAAAACAAAAGTTCCCTCTCCACATTTGAATATGCACTTAACATAAATTCTATAAAACTGCCTCACAGTTAAACTTAATGTTTTATATTAAATAAAATCTAACTACTGCCACCTTAAACCAAACAACAACAAAAAAAAAATAAATAAACCAGATGCAGTTGTTTTGACAGCAGCTACTGTCCTTCTGTTATTGGTCATGAAGCCTTAATTGAAACATTGATGTTGTAAATTTGGCTTACTCACTATCGCGAGTTGGTTGTGGCAGCATTATTTTACAGTTTACATCCATGCATATGGACACATTTTTTTATTTTTTTATGAATTTTAGTTCGACTGCAGTATATTTGTAAAGGACCAATTCACCACACGTCATCTCTAGGCATGTAAAAAAAAAAAAAAAAAACTCATATGATTGCCAGATTTCCCAAGAGAAAGTTTCCTCATCTGTCTTGTAATATTTTAATTTATTGAAAAGAAGCTGAGGACGTTTTGTTTTCCTTCATTCGCTGAGATTCCTGATGTCGTTGTGCCGTCTCTCTTTCGGTTTCAGATTTCAGCGGGGGTACCATGACGAGTGAGGAGTGTCCTGTGCCGCTGAGGAGTATCTCCTCAGCACGGCCGGGGCAGAGCGAGGAATACGGCTCAGCGCACATAGATGACATCATTGAGGAAGTAGGTCCGGGCGACGACGACGACGTCAGCATCGGGAGCGACTTAAGCACGTTTGTGTTGCCCTTCCCCGAGTTGGCGCCCGTGGTGTTCTTCTGCCTCAAACAGACGACCTATCCTCGCAACTGGTGCATTCGCATGGTCTCCAGCCCATATCCTTTCCTTCCTTCATACGCCCCATTCAACCTGAAACGAAACATCTCCATATCTGCATTTGGCCTGTGTCGTTTATCAAGTCTGTCTGACACACCTTTCTTTTAAAATCAACTTTTGTTCCTGCTCTTATTTAATTTCTTTTTTCCTTTTAATGCATGTCTTTTCTCATTGATGTTCTGTTTCTCATACGTGTTCGTTGGTGTGCAGCATTTGTCCTGACTTTGCCCCCACAAACACATCCAATCAAAGCATTCTGTTTCATCTCGGTATTTGCAACCACATCACAGCTGTCATGCCCGGATCTTCTCAAAGTAAGTGTGTTTGACATCCTCATACAAGATCAACTGCAGCAGTCAGTGTTGCACTGCTTTGGAAAGTGCACATTTGGGTGTGTGCAGTTTTGTTTGTGTGTATGTGTGTGTGTGTGTGTTTGGGCTTTTAGCTAACAGATAAGAATAGGCAACGACGACATTAACCGTGCCAGTTGGATAATGATGACTCTCTCCACGGTAGAGGTAAAAAAAGAACACTGCAGCACCATCTATCTGTTTCAGTTTTTGACTCTAAATGCCTCAGAGATTTTGCATGAGTCAGTTCCTCCAGCTGATCTACTGTTTTATTTATTTTTTGCAAGAATTACAAAGAGACTTTTCTTGTTTTTTTTTAAGCAATCTTTGAGGATTTAGTAGTAACCTTTAAATACACTTTTGATTTCAGTAAATGTTTCCTTATTTTTTGTGAGTACAAGCATTAGAGCAGTGTTTACTACAGCCATAGGTGCCCTTAGAGAAAAATATTACTAAATCTGTTTTGTCTATGCCATTACACAAAACAGAAGGTCTGCCAAATACTGATTCATAATTGTTGTCAGACATTATAGCTTTGCATGTGCCAGTTGCAGCTGTCTTTCTGTCTCCCTTTCAATTCTCAGCTGGCCTCAAAGACCCAGCACACAAATTGGAGCAAGCGGTGTAACAAATTTTTCTTCACATTGCTAATTCCTCTGTCACGTCAGCCCGGATCCTCACCGGTAGCTGGATACCCGCGATAGCTGAAGCAGCAGGTGTGTTAAAACACGTCTTTTGTTTCCTGTCTGAGTTTCAGGGGTGTATGTGAGGAAAAATACGAGAAGGCATTAGGAAGGCAGAGTGCGATGGAAGCGGTTTGAGGCAAGGTTGTTTCTTCTGGGCCTACAGAGGCTTTAAACCTACTGGAAGTCACGGGAATGTAGATGAGCGTAACCTCTGCCGTAGCCGCAGTGCCATCCACAGTTACTGTCGCTGTTTTTGAAACGACATAATCTCATACATGAAAATTTAGAAAAACAAAAACAACAACAAAAAAAAACATCTTTGAATTGAGTGAATGTATCGAATAATGACAGTCAGACATAACCCTAACCACACTTAGTTGTTCCTCAATATTAATTATTTGTCTAACCTCTGTAAAGTTGAGGCTACCCATTTTAGAAAATACACAAAGCCTTCATCTTCTCACTGTTTTAGGCCAGTTATTTCTATAAAAACTTACTTCTATTTGCTAAATCCTTAAATAAAGTTGATATTTTTAACCCTTTTTTCAAACTTAGAATTGTACATGCAGAGAAACGTGAGATCCTCAAAGATAAAGATTGTATTGCCTAAAATCACACATTCGGCACATGTTGAAGCTCATCCACTAGTATTGATCTTTGTGTGTAAGGTAGCAATATTCTCAGGTCTGTCTCTTATTTCTGTGTAAAAAAAATAGGCAGTAGCGAACATACTGTAAGGATTTATGAATAGACAGATCATTGGTTGGGCTTTTATGTACCAGCAAATTCTTAACGCCAGCCTTTTTTTTTTGTTAACTTGAAATACTTTGATTATGAAACCTTGCGGCTATGATGTGATTACAGATATCCTTTATTTCATTGCCATCAAATACTGTTTTGGTTGTGCTAGGTGAACTGTATCCAATTGTGCGTGAAGGACAGCAATAAGTGGTTATTTCGGCATCTCTTTTGAGATCAATAATTGTGTCCACCACTCAGCAGCCGAGAGAGGCCTTCAGTCATGCACACTGCAACAAACGAACGCACGCACGCACATACACACACCCATACACGCATCATTGTTCTCCCACGCTTCCCTGCAGCACAGCACCTGGAGCACCTCTCTGTATCGCACCCCACTCACATCCTATGCCTCCCTGGATTCTGACACTCTTTACATGTCATACGGTGGAGATATACCCAATTATTACATGTCTCACTTCATGAATATTTGTTAAATGCTGTTGATTGTTGGTAAGTTAGTTCTGCTTTCCAGTAAATTTCTTTTCAGTGTTTCTTAAATCTTTAGTCTGTGCATTGTGTATCATATAGAAACAAATGGAAGGACAAACCAAAAAAAAAAAATATTCATCTGATTTTGTACAGAACTGCTTACAATGTCTAGGAACATTTTTTATTTTTTACATTTCGGGAAAGATGTCATGGCTTCATGAGCCGGGAAGACTGTGGGGAGAACAACGACTTTAAAGATTAGTCAAACTTCTTCAAAGGAGACTAAAAATGTTGCAACGTTCACACATGGTTTTGTTTATCAGACCATTAAATGAAAAGGAATGCTTCCCTATCAAAACCTGTGTTGTGCTGTCTTGTTTGATTTTGTAACATGTGTCTTGGTTTCAAAGAGAAGACTATTTCCCATCAATAATTTAATTTACAACAATTACTGTCACTCATACTCCGGTACTCTTAAGCTAACACTGATCCTTCTTTTAGAGCATCTCAACCTTTTTCAGCAGATACGCTTGTTAAAAATAAAATAAAATAAAAACATTGAATTTTCAGCAGCTTTGTGTTTGTGATTTTAATTTTAAATTCATATTTATAAAAAAAAAATTGTATTGTATAATTAAAATCTGCAAGTCTATTGCAAATTAATTTAATTATTCATCCAAATGAACAGTGTGTTGTTGTTTTTTTTCCAGTATCCTGTGGTTGACATTACCTGTTCAATAGTCCTCTTTTGTAGGAATAGAGTGGTCGCATTTTGGGGAAAACTTAAGCCTCAATGTAGACAATGATTTGCAGTGTGCGGCATCTGAGACAGGGGAAGATTTGAGACATTTGGATGAGTTGTACAGAAGCAGATTGTTGATTGATTCCTGGCTCCGGGCGCTTCTTTTCCCCTTTCCTCTTCGGAAAATCATCAAATGTGATTTTCTTTGTTATAATTTTTTTTATCATAATAATTAGGATTATTCAATCACTCACACTTGCCTTGCCCATAAGGCTTTTATTTTACTTCAGTCAGTGCTTTGCGTGGGATTTCTGGTGCTGCTGGACGCTGCCTCTTTCTGCATTGCCTCACCTTTTCCTCTCCTCCGTTGATTTGCTCTTGTGGTGTTCAAGCAGAGTGACCAGTGTCAGTGGCCCATGATCCTCTCCCTCTCTGGAAGCTTATTATCTGCTTGGTGACTGATAACTGAGGCGTTGCCGTGCCTTACTCTTGACAGTCACTGGGGATGGATCTCACACCTGCGACACATCACCTATCTTCTTTGTTTTTCTTATTAATTTCATTTATTTGAAGTTTTCCATCTTTTTCTGTGTGTGTGTGTCCACTTGGAAAAGCTGCTCTTTGGCAACAGAAGGTACGCTAACAGTGCTTTATTTTGCTGTAAGGCCTTATGTTGGGTGCTTTAACTGAAGAAAAGCATGCTTTTTTAGCAGACGTTTTATTAAAAACATCAAAAGTCTGTCTTTATTTCACAGCGAGAGTCTTCCCTTCTCTAATCTCATGCTTGTTTTCTTGTCAGCTTTTTGGCGCTTTGTCCTACACGCTTCAATTTTGCGTCACTCAAAAGTTTTGTCATGTTTTCTTTTAAACAAATCTCTTTCCCTCTCGCTTAAGATTATGCCTAGTTCCACATTTTTTTAGTTATGCCTCCATGTTGTGCAATAATGCAAGTGTTCCACTTATTTTAATGAGTCTCTGCTTCAAAAAAAAAAAAAAGAGCTGTTGACATTTTACCTCAGGGAACATCTTCTGTTTTTTTTGTTTTTTTTTAATAAATAAATAAAACGGTGTAAACATTAATGAGACAAACCTCGCTTAAAATAAATACAACTCATTAGAATACTAAAGCTTGCGCTTGAAAAATAAATCCCAGTGCTAATGCTAGCATTTGTTCTAAAACTAATTCTAATGATCTCCTTCCCCTCTTTAGTCTTCTGCGCTGCTCCTTCCTCCCTTTGCCTCGTTCCACTCCCTCAGGTTTTGCACAAACCCCATTAGTTCTCTGTGGTCTGAAGGAGATAAATGGGAAACAGTGTAGAAACGATGAAGAGCTTATAGTGACTCTAATGACAACTGTAGACTGCATGTACTCTCTGAAAGTTCAGCCACACACACACCTCCACACACACACACACACACACTATTCCTCCACCGCTGTAATCTGGGACCCAA
>NW_006800081.1:1070339-1107348 GCF_000485575.1 Poecilia formosa
TATATATATATATATATATATATATATATCTCAGTGCGGAATTTGAATGTTTATTGCTACGTCTTCACATCTCATTTTGTCACCTTAGAATGGATAGTTTCTGTGTGTGTGTCAATATAAAATGCGGAGCACCTTTCTTCAAGAAAACGTCAGCAACGATTAGCGTAACATCGAAACTTATTTCTGTTTTCCAAAAATGTTTTAAAAACAACAGAGTGTGAGGCTGAACAGGGTTTAACCAGCAAGCAGTGCAGCTAACTTGTTGAATTCACGAATTCAACCCACCAGTTGCACAGGCATGTTTTAATGTGTGTTATTATGGATTCTGTTTTTTTTTATTTTATTTTATTTTATTTATTTTTTTGTCCTACTGTTGAATTATGGATTAGAAGAAGACTGTTTTGAGCTGTAGCCATAATTGGGTTATAGGTACATTCAGTATCATGTCTCAGAGGAGAATTTAATTCATATGGCTTTGCTGACATTACCCACCTGCTGCTTATAAATATATATATACTGTTTATAACAGCAATACTTTATCCTGCATCGCCTGTTTGTCCCAACTAAATATTATTAGGAGCAGCCTGCTTTCATCTAAACCAATGATAAATGTCAGGAGGGCACCAGCAGCAATATGCATACACCAGCACAGCAACATGCTGACTGCCAAGCGAAGACCTTCGCCTTGCTCTGATTGTCTATTGTGGGCTTTGCTGAGTGATTTCAATTGTTTTTTGCTTCAGCAGCACTATGTTCTCTCATGTGTCTTAGCGTTTTCTTTGTTTTTTTGTCTTTTTTTTATATCATCCAATAACCGTCCCTAAATTTGTTGGTATTCAGAGGGAAAAATGGATCAGTTCTTCCATCTGCCTGTCACACAAGCCTTTCTTTCCAATTCATGAGCAGTTCATTTTAATTCTTCTTGGTATTCCAGACCTTGGCCCTGATTTTTTCCATTTTTTTTCTTTTCCTTTCTGCTAATATTGCTTAATCATATTACACACAGGTTTTCAGCTGCCTAAAAGCAGTTCTGCTGTACAAAAAGTAATTTTATTTGCAGAGTGCATCTGCTTGAAGGGGCCTGAAACTTATGAGGAGCTGCACACAGTATTAGAGATTAAAGCACTAATAAGAAACTTTCATCATCTGGCATCATCTACAGACAGAAATTAACTGCGATCAAGGAAACGCCCTCATAGGAGACCTTTATGAGACCTTTAGGACAGGTCATACATTTTTATGGCAATGAAAACTTCATAAAAAGACAAATATTGATAGTATCTTTATGACAATGTCCGTTTTACTTCTAATGGACGCGAAAAGCAACAAGGTTTACTAATGTGTTTTACAAATTAACTTAAAAAAATAGTTATTTATAATAAAGCACAAATAACAATTATCCTAGAGTGAAGGAAAAAAACAAGATAGAAAACACCACAACATAACTGAGTCTCAACAGTGTAAATATGTCTGTTTAAAGGCCAGTTTTACGTAATTAAAAAATAAGGCAATAGATCATCTTTATTACAACACTTATTATAATTACGAGCAGATTTTCTCATGGATTTAGGTAGAAACGTTGATTAGGCTGATGCTAGTAGAAAACTGAAGGTTTGCGCCAGACCTGACTGGTCTATTCAAATTTTAAATAGACCAGTCAGGTTTTCTAGTTTTTTTACTAGAAATGTGAAGAGGCCTCTTATTGTTAAGCATCACGATTCCAGATCAACAAAAAAAAAAATAAAAAAATGGCATCAGGAGCGAAAGCGTGTTGTGCTCCAGCCTACCCAGAGTTTTGACAGATCATTTGTGGGGTTGCCTGAAGGGAGCTGTGGACAAGATATGCCCTCGCAATGCATAATGGGTAACTCAAAATTTTGTCTTCATTGTGCAATAAATGCGTAAATGTGGTGTGATCTCTTGATTTGCACAAGGAAATGGCCTTCTTCCTTTGCAATGTCTGCAAACCATGCACCCAGCTAAATAGTTAAATTGAGTGAATTCCAGAAAAGCCCGACATTAATAGTTGAATGTCATGCCAGGTTCGGTTTGTGTCAGCTTATACAGGTCATAATATTAAAAATAAACATACCACACTGGCTAGGTTTGATGTATTTATCTTTAGATAATCAGATTCAGTGTATTTAATGGCAGGTGTTTACCCAAGAAACACAAATTAATTCAAATATGCTTTAACAAAGAACCTTTTAAGGCTGTGCACATTTATGCAATAAGGCTATAAAAGCTTTTTTTTTTTTTTTTGGTTTCATTATGATCTGTGATTTTAAACCTCTGGAAAATGTCCATTCAGTACTATGCTTCCACCTCACAAGCATGAGCAATTTTTTCCTTTTACCTGTCATCATCACGTTCTTGCAGCTTCACTTTTTTCTATTTATATTAGACTCATATCCTCCTCTCCCTCTGCCAGCTCAACTCAGACATAATGCTTTGCTCAAACTCAAGCTCTTGAGAGAATTTAATAAGTAATTTTATGGCTCTATCATCACTAACTACAGGGTACATTTTATTCATTTGAGTGCTTTGTAGTTTGCTATTTGTCATCTATTATCCACAAAGTGCTATATAAATTGCATGAGTCATTCTGCAGTGAGTCTGTGCACGACCCCACAAAAAAAAAAAAAAAATATCTGGAACTGATCTGAAATTTCTATTCTTCTGTCAACTATACCTGCAGTATCTAATGGTAAAACAACACTGGGCTGGTTTCTACTCTAACAGACGAGAAAAAAAAGTCTGAAAGCTTCTTGAATGCAAGTGCAAAAACTCATCGTGAAAACAAAGAATAGAAGAAGAAATAATAGTATCAAGCATGCAAATTGGTTGGATGATAATGAGGAAACTAAAGAGGTTTCCATGAGTACAATACAGAGACTTATTGATGCTCTTGCTTGCTCGTAATGAGTATACTTTTGTGGAAAGAAATTCACGACTCATTCCAATCAGTAATATGCTCTAGTGATAGGAAACTACAGCACAACAGAAAGAGTTTATAAGAAAATGTATTCTTCAATATATTTCACAGTTCAGTATCCAAGTTGTCCCTGTAACTGCTGAATCAACATACCTGCATCCCTATTTCTGCTCAACAGACATTTACAAGACTGCAACCGAAAAGTGATGCAATTATGGGGATACATGTCTGTCATTCAAGAAGTAAAATATGGCAAAAAAAGATAGATAAATAAATAGTGACCCGAACTGGCAGTTTTGCCTTTCTCCACAGTTTTCGTGTCGCTTCTTTTTTTTTTTTTCCCCCCATTTTGTAAATGTTATCACAAACCCTGACAATCAAAAAGAAAGNAATAAATAGTGACCCGAACTGGCAGTTTTGCCTTGGAAATGAGTTTTCGTATTTTTTTTTTTTTTTTTTTTTCCCCCATTTTGTAAATGTTATCACAAACCCTGACAATCAAAAAGAAAGTTGATTTTTAAGGTAAATATGTTTTTCACAGATGAGAGTTTGGAATGAACTTGTAGCGACATTTTGTTTCTCCATAGCTCTTCAGAAACTTTGCTGTTCTTCATCGGTGTTTTTATGTCAGACACAACGACAGAATTATAGAAACTGTAGCCAAACACAGAAAGTAACAGTTTGTGTAATGAATCTAAGCATCTTGTTAAAATAACAAAAGCATTTCCTAACTATGCCATTGAAAGAAGACCTATTTTGACTCAATTTGCATGTGATCCACAACAAATACATTTGAACTAAAGCCTCCAAAGTTTATATACCATTAGTTTTAATATTAACATTACAATAATTACTGGAAGCATAAGTTAAAACAGCTTCAGATAAGCAGGACAGTAGCTATTTTACTCTAAAGATTCTTGTCTGTTTATACTCTGAAGCTGCCAGCAGACAGAATTACTAATACATGAAATATGACAGCTCACATTCTGTCATTTGTAAAAAAGAAAAAAAAAAGATGTTCTGTTCACAATTTTGGACTTGTGAACAGGCAAGTCTCATATTTTACATTCCTTTGTAAAATTTAATGTTTGATGTTTTAAGTTGTCCTTGGGTTACCCTTATATGTATCTTGTTAAACTGTCACTGTCTGAACATAAAGAGCAGTTTGCATCAACGATTACAATGATCGATGAGAAAATGAAGAAGAAGAAGTAACTATTATGTGCACTTTTAGTCGAATTGGAAGTGTGTGATTGTTGTTTGTCATTTACTGATGTTTATGAATAGTCAGCGTTTTCGTAGACCATCAGATTCACATAGATTTGCTCCTGAATCATCTGCCCACTTGCTGCGCTGGCTCTAAGGTCTACCCTTTGGTAATGAATACTTATGAGCACATTAGTAGACCAATAAGAGTCATTAGAATATCAAGGAGGCCAGCAGATCTCATGTGCTTTTAGTGCTTTGGAATAGAGCAGCCAGCATTTTTTTTCCAGCTTTAATGATCTGAACGTAACAAACCTATAGCAATCATTGCGGTCACTTACCTTCTGGAACAGGCACGTTCGTGTAGCGAATATGGCCTTTTTAAAATGTCCTGTGGGGCCCAGAAAGCGCCAGAAATTCAGAGTAGATTGCAGAACTGTGGTTCTAAAATTATGAAATACATACGTCAGAGAAAGGTGGTCTCTTTAGGGGAAACCATGGCAATGATGCATGTAACCTGCTTCACCACATTGACCTCTGCAAACTGGACAGAGAAACATTGGGAAAGTTAGAGCCTGCAAGATGAACTCTTTTAAAGACTAAAAGTCTATTGAAACAATTCCAGAGCACAGAAAAGTTCCTGCTTATTCCACTGAGAGTGATGAGTTGTAAGCTGGTGTGTTTACTTTGCAGTGGGAGCATTGCTGTGATTAAAGAGTACAACTTGGAAAAAAAAAACACTATGATGCAAGCCCAGATGATTCTGGGGAACAGAGACCAAAAGTAGAGGGCCTGCTGGCATCTTTTTTTAAAAAGACTCAAGTAGCCAATGTACGCTTTTGACCGGAAAAGTGGAGAGCAAAGACTTCATCCCTACGAGTAGCCTGGAGATTAAGGTGGAAGAAATAGGCTGAAATGGTGCCAAAACCAACGTTTGATGCCCTTGATAAAACTGAGGTTGACAAGAAAAATTAAGTAGAGCATCCTTTCATTCATCTAGAAGGCGCCATTATTGAGTATATCAGAGTAGAGCTAATGCTGAACTGTGTCTTAAAAAGCTGTTTGAAGTACTCAGGAAAGCAGATGTCGTGCCTATTGCTGCAAGTGAATCAACAGATTCCTCTGACGCAGCCCTGCTTTGCTTATACGTTTGGGGTTTTTTTTGAGGCTGTTTGTTTTCTGCAAAAAACTTTTTGGACATATTCTGCTAGACTATTTTGAAAACAAATCGCATGTCTAAGAAAATGCTGCACTTCCTACACATTTATGACCTGAAATCACAAATAACAAATGTAATGACAGATTTCATTACAAAGTCGAATGAGAACGTTTCCATGGCTTCAACATTCTTAAGTGTTGCAAGTTTGATGGTGACGCATAACATTGGCCTTCATCATACAGTGTATTGATGAAGGTATTTTTTTATTTTATTTTACATTAAATATACACTTTCAGCCTGATGGTTCAGAAGATATTTAGGCTTAAACATGGTGTCCGTATTTCATGGCATGAAAAATGACTTTGATAATGCTAACAATGTTTGGATCAACGAGTCAAACTTTTCTAGTAGAAAAACAACAGCATGGTCCTTCCCGACCAGTTTGAAGTTACATGAATCCCTTAGGAATCCCAAATTAAACATAAGTAGCTAAATCAAGGCAGTGTAACTTTTCTCGCAGACGGCAAAATCAAAAATATGAGATCATGCATCACCAATATTGCATGGTAAATAAAACTGATTTTATTTTTCTGAATATTTTATTAATTCATCCAGAATGTAGTCTGGATACACATGTGGAAAACGTGAAACACTATGATTTTTATTTTTTATTTTTTATTTATTTACTCGGATGCACTTGATGTCTGTTATAGCAGTAACACAAACCTCTTCATGTGAGATTTTAATTTTTTAACTTTGATCCTCTTCAGACTGTAGTTGAATAACCATGTTTTTGGTCTTGGTGGATATTTTTTCTCAGCTGCAACTTTAGTGACTAAGGCTTACAAAATGCATTTGTAACTTTAAAATTATGTGAATCCTTTCCCACCCTTTACAAAGAATGAAATGCATAAAATTGTGCACCCGACCACAGTGGATATGTCATAAAAAGGCAGTTTGAATAGTTTAATTAGGCCCGATGAAACGGGAGGTCAAGACCAAGCTGCTATTATTCTAGGATCAAAGATCAGGTCAGATCAAAGTACGATTCATTGGTTTGGCAGACGGAGAATTATTTTGTTCTTTCAGCCTCTAAGATGTTAGAACGAGTCATCCCTCCTCAACTAGATTGCTTGATTTGGATAGAAAATGTAAGGTTTGATGAAGTATGAGTGAAAATAATCATTGTAATTCAAAATATCACCAAAAAGTGCATTTATTCATGTAATTTAGATAAAGTGACACTTGTATTAAGATCCCTTTCGTGTTTTTGATTTTTACAGCTTTTGCTAACGAAAACCCAAAATTCAGTTTCTCCAAAAATTGACCACAAATATTACCAATGATTAAACGCAGTAACAAATGATAGAATACATCCTTTAACACTGATATATTGATTTAGTGAAAGGCATTGCCATGTAGTGCACAGGATATCAGTACTTTATTTACATGAATTACTGCGTCAATGCGAGAAGGAGGCAATTATTCTGCCTCTGCTGAAGAGCTGAGAAAGTGCAGGATGCTTTAGCAGCAGCTTTCCTGTAAAATGTCCTGGCTCTCCTCTCTTCAACTCTTCAACTAGACAAACTTTTTTGAAAAGTTGTTTTTGACATTTTGTTCTTCGGACATTGTGTTAGTAGCCCATGGCCTTGATAATGGCTATGGTGGTTCTTGAAGCACCAACTCCAGCTGCAATACATCCCCTGTGAATCTTTTCTAAACTCTCAAACAGCAGGCGTTAGTTCTCTGTCCTCTCAAGCCTCTGGCTGTCCCTGGTGTTTTTACACCATTTTTAACAATATGTGTCCCAGCACTCAGCTTTCTATTAATTTGATTGGATGTAGCTCTGTGTGAAAAGCCAGTTTCTTCAGCAAAAACCTCTTGTGGCTTCATTGTCTGTGCCTCTCTCCCTGATTGTGTATAGCATACACAATCAGCTTGGATATGCTTGATATTTTGTACTAAACTAATTACCTTTTCTGTGACACTCTAATGTGAGATGGACCTGGATTCTCAATTTGTATAATATTGAGCAGCCGCTTTTTTTTTTTTTTTTTTTTTTGCTAGTTTGATTCTGGTGGATCAAGGAAAGGAAGACTTAAAACAACACAAGTATCATACTTTATGTGCATTTAGACTTCTACAATGGTACACAACACAAAGCCGGTGTGACTGGAAGTAAATTCAATGCAACAGATGATTAATGAAACATGTAATGAACAGAAAAGATTGAAAACAGGATAGATAGAATGTAAAAGATTGGTTAGTGGTGGGGGGGATAAAAGCAAGATACTCAACTTTTCTTGGAGATAAAAATTTGAATAAAAACACAGATAATTTCCCTCAGAATGGTGCTCACAAAAAGATAAAAGATCCCTTGTTAGCAGTTTTCTCGAAAAGGCTGATCATTGGAAGAAGAGGGGGAGAAAGGGAGATAGTTAGCAGAGTGGCAGAGTGAACTTTTACCCAGTGCCTGTCAGTGCAGAGGACATTTGCTGTGTGTGTGTGGGGGGGGGTGTATGTGTGTGTGTGCACCCCACAACATGTGTGTACGCGTGTGCATGTGTGTATCCTTGCCTTTTCTTGACAGTGAGGAGGAACATGAAGTCACTAATTGCTCTGGTGACTGTAACTCCAGACCTTTTCTTTGGTGAATTAGAGAATAGGAGTGAGAACAGGAGAACACTGAAAAAAGATGGAGGACCTCAGTAAAACAAAGAAAAACTTGTCTATTCTTTGTTCTTAACCTATTTTTTGTTCCTAAGCCAAAATACTCATATTAATCATTTTGTAAAATTGAAAACCACATTATGTTAGGACTCTTTAACATCTTGAGTTATTCTGTTTCTTAAGAAGGTCTTGTTTTTGTCAAGATTAACAGCTCATCTGTTACACAGATTTATTATTCAGTGCCATTTTTGTGACTGCTTGGAATGATTTTTAACAGTAATTGAAGTCGTGAATGTCTAAATCTGTTTGTTAAAAGTTACCTGGAATTTAATCATTATTAGGATGACTGTTCCTCTGATAAACAAGAACCCCTTTTGTTTGTGATTTCATGTTTATGAGAAATAAAAACAAGCCTTTACAGGTTGAAACGATTAAAACATATTAATAAATGATCTCAAGTAATTATATTGAGAATTTGATTGATCTAATAGTTTATTTTACTGAAGAAACATTGTCAAAATATTTTTTTGAGAAAAAAAAAAACATTCATTTTCTTGTAATAATGACATATTTCCTGCTTCTACATGACAACTCATTCATGACATGTAGTGATATTAACTCCCTTAATATCTTGGAAATCAACTTTATCTCATGCTAATCATAATCATATCCAAACTGGTATAACAGGCCAAACTTTGGAGTTATTTGATAATGATTAACACATCAACAATTCAAGAAGACAAGGTTTTTATTCCGCGTTGTCAAACTCCGGTGTGTGTCCTGCAATTTAGAGATTTGTCCCGTGTCCAGTACACCTAAATCAAATGGCCAAATTGCCTCTTCACTTAAGCATGCAGTGATCTTCTGTGGAGTCTAGCTATTGACTCTGTGGGGTATATCTTTATTATTATTATTTTTTTTCCAAAGCGGATGATTGCTTATACATGCCAAGGCAGATTTGCTCTACAAAAGGGATGTTTTAAGTACAAAATCCTAATATTGTGGACATCATTGTGTAGGTTTAGGGTTCTGGTTGAGGACTAAGTTGTGAAATTAGTTTAGATTAGGGTTAGGCGTAGACTGGAAATGGTCAATGCAAAGTCCCTTTCAAGACATAAAGACACACTATATGTGTGTGTGATTATATGTGTAGAAATACATTTGTTTGTGTTAAGCGATTATGTGAGTAATTTTGTGACCTGGAGGTGCTTAGTCGTTAGAGGGTCAAGGACGGTCCAGCTCCGAAAAGGCTGCAGAAACCCCAGGCAGACAGATACAAGGCCTCACCTCAGGGCAGCCACATGCCCCACACAGAGGTAGATCACCAGTGAAGCACAGGAGAAGCATCCCCCAGGCCACAGAAGCACAGAGGTAGACATAAGACACCCAGTCGCCTTGACAGACCCAGAACTATCTCTCGTCATGCAGGCCAAGCGCAGGACCCAGTTCCCCTCATAACTTAGGGCACGGACCAACGTCTATCTGCAAGAAAGCCCAGCACCAAGCAGGAGGGACCTCCTCAAAGCCCCTTAGTAGGAACCAGCCGCATTGCAGTAGCTGCAGCTCAGAAGGACCAACGTAAGGAGGGCTCATTACCATCTGGTTTCCTGGTGAGCTTGGTCCTGGAAGGCCCGGGAAGGGTTTGGTGGGAGAGATGCCCACCAAAGCCCAGTGTTAACCTCGCGGCCTACAGCTACATCCCCGAGATACACAGCTCACCACTACTAGATGTGGCCCAAGCACACGTACGAACGACACCACAACAGAGAAGCGGCACCCTGCTGACCCTCCTATGATGCTGCTGGAAACCCCCAGGCCAGTCCCACACCTCCATTCTCCCTTGAACCAGGACAGATGACATGCATTTCTAAGGGGCATTAAAACTGGTGTTGTGGCTGAGGTGTGCAAGGACCCACTGCTTTCCATCAGCAAAGTTTTCCCTATGATCCATGGTGTGGAGCTCCTCTCATGCCTGCGGGCTCTATTGTCTAACACAAAAAAGACCCTATTGATGTGTGTGTGCATATTTTAGGGAGAAGGGAGAGGATATTTGATTTAGGTGTTTTGAAGCAAAGAAGAGTTGCAGGACACCAGCCATTCATAACTGGGGCATTTATTTATTTTACATCTCAGCATAATGAGATGTAGTCATGCGATTATGATATAAGAAACTTTAAACAACCTTTATTATTTGGTAATTGTGACATTATGCCTTCTAACTCACATGATCATGAGTAAATGTCTCGTGTTTCTAAGGAAATGAAAGGCAATATGAAAATAAAAATCCATTTATAACTTGTTTTAATGGAAAACCAAGCTTAGTAATCATTAAATAAATACACATCCATACTGAAAGGGTTATTATACATCATAATTATGTATACATTTACTATGAAAAATAGGCCTTGTAATGGTTAAGCTTTATGCTAAATACCTTATTAACATGCAAATTTAAGTTATATAATCATAACGATAACTTTATAAACAACCTGTTATCGTTCATAAAACTACTTTCCTTTTTAAAGAGTATAACTAATATACTGCTAAGGATGACACAATATTCTTCATTACTATATTAGAATCAGTGCATGGGTAATTTGTTTTTAACCATGTCCTCCTGATTGAATACATTCAAAAAACATTTTTCTGGACAAATATAAAAAAAAAATGATGCTGTAATGGAGAGAATATATAAACAGCTTATCTAGCCTTTCGTTCTAGTGAGGTTGTGTTATATTTAGACAAATGCATGTAGTGCTGAACAAATACGTTTCGCCGAGATGTTCTGTTTGTACATGTGTCCTCAATTAAAATAAACAAAGCAGGACGATAGTGCTTTTAATTAAAATGATTTAGATATTCGCATGTGTAGTCCTGTAATGTTTATTTGCATAATTGGGTTTGTCTTTTAACTCCTCAACAGCTTTAGGCTGTATAACCATATTTTGTGAATAGATAAAAAAAAAAAAGAAAAGATTTCAGCATCAAAATAGGCTGCAGCAGTCTGTTGGGGGGTTTTGTAAATGCGGTGATTTAATGCAATGAATATGTAAATCCACTTTTCGACTGCTTTCTTTAGCATGATAAAATCTATTTTTTTATTACTTTGCTGTTCTACATTGATGATGAGAAATGTGTGTTGGGATATGTGGCACAGTTGCAAACCCACAAATTACAGTTCAGCTCTCTTTCATTACCACTACTCCATCTTTTTTTTCCCCCTCTTTTCCGGTGTGTGTGTGTGTGTGTGTGTTTCATCGAGAGTTCTGGTGGATGTGGGACGCAATGTACAGAAATGTTAGATTTAGAAGTGCAGCTTTGCTTCACGGTTTAGGGGCTTTAACTTGCGCACCCTGACCCGGTGGACACGCGACGTAATCGCGACTCGCGCCTCACAAGCTCACCTCCGACATTTCCCCCAAGTTCTGCTCGGTGACCCTTGCTCTCTCCGGGACGTATTCCCATGTCTCCCTGTCAGCTCTGAATGGAAATCAAGACAAAAGCAGCACAGACAGAGCAGGGAGGGGCTGACAGTGAGCACAAATAAAGATAGACACCCTGGTTAGATGGAATATCACAGAAAGAGAGGAGGGGGGGGAGAATAAAAACCAACATAAACAGTGAGGTAAGAAAGAGAGAGGAAAATAAAAGGGATGAGTGGCCACTAGGGGACTTGATAAAACGATGCTGCTATGTCACTGTCTTTCACACAAACACAAACAGCTCTTCTTCTCTGGCTCCTCACTCACTCATATATACACATAATCCGTGCTGTCAGATATAAGTTACACATATATGAATCACACTCAGCCCAAATCCTTTCCCCAGCCGCAGTGGTGGTATGAGTTGATGTGTGGGTGGCATCTGTCAGGTCGGATGCTAAAACCCTTCCTCTGGCCAATGATAAAAGCTCAGACCCAGTGTGTGTGTGTGTGTGTGTGACCACCCAGATGTTTGTACATTAGCTGACTGCGTCTATCTGCAGCTCAAATGAGCCTTGGAGCTTAGGTCATTAAAGAACAGCTTTAAACTTACTTGCACAAACATACATAAATTCACACAGCTTTTGATGTTCTCCCCAAGCAGCTGAGTTGGTAAGTTTCTTTTAAATCTCTGCAGACTCTGGCGTAACAGAATCGGCGCCTGCGTCACTGGCGGAGCGGCAACAAGTGTTGGTTTTATTAGCTTAAAAGAAAAAAAAAAGGCTTTACAGGAAAGAAAGCAAGTAGGTGAAAGGAAAAAAAACACGACTAAGTTCCTTTATTTATTTATTTCGTTAGAGTCTCTGCCATCTTATATCTTACGCCTTTCTGTGAGTTTGCTGAGGGATTCTATTTTGACTCAAAGACTTTGGTGCTTTTTGTTGTTGTTTTGAACACAGTTGTTAAATTAGAAAAAAAAAAGTGTTCTTAATGCTCAAGAAATTCTAAATAATTTTCATTGCCTCTGCAAGTGATCCTAAATATCTATGAATATATGCAAATCAGTCAATCCAATGTGGCTAAAAGTTCTATTTTGTCCCCTCAATGTTCTGGTTTTTTAAAAGGAACATGAGGCAGATTTCCTCTTCAAACTCACATTTATAGGCTTACTCGTCTTGCATGGTCCTTTTCTCTGTGTGCAGAAAAGATGGAAAAGATGTGCTACTTATAGCTCTAAAGGCTAATAATTGTGTATCATGTAAATATTGTGGCTTTCCAGCTGTACATTTGGTTACACACAAACACCAGACACAAAATAAAGAAGTCATCCAAAGCAGAATCCTTAAAAATATTTACAGTAGTTGGATTGACAGTCGGTGGCATTTACTTCATTAATTGTCTTTTACATTTCTAAGTACATTTTTCTATTTTTCTGGGCACTTTCAAAACCCTAAAGTGACTCACACACACACACACACACGCACAGACACACCCCCACACACACACCCCTACACACACACCCACACACACACACACGCAGTGAAATGAAGCATTTCTTTTTTATGGACAGAAATGAAGTTTTAGAATAATAGCTGTTATGGATCGGTCAATCTTTGTGGTGCCTCGGCGCTCTCAATTCTCCCAAAACATCAGTAATGCTAGACGAGAAGAAAATATATATTTCCCTTGTTTATGTGTTCTGAATTGCTTTACGCAGCAGTGCTTGTTGGGAACAAATGGGACCAATCTAAAAAAGAATAGAAACGCCTTCCCTGGCTATTTTTAACCCTGGTTTCCACTACTTGTATATTTATAACTTGCTGTTAAGGTACATGTTAAATGAACGTCTATATATTTTCAGTAAAAAGAATATGTCATCAGTTAGTTGTAATGTACAAATGATAAGATGAGAAGTTTTACATTAAGCATGATAAGTAAAATTTACTTATTACATAAATTAGTACATTTATGTACTAATTTATTCTGTTTTAGGTAAACTACTTTTATTCAGATTATTTTTAAAGCAAACACAAATACCGGCTGCAGACGTTTGGACATTTTGTTTGTCCCTTAACCAAAACCCGCATTGAAATGAGATGATTCATCAGAACTCACCAAGCTCAACCTGCTGTCTTCAGGTAAAACCCAGTGCACCATTTCTCTCACAAATGAGACCTGACAGCACAGTTCTGTACAATTTAGTATGTTGGCAGAGAGGAGAAAGTGGGGGAACAGAGGGGGCAGGGGGTGTTGGGTGAGAAAGAGAATGCATGTGTCCTTTTGGCCCGTCCTTTTGGCCGTTTTCCCAGTCAAATGAGTGTGAGAGAGAGTGCAAAGGCGACCGGGGGCCCTTGCAGAGCTGAGCTCTGTTTAAACAATCTTATCACAATGCATTTGTTTCACTCCATCTGTTTCATTTACGCATTTGCTCTCACTGTCCTCATCTCTCGAACCTCTTTGGCGATCTCTTTCTTTTCACATTTTACAATTAAGCAAAGAAATCAAAACAGGCACATTACGACTGTGCTTACATTTGCTATTAGCTGAAACGTCCCAAGTGGACCTAAGTTTTATTTCACCAGCGATCGTCGTATAATCTCAGAAACATCCACACGCAACTGTTAAATGCCATGTAGTAAGATCCTTGGTCTTATTACAATACCACACAAGCGCAGGCACTAAATTACTACCTCAACACCCTTCAGTTCATGGCCACCAGCCATTTTGTGGCTCAATAAGTTATTGATTAGAAAGTGCCTACAGTACCGCAGGTCCTTGTGCATTCTCAAGGACATTATCCATTTCTGACCATCTGTGAAATTGACCAAAAGACAGATTCCAGTGGCTTACCTATAGGTCTTTGTTCAAAAGCTTGAGGAACATCCTGTGACCTAAATTTGAAGTGAAATCAATGTTAATCTTTAATTCTGCTCATGTTTTTAATGATCTAATTCATCTTTTATTGGTGTCCAGTCTACCTAATAAAGAAAAGTAATACATTAGCTCGCAGCTCATCCAGTGGTGAACCACAGTGTATTTGCACTCCCTAAATGAAATGTAATAAAGCACCCAGGTGGGTTGTTTGATTTCCTCTGCAAGTTCAATTCAGTATGCAGGTGATTTTTTTTATTTTCTTCTATGGACAGTGGTGAATGTTGGTGGTGGTGGCCAGTGCTCACTTATACATTCTGTATTTCCGAGGTTTTTAAAGGTTTTCACTTGCACTAACTGCAATATTTTTAGGGATGTGTTAGCAGAGTTTTTTCAGCAGAGCTGCCTTCTCTTTTGTGTAGACCGGACACTCCTGAGATATTTTTTGTCCATATTGAGATGATCAAATTCCATAGATGCTGCAGATTTGCTGCTCATCCATCATGAGATTCCACCTCATTTCGAAGGTGTTTGATCGGAGTAAGATTTTCTCGTTGTTGAAGTCATCGGAGCACAGCGAACTCACGGCCGTGTTTACGGAACAACTTTGCGACGAGAGCTTCATCACATGGTGCAGTGTGCTACCGAAAGTGGCTATCAGAAGAAGGATAAACTGTAGGCATAAAGACATTTACATACTTTGGTTGTTTATCAATAGTAGTTGGGTAGGCTAAAGTATTCCAAGAAAATATCTTTCATACTATTGCACCATACCAGCTGATTGTTTGCAGCTGAAATCGAAACTGAAACCAGGCAACATTTTTTTCCAATCTATCATTTCCCGAATTTGGTGAGGTTGAGCGTATTATAGCCTCACTTTCCCGTCCTTAGCTGACTCAGTGTAACCGTCTGCTTCTGCAGCTCTTCTATTTTATTGTTCAGTGATAGTAATCTGCATAACTTAGATATGTCGGTAAAATATTTAAATTACTGTTACCTTTTCACCATCGTAAGCAAGGCTATGCATTCTCCAGTGATCTCCAGCACCAGCCAGACATTTTCGTTCTCACAGCAACCGCTTATTGGTAACTTTCTGTTTGATATTTTGCATGGGGACCCCACAAGATTGTCAGTTTTGCAGTAATTACTTATCTGAAGGTAATAATATTAAAACTCTTTTTGTTATTTTAGTCACTATTATCAAGTTAAATGTTTTATGCCAGGATTCATTAATACAAGGTAAATTATGCACCACTTGCACATTGTCTGTGCTCTCAGTGGGTTAGATAAGTTTGCTCTTCTAAACTGAACCACAATTTGGCACTGCTGGATTTATGCTCCGGGTTGTTCTTGTTGTTGTTTGCTTTTTGTAAAGCCTAAATCTTTCTCCTTAAGCCAGATTTTTAAGCTTTAAGTAACAAATTGCAGCGAGAAATGCTTTAAGGGTATACGATTTTAATATTTCTACATTGGTACATTTAGTGCTTTTAAAGCATCCCAGGAGTAAGTGAAATTTTCAACAAGTTTTGCTCGAGGTAAAACTTGTTAATATGTTCTTTTACTTTATTGCCTGAATGGGTGCACTTCATTTTGGAAGCAGTCTTCATGGATTTTATATTCTGACGTTTAGTTGTTAGATTTATACCATTTTGTTTGCTGCTCATGTAACAGAATTGAAAAATCTTTTTGAACATTTTTTTTTAAATTTCTGTTTATGTGAAACAACCAGTACCTGAGACTGTTGCACTCAGATAACAACAAACCAAACTCACCTCGTCTTTATGTCATAAAACGATCACTGATTAGCTAGATAAGCTAATATAAACATGGCAGTGAGTCTCAAATATTGTTTTTGTGACAAATTTTCATTTGACAGATGGCAAAAAAAAAAAAAAAAAAAATCCAGCTATATCCCTGCATGAAGAGCTAATAATTTGACTATTTTTAATGTATGAATCTCGATAACAGTAAAGAATCATCTGAAAACACATAAAACCTCAAACACAATAAGTTCAGTTGAAGGTTCTTCTACAGGACATGCAGACAGAGTCCCTGTTGCTCTGTGAGAAGCGAGGAATCTTTGCTGAACGTGCGTCTATGTCACTGTGATTAATAGAAACTCTCCTGCTTCTCCTTTACTCTTCTAATTACTTGCCCCGTTTTGTCAGTCTTCCTGTCTTCCAACCCACCGAGGACAAACTGTCAGAAATGTCGAGTAAATTACAGCAGTGGAAACGTTTTTCTTCTGGCGCCCGTCATGCCACTGTGGACAGGCTGAGGTCTGAATTACTGGTTGTTGCATGGCACTCAGGGCTAATGGTTGCTCACTTTAAGCTATCATTGATAGAGTTCGGTTTATACAGTCTGCAAGACTCCCCTCACACAAGAATAACAACACTACAAC
This sequence comes from Poecilia formosa, assembly GCF_000485575.1. Classification (NCBI taxonomy): domain Eukaryota; kingdom Metazoa; phylum Chordata; class Actinopteri; order Cyprinodontiformes; family Poeciliidae; genus Poecilia; species Poecilia formosa. The sequence continues at coordinate 1,087,007 of NW_006800081.1, forward strand.
ATCAATAAAAGGCAGAACGTGAGTGTTGGAGAGGTCTTCTAAGGTCCATCAAGAATACGCCGTGTGAAGCAGCTTGAGAGTTCTCTGTTTTTTGAACATGACGTAGTTTTGGTGAGATCATGGGGATTGGATCCCACGTCCAGATCGAGGGAGGATACCTGTGCCAGCAGTAATTAATTATCCACGTTAAGTGGTCCTTACGTGCAAGTGTTAGTTAGTCAATAGGACCAATGATTTTTCTGGGTTTACTTTAAGGCCATGGCATCATCAGACCATGATAGGCCCAGTAGGGAACCGATGATTAAATATAACACTCTTGGATAGCTTGCCTGTCAAGTAATGAGGCGAATGCTGCAAGCTAGTTGAGGCAATCAGCTCAGGCTGTACTCCTGCTTCACATGTGATCTTCCTCACACACTAAAAAACATTCACCTGCCTTCCTGCCAGGTGAATGCTTTGCTTGGGTGTCTTGAGTTCCATCACCAATCTAAAAAAAAAAAAATCCAGTAGTGCCTCAAATAGGGTTCGTTATATCATTTAACAAAAGGAGCAACGTGACTCGTAAACAAATAAACAAAAACAACTTCAGGCTTCAGGGCCTCGGTGGGATCAACTCAAAAATGATGAGTGAAATAATGCGTACATGATTCGTTGTGATTGCACTCAGCAATATGTGTGCAGAACACTTGGCCACATTTCAATTATTGCACATGATGGGACACTCTCTATTAAACAGAAACCCCCTAACCTGCATTCTGTCATGCTGCTGGTAAATTGAAAAGAAAAAAAAAAAGATCTGATTGTGTTTTCTCCTCTGGAGCAAGGCAGAAACGTGGCTTAGAAGTGCAGAGATCGTCTATGTTACATGGAGGAATTCAACAAGTCGCAGAGAAAAGCCTTGGTGCACTTGTTAGACCCAAGGTGGTTGCAGTGTGGTAGAATAGCTGAGAAAGTAGAGGTGAAAAATCAATTTGGCGAGAAAGAGCTCAGCAGTATCATTGGCTTCACACTGGAAGTAGGTTTTCCTGATTTGTTATAAACCAACCAGCACTCTTTGTGTAATGTGAAGCAGACGTAAGATTAATGTTAAGTATTACAATAACTTAATTCTAAGATAGATATGATTGAAATTTGTCATTCTGGGGTATGTATGGTACACTACAACACAACTTATTTCTTTATTTATTTCTCAGCAGGAAGAAACAAAGAAAGTTCTTTGGCAGAAGTGCCTAACAGGGTAAAGTTAAGCACTTCAAAAACGCTTAATATATGTTTGCCCCAATATAAAACCTAAAATGATCTCTCTTCACCTTTCTATTACATATCTCCACAACTCTGTGTGTGGACAGGTGTGCATTCTTTTTGTCCAAGTGTGTGTAGGAGCATGTGCATGTTGCATTTGCACACACTTGGATTTGGCAACCAGGAGAGATGAGCTCCCACAGGGTTTGGTCACTGCCACTGCCTGTTAAAATCACTGGGACCAGTAGAGCTGCAATAAGTGACCTTGGGTAGGCTTTTGCTAGACCACTGAACTAATGTAGTCCACATTACTCTACAGCGATCATCATTGGAAAGAGACATCATCAGGTTGCAGGTTTAGGAGCCAGTCATTTTTAATAAAACTGACACAAAAGTGCCACAGGACATCCAATCAGAAATTGTGCAAAATGTAGTTATCGAATATTATTGTTTATTTTAAATATTCAGCGATTGGGTTTGGGAGACAGAAAGGCAACATGAGTTCAAACAACCACTCGTCTCAACCAAACTATTGCACGATCCATTTTTCGTAACAGCTCACCTCAAACCGTCGATGAAATGGGCGATAGCAGCCAATCAAGGCTTGATTGCAGTTATCATATTCAGATGGGAGGATTAGAATTAGCATAATGAACATCAAAGCATGGCTTCATCCTGTCTTGTATCAGCAATACAAGCTGCTGCTGGTGGTGTAATGGTGTGGGGGGATATTTTCTTGGACTTTGTCTGAAATATTAACATTAGTACCAACCAGCATCATTTAAATACCACACACAGCCTTTCTGAGTTTTGCTGCTTGCCATGTCCGTCCTTTTATAACCGCAGTTTACCCGTGTGGCGATGCAATCTCCTCTACGATGACACACAAACCTCATATCATCTTGAATTGGTTTCTTGAACATGAAATTGTATTTACTGTACTCCAGCAGGCTCCACAGTCACATGATCTCAATCAAACATATTTTTAGATGTGATAAAATGGTAGATTTGCATCATGGCTGCAGAGTTGACAAATCTGCAGCGCCTGCATTATGCTATTATATCAAAGTAAAATCAAAACCTCTGAGGGTTTCTGACACCTTGTTAAATCTGTGCCTAGAAGAAATGATGGCAGTTCATGGACAAACGGTATATACAGGCATTTTCAGCCCTTTTTACTCTATGTACTAAGAATGAAAAAAGAAGACTTGCTATGTTCGTGCAAATCAGCTTTTTTTTTTTTTTTTTTTCTCACAGCAGAGTCGTTAAGTCGTCATTAAGTCTATGTCTGGCTAAGTTTCAATATCTATTGAATGTTCAACTTAAACTATTTCCCACTAGCAGTGACCTGACTCTGTCACTCCAAAAAAAAAAAAAGCTCCTCACGTCATGATGTATGATGTAAACTTTCAAGGTAGGCTTATGTGTTATTTTAGACATTTACTTCACAATCAGTGATGTTGTGTGCAGCTATATCGTGTTTTTAAATTGTTTAATAGGTACTTAGTCCAGCGAGGTACTACAGCTGCCTGGGGCTGAAACACTCTTGATAATTTTTGATCTGCATTGCTCAGGCTGTTTTGATTTATATCTCTCTTTTTTTCCCAGTGCGCTGTGATGTTAGAGACAAGAGCATCTTGCATTTTAGCACCTACTTCCTTCAAGGTCTTGCTATCCAGCTGAAGGTGAAAAAAGGAAATGCATTGTTATTTTATCACATCATCATGTTTGGAAAGATCAGTCCTTCAGCACACATTTAGGATTTTCTGCTTTAGTCTCCTGGCATTGAGACTTGGCAAAGATGCCCACTCAGTGCCCTTCAAAAAGAAGGCAGATTATGAAAGCCATTAAAATGAGGTAAGGGCTGTTTGACTCCTATAATGACTGTAATAAAAATGAGCATAAGGGTCAGCACTGGGGAGAAGCTTCAAATTAAAACAAATGGTAGTTATGAGAGGTGGGAGTCGCTGACTGTAACAAATGCTACTGCTAAGTGACCTAAATTAATAATGCAGGTTTGAGTAACACCTCAGTTTGTCCTTTTTTTTTCTTTTGGGTTCAGACGTTTTACCTGCCACTGTAAAAAAAAAAAAAAGAACTGAAAGCCTAGTAACGTGAGTCATTGAACGTCATGCTGTGTGCTGCAGTATGCTTTTTACAAGTCATGTCAGCCCGCAAGTTGGCTTGACTCTTCATTCTGCTTCATGTGCTTTTCAATGCCCTTTGTGTGCTAAATCAAGCATGAGTAAAGAGAAGTTCAGAGGGGATATGAGGACAAAGAGCTGCTTTCCTGTTGCTCTTGTTAATTTGCGTGTGCCGATGCGGACGGGTTGGAATGAGCGTCGCTGTAAAACCGCATTTGACATGTTTTAGACACAGTCGTGCGTTTGAATCACAGGTTAACGGCACATGTTTTAAAGTGCCCTTTAATGGGAATGTGTGTGTTTGTAGAGGTGCGTGCGTGTGTTTGTGTGTGTGCCTTTGGTAAAAGTGTGTGTGTGTGTGTCAGGTGGTAATTAATAAAGACAGGAACATTGGCTCTCCTGCTGTGCTAGCATGCCTACGAGGAACTTGCCACCGATTGAAGCCCTCACAAGAACTGGAGACAGAGAAACCTCTTTCAGACAAAACATGCGATCGATCAAATAGTAGATCTCTGGTTAAAAGATCCCCACCCCAATTTTCTGTGTCCTATTTTTACTGAACTTTTACCTGAAGCAAGCACTATGCATAATTGAGTCTTTCTTTTTCTGCTTCATTTCAGTAGTGAAGAAAATGTTCATTAAAATTTCAGTAGCCTTATAAGGACAGAAATAAAAGGCTTGAGCAGAAAGAGTGGGGGGAAACACTTGGTGGACTTGAAAGCACTTGGAAACATAAAGTACTTGAAAACACGAACTGAACAAAGTTAACTTGCTTACTTTATGAAGAATCGCAAGATAGAGCGACGACGGCCACGTTCAAGGCTTAGTCTGCTACCAGGTTGCACAAAAGATGGATATTATTCAAATGATAAAGCCTTTTAGACAGATATGCTTTTTAAATCGCACTGCAATCAAATACTGTGATCTGTGATGTTAGAGATTATCCGCATTTACAGTACTTTGTAACCACATCCGTAGCACTTCAATTTTTGCAGGTTTTGTCGTGATATGTCTGCAAACGTTGGTGTGTTTTACCAGGATCTTATCCGATGGACGGAAACACACTCTTGTATGATCCTGAGGTGGTGGGGGGACATGATGGAAACGTTTCAGTTTTGTTTTTTATTGATTTTGGCAAAACGTTAAATGGGTGAAATATGAACTAACATTACCTTTAGGCACTACACTAATGGTGATGACTGCGTCATGCTGTGGGGACGTTTTCCTTTAGCAGGGATAGATACATTTGTTATTTAGGAAATTGTTGGAGGTAAATAATGGGCAGTGGGATTTTTCTTTTAACTGTGTCAGTTAAAACATCCCTTACAATTTGTACCTTGTTGAAATATCAGCAAAATCTAATTATCCAAAAATCCCAATCTGAGCATAATTCACTCCTAACACAGCAGGAGGTTGGTCTTGCATTTTGCCATATATTATCTGGACCTGTTAGAAGCATTTGAAGAAACATTTTCTTCTTTCTACATTTTATTTTCATGATTGTTTTGGTAAAAAAGGGGTATTATTTACTCTTTTCAGAGAAAAGAAGTGGAATCTAACATAAAAAAATGACCTTAAAACCCAAGTAACCTGATGAACTTGATGGTCATGTGTGCGTAGGGGTCCGTTTAGCCCTAATCCCATTGTGAATCAGATGCTGAGACGGAGAAGATGGAGGTCAGCTAGAGGTCTTGAAAACCAATTAAATGATAAAAGAAAAAGAAGTTATCATGAGTTTGTTTCCTGTCTCAGAAGTTAGAAAATTATTTAAATAGATCGATGTAGAGAAGATTGTAGGTTCACAAGAGGAAAAAAAAAGCCCTTAAGAGACAGAAAGGGGTGATTGGATGCATAATGTATAGCATGTGTTTTGTGGTATCTAGCTATTATTTTAGTGTACTGGGTTTTAGCTTCAGGAATAAATATTTCACTTATATTTGATGTAATCTGAGTGATAGCAATAGGGCATTTCCATGGATACTATAAAAAGGCAAGGGCAGTAATTGTTGGAGGTAAAAAAAAATAAAAATCAGCAATAGAAGTATTAAAAACAGATCACATGCTAAACAGAACTTCAAAAACCTCCAATGTTAACTCGAGACATGTCTTGAAAAAAGATATATAATTCCACGACTCCAAAGTAAAGCTGCTTTAATGGTATATTTTTTCCCCCTCTGGATTTAAGGATTTCATTCAAAAATGTACGAAGCATAAAGAAGGGGTTTAATCTGTCAGTCGTGTCAGCTGTCAGTGACTCTACATATTTGAGCTGCTAAATTTTAATAAGGAAGGTGGAACTCCACGCTTTACTGTTTGGGACTAGTGAGACAAGGACAGGAAATGAGCTGCCACAACAATTCACTGTTACTTCATGATGAGTTCAGATGTACTCACAGATTGAAGTAAGGGAGCAGTGTGTGTTCGCTACCACTGTTCAGCACTTATAGTGCAATCTTGGATACATATAAGTATGTGACTACAAATCTACAATTTGTCTGCTTTTCACTACATAGATTTACCATTCATGTACGTAACATAGACATAATTACATTTTGGACCCTTAATTCTGTCCATGGAGGACGTTTCTCATTGTTGCATAGAGCTGCTGGTTTCTCTGCAATTCGCTAAGATACAATTATCCAAATATTAATGGGTTTGTCTTAATAGTTTGTTGTAAATTATGTGCACTTGCATTGGTCTGATGCATTAGCAATCCACTCTGATAAAACAGTGCAAAAATGGCTGAAAGCCTCAAACTAGCATAACATCTGTCCCCATCAGTAGCGTCTGCAAACTTAAGCAATAGCTGAGTTGCAGTTAATTTATATTTATGGATTATGCATGACAAGTGAAATTCAAGTTTGTTTGAGGAGACAGCTCTGCTGACAAATAGTGAAATTACCGGAGGAGCATAACAGCAGGTCACACCCCTTCACCTCTTTGCTGTACGATGAGCCTCGGAAAAAAAAGTGGATCACTGACTTAATAACCCTTTTGGTTTTTAGTGTTTCTCCTGCTCGATCTCTCCTCTGCTCCGCGTCACCTCGTTCGTCAGCTGCGCCTCTCTCAGCTTGTTTGCTCTGGTTTCATGAAACACCTGTGAAGCTCAGGGATACAGTCACAATTAGAGCCACGTGCTCAGGGAGCCACACCAAATCACGGAGAAATCGATTGCCAGAAGGAGAAGGACGGAAAGAGGAGAGGAAAACCTGACGCTTCAAGTCTGTGAGGTTTAAAGAGCAGGCAAATTTAGCCGGTGTAGCTAAAACAAATAGGACGGTCCACATTGTAGTTCACGGCATCCCAACTCCAAACCATAAAGCTGTTGGAGTTTTCATTCTTAACGTATAAAACCTTAAGAAAACTGTAAAAACTCAACCTCTTTAATTCCAGCTAGAGCCCATCTGGTCTCGTTTCCTTTCTTTGAGCCCTCGATCCCTTTCCCCCCCCCCTCTGTGTTTGTAACAAAGATCATGTCAGCCCATTAGACCCATGTTGAAATATGGATGAAGAGATGAGAGAGACTAAGGCTTACAGCTCTCCTCTCAACTTGATCCACTTCATCCCCATCTCCTCTCTCTGATCTCTGTCAGTCCTCTGTCTGCTCAGAGTCAGGACTGTGTTCTTTGCACGGATCAGCCACACTGTTACAAACACTTACTGAGGCGGTGGATGGTATCGTGGAATCGATCGTACTCTGAAAGACTGACACAAACCAACCGGCACTCGTCGCAAACACGCGGCTTCCAGTTATTTCACGTTGCACCATCTGCTTAACTCTAGCATTGTTAATTTCTTTTTGAATTGGTATTTGAAAAGATGCAAAACGCCTTTCATCAAAAATGCCATTACATTTCACATTATTTGTGAGCAAAGTGTTGCAGTCGATGATCACCTTTTTCATCACTGGTTGTCTTTGTTTTCTAAACATTAAAAAAGTTAATTTTAACTGCAGTATTCTAAAGATAATTTCAGCAGACAGACTGTATACGCATTTCCTTGAAAAATATAATGAAATAACCTAAAATAGGAAGAGAACTGTGGAGCTCCACAAGTCTGGTTCAATGCAAGAAGATGTTTTGCAAGTGTGCCTTGCAAATTACTTAAATACGTTTCTGAAAAAAATCTCAGATTTTAAAGTCTGGAAAGCCGATCCCGTTTTACTGCCTCCAGTCTTCCGTAACTCATAGGATTTCCACAGATTAGGGATAAGATTGAGGTTGCATGAGGTGAAATGGGATTCAGCCTAAGTCGTATAACTATCCAGAATATTCCCTTTGTTCATGAGAAAACAGTGCTGACTTCTTCTAATATCACAGAGTCTGGTTCTTTGGAAAAGCAATGTCAAAGGACCCCTTCCTCCAGATCAATAGGAAAAGAGGTTAAAGGCTCTTGAGCTTCTAGTGCCCTATTCTGCAAAAGAAAATGCTACTACTGGCCTTTTTTTTTTTAAGATTTCTATTTTAGTGTGATATGAAACATATTCTGTACATTAACTTTTCAGCCTATTTATGTTTTTTTTTTTTTTATTTACTCAACATTTGCCTCCCATCTGATTGCAGTTCAGTATTTGATTATCAATGTTGTCACAGATGTTTCTGTGGAACGTGAATCAGAATTATTCACTGAAAATTCGCGTTTTGGGGGACGCTGTCGTGAGGCATATCTAAAATAGTAGAATGACAATGTGGCATTGGGAAGCTGAAAATTATTGACATTGGCAGTTCTAAGCTTTTCTGGAGAGGATCAGTATAGCAGTTATAGATCCCAGCTAAAATACGCAAACCTCTGGAATTGGTGTATTTTAGCAATTCACCTGCAAATTGCTAAGATATTGGTGTGGACTATATACAGTTCATAATAAGAACAGTTGGAGTAATTATGTGAAACATCTCAGTTGACATCAGTCAGTTGACTAGCGATTTGATCTGCAAGTAATTTGTGATTAACAGACCAAGTACCGACTGAAATTCAGATGAATTTTTCCTCTATGCAATAAATGCATCAAAAGTAAGAACTCTAGTTTTGGTTCATAAATGATTCAACCAGCTTCATCTTTTAAGTCACTTCTTTTTTTTTTACAATTCTTAAAATCAGATAAAGTTCAGGGACTCTGACGCAAAAATTAACATAGTCTTAAAATGTATTAATTTTCTGTTGGATTAAAAGAGGTCAAAATAATAATTATTTTTCTCTTTTATGTACTCTCGTCCTTTTAGAAAAAAAAAAAAAAATTGTAATCAGACCAAATTGGAATTGGCAGCTCAGAAAGAGAAAGTTGATCTGCACATCTCTGACATGATGTGCCAGTCGTAGCTTAAAGGAACGCACATAAAAAGTAGGCTTTAAGCACACTTTGTGACTCAAACATCCTTTTATATGCTTCGCTAAGAACTTTTTTTTTGTTGTTGTTCTTCCAGAGGTAGAGGATAAATGAGTCAGATGATAAAGAGGAAATAAGAAAAGAAGGTTGTTCAAGGGGACATTATCAGATTATCAGATCCAATTATCAGAGATATCTGCAAGGTTTTCATGACATTAGTTCCATCAATGCCAAGAGCTCTGCTGCTGGTTTTTTGTTTTTCCTTCTGAGTCCTCGCGTCTCTCAGTCATGTTTCACAGCACAAGCGGACAATGTCCAGAGCTGCTCCTCTGACATTCACTTCATGTCACAGCAGCTGTAAGGAGGTGGGGAAGTGGTGGAGAGATCACAGAGCAGATGGCACCACCGCACGAGATCAGTCGAGTTGTTATGAAAAACTAAAGAGGTTCAAAATGCTCTTGAGCTTTGAGGCCCAAGCCGCAGGATTGTCACAAGCATATCTTCAAAACCCGTAACTTATTATTCACAACATAACTTTCTCACAAGGACATGTATATTTATGTTTTTTTTTTTGTTTTTTTGTTTTTCTTGAGAATGACTAACAGACAGAAGGACAGGTGGCAGGAGGGAAGCTGAGGGTTGCTGAGGATGGTCGCTTGTCAGATCACAGTCTGAGAGGTCCCTGGAGATGTTGGCAGCACAGTCCTGTCATCACATTTCTTTATCATCCCCTCGCTCTCCTTTCCTTATGTTTCCAGCTGTCTCACCCAGTATCGAATTCGAATCGAGCCGTGCGCACGCTGCAAGCGACGCTGTCTGGTTTACCACACCCTGGAAATGCTTCAGTCTTTATCGTCTCTCTGCCTCTTTCAAAATTCTGAGCTCATTTCTACCACAATCGCATTGTTCCCTCGCTGGGTTTACGTTGGTATCCCTCTGTCTGTCTTTCGCTCTATCTTCCTGAGTCATGTTCTTCCTCTATCTGGCTTCCTCTTCCTCACTCGCGCACGCAGGGCAGACGGGCACAGAATGCATCAGCTTATATTTCCCATGGTATCTGCAATACATTCTGCCTCACTAGGAGCAGCAATGTACTGGAGCACGGCACCTGCTGTGCACAGCTGATATGAGGGGAGAGATAACACACGCGCGCGCGCAAACAGCCGCGCAGAGCCCACGAGCTTTCATAAACCGGATGGAAAATGTAATCCTCGTATGTCTGTAAATGCACATGCGCAACAAAACTAGAAATTTAAACACAATTACCAGCAGCATGGAAAAGGAGCTAATCCCTTTAGAAATGGCATCATTTCATTTTCAAACTATCATAATATTAGATTTTTTTTAATTATTATTATTATTATTCCAGGGAAACTAAGCTTTCCTATTGTCATCATAACATGAAATATCGTATTTTAATATGGCGACGCCACCCAGCAAAAGTTGCTAGTGTGGAACTTGAACAGCGATACAACGTTGAAGATTTAGAACAATTATACAATAATAATCTTTGAGGTTTATATTTTATGCAGTTCCTTGTGAAAGTATTCATACATCTTCAACCACAAAGTTTAGGGAGTGTCATTGGAGTTTTACGTAAAAGAGCAACACCAAGTAGCACATAATTGTGAAGTGTTAGGATACAGTGATTTTAAAATGTGCTACAACCCCTACAGTCCAAGTCAATACTTAAGAATAGGCTCTATTAACTAATTAGGTAATTGATATATTTATAGGTATCAAAATAGAAATGCACGCCATATTTATGAGGTTTTATACCGATTTTAAACATTTTCGTGTTTAAAATATGAAAAGCACAAAAAGTTTTTGCATTGTAATAACTTTGTCTACAGTATAACATGTTTAAAAATGTTTTAAATGTAATTCACTTTGAATTGAAAAGAAATATCTGCAGCTTCTAAAGCAAAAGCATCAAGGTGAAATAAAAAGGTAACAGGAAAATAGTCTTTTTGTGTGGTGTATTCCAAAACAGTGTGCAAAAAGAATATATATTTTTTTTAACGATTCTAACATGATAAATTGTAGATCTTCAAGAAGTATGAGTATTTTACACCAAATTACTTTTTGTAAGTTCACAATCTGTTTGCAGATTAAAGCTGCTTATTATTGCGCCCAGTCTTCCTTGAAGGAAGAGGCTAAATATTGAATCCTCACAGAGGTAGAAGAACAACCACAGTGCAAACAGCTGAAGGCATGAAAGATTCATTAAAGCAGTTTGGAAAAAAAAAAAAAGCAAAGCAGGCCAGAGTTCTTAAAAATGACCGAATGACTTAGAGAGAATTGTTTACACACCGATACGGTTGAATTGAATCTTGTATATATAAAGAAAAAACACAAAATGCATCAAACCCCGATCTTAAACAGTCTCTATCTGCCTATAGGTTTTCCTGTAGTCCTGTTCACAGTGAATCAGTTTTCTTCCGATGCTCTAAATGTTTAATGGTGTTTAACAAAAGGCATGAATTACTACTATACATTCAGTGGAGTGTGTGTCTTTGCTATCAGAACTTTTTAGAGCAGGTAACCTTTTCCAATGTTTTATGACCCTGTAATTCATAAAACATGTCTGCTCCCGGGGCTTTGGTTAAAGGCTTGTTTTGAGATGTGGTGAAAATACTAAAAAGTGCAAGGTTAGTCTGGGAGTTTGAGTCTGTCCTCGTTTTCACACGCTAGCGTGTCATTTGCCTCAGTAGTTTGGGCATTAGCACTTCATGCTGTGCTTTTGTTGCAGTTTTGCAGGCACTAAACAGATCACAGGGTTAATTATTAAATTACTCTTTCTTGTTTTCTGTAACGAGGCCTCTCTCCTGAGTGTTTTCCTTTCCTTTTGAATTACATTTGCCCTTGCCAAAACAGAACCCAGGCGCTGTCTTCCAAACTATGTTTTCATCTAGAGCGTTATTGTTAAACATCTCTGCACCTTGTACGAAGTGAGAGTAAAAGGTTTATTTCGTTTTTTTTGTTGTTGTTTTTTTAAAGATTTTAATATTTGTTCATATTAATTACTTCATGCAGTCAATCAAGCAATAGTTGCAAGTCAGAAAACAGTGGAATTTGCCCCTTTTTTTTCAATTTTTTGCTAACTACAAACACCAATAGAACTTGTTCACAAATGAATATTTCACATCACCATATGTGCCACTGGCCTAACAAGCTTCAGATCAGCAGAAGTGCTAGCAAATATTTTATACCTGCAACTTTCACCACCTTCCCTATGTGCATAGCCGTATTAGATAAAAATAAAAATAAAAATCTGAGGCCGCTGTGTAAGACCAGACTCTCCCAGTTACAATTATGATTTAATGGGTTTTTGTTAAATTCCAGACTGATAACTAAGAAAACAAAGGGAGCGTACGTGTGGCTTAATGTTCTGCGTAAAGGTTTTTGATTTAAATTTGAACCCTTGTGATTTTACTATAATAATAAGAACATTACTGTGATGTTAGTTTGTGTTTTTGAAGCATTTCATGAATAGTTTGGTGGAAGTCGGTGTTGAGGACGCCTCGTTGGGTAAAAACTGCAGGGTTGCGACTTTTGAAAATATTTAAAGTTCCAAACTTTCAGTCAACATTTAGAAAGCAATTTTAAAAAGTGTTGGACAAATTATTTTTGGACAAAAACATTTTAGGTAGGGCAGCTTGTTCTAAAGTTCCTTTTTCTGACTTTCAGCAAACTTTTTTTTTTTTTTAAATACATATTGTTCAGTAAAACTCATTCTGTCTTTACCTTTTTGTTTTTAATGTAGATCCTCGGACCTGGATAACATTTTGTTTTGAATAACATTAACCTCATCTGTTGTAGCCAGCCCCAAATCCCGACTGAGCTGTTAACGAAATATATGTTTTTTTGCTGCAAGAAATAAGGGCGATTTGGAATCAAATGTGTTTACTGCAGCACTTTTAGCTTAAATAAGGTCTGTTCCTACAGACTGCCAATGTGTTACTAAGTAAAGATACATTTTAGTGTTTGTGTAAGTATGCAAAAATTGAACCCATCGAATGTCTAATGGTGTTTTGATAGCAAGCGGGGTAATGTGGGTCTGTCCTCCGAGGGAAACTTTTCGAAAAACGAATGGAAATGTGAACATTGTATTTGCTGAGACAAGCATAGCAGCACTTACAGGACCTTTGCTTCAAGCTTTTAGGATGGAGCTAGTTTAGCAGGGGAGCTTTTACCCCACTGTAATGCAGAGGGAAGGGCTTTGTTGTGAACAGTGTGAGCATAGCCTCCTGTCATTATTAAAGGTTAACTGTAAGCACTTGCACAGCTGGATGCACAGATACAGTAACACTGAACATGCAATTTTCTTTTGGTTTGCAACTTTCTTGTTATTAGTATATGAGGGATTGCAGTTGATGGAAAGGTTAAATCGTGACACAAACAGAGAAGAAGAAGAAGAAGAAGAGCGAGGACTTAACATAGAACTGAAGAGATTAAAAAAAAAAAAAAAAAGCTGGCAAGCTCTAAAGAAGGACGGACAGAGCAACATCAGCACCAAGCCAAGATCCAGGAAAGCAGCTGCTCTGCCACACAGGAAGACGCGCTGATCAACTTTCCAACAAGACACTAGAAAATTAAGGGGGATAAAACGAGCGACGTGAGCTGAGTTAGGCAGGTGGGGAGCTCCTTGGCAACTCGCCTTACTCGCGCATTACTTAGGGGGAATGCAGATAAGAGAGTGACAAGGAGAGAGGCAAGGGCAAAACACAGTATTATGAAGTGTTTGATGTCAACAGAGGGCCAGCTACCGTCTGCATCAGCCTGAACGTCGGTCAGCAGAGACGACGCCAAACTGCAGCGACGGCTCCTTCCTCCAGCAGCTGGGACTCTCTTCAACGAGCCTTTTGCGCATTTTGCTGAAGTTGTCGTCCACGTTGCCACTGTAGCTCTTTATAAGGTGACAAAAAAATAAATAAATAAATATTTGAAGAAATGTACCCGTTTGATGGAACCGCAGCCATCCTTGAAAAATGTCGGTGGATGAGTTCATGTATGACCGCCTGTCTGTTGTCGGGTGTTTTCAATGCTTTTCTTTAGTGTTTTTTTTTTTGTTTTTTTTTTTAAGCAAGAGACAGCCACAAGTCCTGGTGTGTGCTGGGACGACATGCGAGCATGTGTGACTATGTGTAACAGCGTGTGACCCATCATGCTGAGTTCTCATTAGGAGAAGAGGCAGGGACAGGCTTCAGCGCCACAGTGAGAAGCTAGATGTCATTTTAATTCAGTTTCAATGGGACTGATCCCGAGGGGATTCACAGGAACGCATGTACAAGTGCATGGACTCGGATACTGTACACGGCTGCGGAGAGGCGCAGAACGCCGTCTGAAAGGCCTAACTTTGAGTCGTGCCGACGTGGCATTAAGCAAAAGCGTTCTCGTTTATGTTTAATGCATCCAAATGCTCTCATTAGGATGCCCTGGGTGAAGCCCCGCAGGAGCAGATGCAGACTATATGTTTTAAAAATGTATTACAATTTTACTTCGTATTTTAACATTTATGTAAACTACTTTTTCGTCCGCCACTCCTGCAGTAGTAGGACTGCAGACAAAATGCTTTTAGTGCTCGTCTGTTTTTATTTTTGCTAAACTGCAAATCATTTTTTTGCACTTCAGCAGGTTAGATTAGGCCTGGTTGTCTCAGGCTCATGTGCCTTATTTAGTAAACCTCACTGAAATTACAGCACATAGTGTGCAAACATTTTTATGTTTTCAATGAGAATGTTTCTCAAATGTGCCAGGATTTCAAACTGGCTTGTGTTGAATACTGGTAATGCTTTCAGCATAAAAAGAATGTGGCTTTCAGAAGTATATCCTGCTCTGTTAGATAAAATGAGACCATAGTAAATCCACTTAACCCCTTTTACCAGAATAAGACCGACGTTATCCCTCATATCCTGAAAAGACTGGATGTCTACAGTAACTACTGCTGCATTTCCAGTTTGTCTTTCATTTGCAATACTTTTAAGGAACAGTTGCTATTAAAAATGCACTCCTATTTAATTCAAAAATAACCTCTACCAACAATTACAGTCCATTTCCCATAGTTTTTCCTCTTTCCATTGACGGCTCCAAAGTCTTTCCCTCACCCCAAGTTAAGAGTCAGGGTGTTCTTCCTGTTAAATCCCAATCTTCTATGTCTCACGTTAATAATACGACTCAGTGTGCAAATTTTTATCAACCCAACACATGTATCCACCTTGCTGTTCCCTCTGCTTGCCTCAGCACCATGAGGAGCAGAGCTTTCTGCTGCTCTGCTCCCAAACTTTGGAACTTCCTCCCACCAGACATCTGGAGCGTTGATGTTCTTCCCTGTTTAAATCCAGATTACAACCCACCTGTTAGGCTGCTTTCTCCTTCTGATTGTTGTTTTAACTTTCATTTGTAAAGCGACATTTTGTATCATGAATAGGGTTTGTAAATAAACTGTATTGCTATATAAAAAAATAATAATAATAATTTAATTTCACTGAAACAGAAACCGTTGTGTTGCAGGATGAGCTTTTTTTTTTTTTTTTTCTCAGAACAACCCTTTTCACTGTTAGTGATGTGAGAGCATGAAATTCAAATCGTTCCTGATGATTCAGATCCAAAGACTTTCCGTTCATGTCTCGCTTAAACGTTTTACAAGAAATATTTTCACAATAATCTCATATGATACAAGCTGTTTGCTGACTTCAGCTGCAGACAAGCTTTCTCCAGAATCACACCAGAGAGCGATAATGTGACCATATTTTATACTCGGTCAGATGCTGAACTGGTGACGCTGATCTAAGTCACCCACATCAAATGTGAGATTGTATGAATCATGAGCGCTGGTAGGTCTGAAGCATGGGAAACTCCGTTCTCCTTCATGTACATCTTTGCCTCGTTGCTGTGTGTACGTACAACGCTCTTAAAAACGGATTTGATTCCTTTCGGATTTAGCATTAAAAATGAAGAGGTTTTTTTTTTTAAGTCTGACTGAAATGTATTTAAAAAGCATGACTTTAACCAAGCTTTTCCCATCGTGAAAACCCTTCACGTTGATATCTGACAGTGTATATTGTCCGATAAACATCTTAGGAAGGGATATTACCGTGGACTGCCAAAAAATGCTTCTGAATATGCTGTAATTTTATTAAGAATAGTTTTGAGAGATGTTAGTGTTGAGTATTAAAAACTTACAAGAGAAAGGTTTTAGTTAGACTGTTTCTTTGCTGTTTTAATTCACTGTTTAACAACTAGTTGTTTGCATCAAACATTTGAGAGAAAAGTCTTAAACCCATAAATTGGGTTTCCAAAGACTTTTAGAAGCCATAATATTTCAGCTGGTGAAATATTTTACAGATCATCTAAATTATTAGCTCTGAATCCGGTGAAGCGTTTTGATGCTTGGAGTTGGGCGAGGCAAAGCATTTTACTTGTGCAGCACAAGGCGATTCAAAGAGTTTTACATGATTAAAGGAAAAAATAAAACAACAAACAAGCAAAAACATGACATTGCAACTGTAAAGTAAAGGAAAATGATGACAGGTTGAAAAACATACTTCGGTTTATAGTGTTCCAGTAATTAATCGAATGCACCTCGAAACAAATGGATCTTAACTTTGGTTTAAAAGGAACTCAGCGTTTCAGCATTTCTGTAGATCTCTGAAACTTTGCTAAGTTCACTGGAGAAACTAAATGCTGCTTATTTAATGTTTGGGTCCTGTTGAGGCATTTAGACCTTTGATGCTAGAAATGATCTGCAGTCGATAGAAGGCCGGCTTTGTTATCGTCTTTGTGTGTCTCTGGATGATCAGACCTGAGTCTATCACAACACCCCACATCCAGTAAGAAACACAATACATTTCAGGAAGAAATTCATTCAGGTAATAAATTAGTTCTGTGCACAAAGCTCAATGTTTTTGACTCAAATTATTATTACTTTTCTCTACAATCCTTCACTGCATTCTTAAGGCAAGAAAACGAATCCCCTGGAGTTCATCACAGAGGTAAACAGAAAGAACCAGAGACAGAAAGCCGGGATTTTGAAATGTTTTGTCAAAAAGCGAGAGGGTGAGCTTGATAAGGTCAGAAAGCTCCGTAAAGAAAAAATAGGTTTAAAGAGAAGGGCAAGTGTCTGACAAAATGTGTACTGACGCAGAGAGACAGGCGTAGGAATAGGTGGAGACATGGAGAAGAAGAGAAGAGAAAAGATGAGAAGTGAATGAAGACAGAGAGGAGGCCCTGTCTGTGTCCTAAGAAGATTAGATGGCATGGAGAGAGAGGGGGGAAAGATGTCATGCTAATGACAGAAAAAAAGAAAAACACACAAACATCTTCGGTTTCGCACGGATAAGTTTCTGGGTGGGAAACAGTTTGAACTCGGTAGCTTCACACAGACCGCACTAATTAAAAACTGAACCTCAAAGGCATCGCTTTCTTCCTTTATTTCTCTGCAAATCACCGCCGTCGAAGTCGGCGAGCGCCGGCCCCGGCACGACGAGGGAGGGAGAGGGGACAACATGGCTGCACATTGGCTGCAGCGCTGTGGAATCATCTGGGTGTGAGTCAGACGCCTGCTGCCTCGCTCCCCGGGGAGGGAAAGGTCCGGGGTCATTATGACAAAGAAAGTGAACTCAAACCAGTGCTGAGTCACTTCACATGTCAGAGCAGATACCGTAAGGTTTAATAAGGTGGAAGTGGGGATCACGTTCAGGTGTGAAAGGTGTAAGAAAAAGGAGGGGAGGAATGTGCGTTTTACCCGGCCTTGCTGCAAAATATTCAGAGCCACTGCAGAGACAGTTCAGGGTCTAACTCACCTACTGTGTATGTAAGTGTTAAATTTTGGAGCTTAAGAGGAACGAGTACTTGTTCTGACGGCATCGGGTATCACATATCTCTGGTGTTTTTTTGTGCTTGCTCATGGTTGAGGATTTATAAACATAAAACCTCAGGGCAGGGCCTCGGCTAACGGTGTACTGGTGCTAAACATCTGTTTAAAAATGCACATACATTTTCGGTGACTGATTTTGCATTGCCTGTTGAAGTATCATGTATTCTGAACAGTTTTGTTTTGTGCCATGAGGGCAAAATTGTCCATCATTTCCTTGGAAATAATAGAAAATGGAAGTAGAAAAAGGAAAAGAGTGAAATGCTGTGAGCCAGGAAAATCAAAGTCATTTCGAGAGACGAACAGGAAAAAAAAAAAACTAACCTAAAGGGAATTAAGGACACTTATTTAAAAGGAAGGTATTGGTTGTTAGATAAGAAAACACGAACAAGAAGGCAGACAGACATTTTATGAAACATATTGTCCAGATATTTTTGTTTCTCATTTCTCTGTTACTCCAGAGGAAAGTGGCAAAGATAAAACTGAAACGATAGAGGAGAAAGGATAGAGAGAGCAAGATCCAGACACATTACCAGAAAAGAATCCCCTCAAAAATAAACATTCTTTAAACAACAAAGTGCAAGGATAAAGGGTAAAAATGTTTTCACTATGCGTGTGTTTGTGTCTGTGGTGCTAACGACCTAAATTGCAAGGAAAAAATAAATAAATAAAACTCTCCTCAGTGTCTAATGGACACTGAGCGTCACCAAAGTTGCAGATTTTTGGTGATGCTGCAAAGAACTAACAGTTGGAAGCTAAAAATTAAAAGAGCTGAAACCTTGGAGAGTTTTAAAGTGGATTTTGGTGATTATAATGCACACACATCTGTCTCTCCTTATGTATGCATAATCAATGCATGTATCACGTGGAGACATTTCATTTCATTAACTTAACAAAGTTATTTTGTGATGAGGCTTCCAGAAATCGTCTGCTGCACTCGCAGTTTATGCATCTGTAGTTACTTTTAAGCAGGACAGTCAATAGAATAGAGCAGAATAAAATAAAATAAAATAGAATAAAGCATGCATTTAAACAAAAATGAAAATAGAATTAAAGTAGCTGAGAAAGTTACTCAGAAAAAGAAAAGGAAGAAGACAAGCAATAAGGGATGACACTGCTACTTTTAAGTATTTAAATATGTTTTAAATCATTTGGTGTGACTTGTGAAATACATATAAAGTCAAATATGCATTAATAGTTCTTAAAATGTCTATGTACTTTGTAATAAATTCACATAAACAAGTCATAAGGAATACAAATCATTTTCACAGGTTTCACTTTAAGGAAAATACGATGGTGCAGAAATGTTAGGCAAGTCCTGCTCACCATTATCAAGTACTTTAAAAATATGTACATTTAAAAAAGACTTTTCGTCAGAAGTGAGAGGAAGTGATAAAAATGGCTGGTGCTTTTGACTCTGTTAAACATTGAGTAATGCAATGCTGCCCCTCCCCTACCTAATGCGGACAGTCAGCTGAATAAAACAAGGCTTTTACAAAACACTTTTCCCTAATTTATCAAATTAACAAATTGAACTATAAGGCAGCTCTGTTATAAAGCTCCACCTGGTCGGCATGTATGTTGTGGTTTAGTCAAGGTTAAAGTTTGTCATGCAGCGAGAATCTCAGTTTGACCTGCGACCGGTAATTATACATCATGTTCAGCAAAATGGCGCACTGTATACATTAAGGATAAAGGAATACACATTCTTTCATTTTTAACAATCTTCATTGAACAAAAATGAATGAAGGTGACAAGGAAGTTATATTATATTATATTAAATTATGGAGTTTTAGAGGGAGGTTTTAAGATTTAATTGCCCGACTCTAACTCAACCTCGTGTTTTACCCCTCCAGGATGAACTGAAATGTTTGTTGCACGTTTTCCTGTCCTGCCACGCTCCTTAACTCCAGCTATGTCAGCACGTGGTTCGAGAGGATTAGCATCATGGTGATCCTGCTCAACTGCGTGACGCTTGGCATGTACCAGCCCTGCGAGAACATCGACTGCACCTCGGACCGCTGTCAGATACTCCAGGTGAGGCAGACCTTTGTGTGTGAGTGACGACGTGTAATCACACTGAGGGAGACGTAGAACAAAACATCCAATTACAGAAAACGCACTCCGCTTTTTGTTGGCATTCTTCAAGCTGTGATGGAAAAACACACTTCAGATAGATTTTTTTTTTTCCCCCCTCCTGGAATGTTTATATTTTCTCCATCCTCTGAGGAGGGAATTGGGGCTTTGTTTGTGTTAATAAAGTCTTGCAGAGCGGCATTCTGCATTTTTTTTTTTTGTCACCTGTTGAGAGGAGGAAGCACTTTTGAGAGAGTGTTTGTGGAGATTCTCAAATGGCACAAGTGGCATTTGAGAACATTCACTTGAGATCCAGATTTACCTGCAGGCTTTTCCTAATCTAATCTAAGCCATTATAATAAACTCCAAAAGTCTGGTAGCATCTGTGCTGAGCGTTAGCTAATCTAAAGCAACAGATTTCCCCATACTCTGTTTTTTGTTTCAACACCTGACACTTCCTATGCTCCGTGGATCCCAGATATTAACAGCTGTAGTGAAATAATGCAGCTGGCTAACTTCTTAATTATAATCGCACACATAATGGAAAACAGTTAATCTCATTCTCATTGTGGCTTTCCTTTTATATTTGCTTCATTATTGCTTGTTTATATGACGATATGGAAAAATTGTTAATGGCAGTTAAAGTAACCAACAGGTTTCTATTGATTCCTATATGACATAT
>NW_006800081.1:1107486-1116275 GCF_000485575.1 Poecilia formosa
TTTATTTATTTATTTATTTATTTATTTATTTATTTATTCTCTGATATTCTGCCATTGTATCAGTAAGCCATGTTGGGTTTAGGCGGACAATGTGTTATTGCCAGCTGGCGGCGGAATCAGTGTGTACCTCTGGGATTGTAATTGTTTTTCACTGAAGGCTCAATTTCAGTGGCGACACAGACGACCTAATTCTGCCTCAAATGGGTTTTTTTTATGGAACTAAAAACCTTTCTGCTGTGACCTGCGTCGAAACAGTATTGTTAGTATATTTAGTTTACTCCTCTTGCTCCCATTCCCCCCTCCACCAAACACTGTGTTCATGTTTTACTCTGTAACAAGCACACTGCCTCCCCAGATGGGGGTCCTGTTCTGATAGCTGCTTAATGGCAACTGGAAGGATTTTTGTGACGGAGCCGAGATAGTAAACACGGCCCTAAAATGTGTCTCTGGCCCTCTGCAAATTCTGTTAGCCCAGCATGAAGAAGTCACATTTAATTCACAAGGTCTTGATTGAGATACGAACAAGTTAAAGTCAAAGACCTCATCTAGCTGAAAGCCTGGTGGAGGTGTAGTCTTCAGTCAATACGCTTAAATAGGACATGGATTGATGGATCAATTTTCATAATTACTGTGAAAATGATTTACTCTGTGTTGGTGCTACAAGAAAGTCAAATGAACTGTGCAAAGCCACTTTGGGATTTGCAGCAAATGAATTGACCCCGACCACCAGGATAAAAGATCCTTCCTGTTTCCCACAGTTTTTATTTGAGTGACTTTTTAAGGAATTTGTGGCAATATAGGTGAAAGATAATGTTTTTCTTCTTTCTTTCTGGCAGTATAAAGTCATTTCTGAAATAGGGGTGAGATATTTTTTCTTTCTTGCACACTTTATAATCATTTTTCTGATCAGTCTGTTTAAGAAGAAATGTATTTATTTTTTTTATTTCACACCCCCAAGATCACAATAAATCAAATTTTTTCCACCTCTTTTGTAACATTTTCCCTAAATTATGCAACTGGGGTTATAGACTGCATTCTCCACCACACTTTCAGAAGATATACCAAAACTCAAGCAACCAGGTCAAAACAATGATTACATCTTTTTTAATTCTTGAAAATACTTTTTTTGGAAAATAGAGAAAAATAAAAAGCTATTAAAAAAAAATCTTAAAAATATCTAATTGTAGAGAACAAAATACCAAATTTACATTTCCTACTTAGGCGAGAGAATTAAAATTTAATTCAAAGCTTAAGTTTTTCTCCAAATTGTTGTTTTGTTTTTTTTTTTACTCTGATTACATTTACTGCATTTTAAGATGCATTAACTTTTCAAATGCCATTTATCTTCTGATTGGATAACTTTTCCAGATATTTCTTTTCTTGCCCTATATCCCTGTTAGTATTAAGTGAACGTTTATCCTCCGGGTACCTCTGGTAATTTTGTCAGGATCACATCAAGTAAGACACACACAACATCATTTTTAAATCATTCACCATCACAATCTTGATGACCCACTTACTACGTCCTTTCCTCTTGGCAAATAAGTGGCACAATGACGGCATATAAAGCAGCTTCCACACCAGCTCATACATCAAATCACGAAAGGATCCATCGCAAGACGCCCTCAACCTCTTTACAAATCATGCAGATGATGGAACCTGATAGGGTGACTGAAGGGAACGCCGGCGCCGGTGACAAATAACTATGATGAATTCATTCCCCTTCCTCTCAAAGCAGCAAGGGACGGGAATCTGACTGTTGCATCCACTGTCAGATTACATATGAAGTGTGCAGGCTGCATTATTTATCACAACATCGTTTAAACAGCATGTAGGCCAGACTTCTCGCCTTCCCGATAGGATTCTGCCAGGTCCGAATTACGGCTTGATAATGAGATAATCCATCTCATTGTCTTTTTTTTTTTTTTCAGCTGTGTTTGCACGCTTGCTTGCCCCCCGTGCAGAAAATTTGTGCTGGCTTGTATTTGAACTTTAATAAATCCTAAATCTGTATGTCATTCTTACTTGCATGGAAAGGAGCTTATTTACTGTGTGTTCCTCCACAAGAAAAAGGATTTTTCAAAAGTTGCACTGTGGATAAATGCTGAGAATTTAAGTTTGTTTACAGAAGCAAACTTTTCTTTTCTTTTTTTTTCCTTTTCTTTTGCTGTTTATCATTACAGAATGGATATGAGTGTCAATGTATGTTCCTCTTTTCTAGCCTTTTTCAACTGCATGTCTCACACCAACTAAAACAGCACTTCATTAAAATCTTCGGAAATGTGATTTCTTTGCGCAGTCTTGCCAAATATATCATCGATTTATATGCTTTATGTGTCAAACTCGAGGCTCGTGGGCCAAATGTGGCCCGCTGTAGCTTCTTATGTGGCCCTATAGATTCCAGACTAAACACTAAGTGTGATTAAATATTATATAACTCAATCAAATCAATGCAGTTTTTATCAGTTTACTGCAAAATTATATCAAACAGTACCTCCAGTTTCTTGAGAATTATTGTGGAAATTTATGCAAAATCAACAAATCCCTGCACTTTTTTTGCGCCAATACATAATTGGGAGTTTATTGCAGATTTTTCTCAAAAATTGTCAAAAACTTTCTTACCTGTACTAAGCAGCTGCCTCAGCTTTAACTGATGTCAGATTATAGTCCATAATCTAAACAGCGAGTAATAAAAAGTCGCAATTACCATCATAAATAAGCCCAAATATTTACAAATTTGTTCCACAAACACTTTGATTTTTATTGCAAAAAACATCACAAAAAGAATCAAGAAATCTTAGAGGAACTGAAAAGATGTTCAACAATATTATTTAATTTTAAGGATTCATTGATCCTTAAAAAAAATTCATTGATATGTTAACAATTTGTGAACAAGTTTTGTGAATACATTCTGGCACAACTGGCCCTTTAAGAGCATTCATGGTCTGGATTTGGCCCAAAACCAAAATGAGTTTGACATCCCTGCTTTATAGAGTCAAAATGTTTCCTCACAGTTTGCACAAAACTTCCACCGGACAGTCATAAAAGTTAATTGTCTATAGGTAGCAGCAGATCCAGGTCCTGCAGCATAGCACGACTTGGTAGCAGCAGTGGAAATGTATCCATAATATATGGTCGTCACACAGCAGCGTGACTGGTCATCCAAGAATCTGAAGTGGAACTGGACACAATATGCCAAGAATGCAACCTGTGAGTGGGAAGTTCTCCATGTAATTTGCTGCAACACCTTTGCAGCACCGGTCCTATGCTCACGGCGTTTTTCCACTGCTCTGGCTGTAACAAAACGAATCTCGTGGAGTAGCTGCCACTGGCAGTCCGCAGTCTTCACGTCAGTAAACTCAGTGATCAGGCCCCCTTGCTCTTAGTGATCCGTGTATTCATTTGACGCATCAGACTCCCGAAAGCAAAACCATCTTCAAATTTAAGGAGACTGGAGACAGCGTCAAGATTTTAACCTGCAATTTAATTGCAAAATATTTTTGTCGTGCAAAATAAGTTGTGGGATTAACCCTGAATGAGGAATGGGGAAGACAAAGAGGACAAGAGGAGAGGAGGGGGTCGTACCTTATCAAAAAAATGTTATGAGGACAAGATGATCTGCAAAAAAACTGATTTTTTTTTTTCTTTCTAGTGCGCATGGTCCTATTGTGCACCACTCTACACTCAGCCGATATCAGTAAATTGTGAGGAATCAACTTACTAGGTTACCTGTGTTGTCAACATTGTGGTTGGACAATCAGTAACAAAACTATTGGAGTACTGTGGTCCCTGGATGCCTGTATTGGCTCTGTGCAGAGAGGGTATTAACTGGCTTTTGATAAAATAATAGGCAGTAAGAGATGAAAAGGAGCATCCAAGATCTGGAAAAATAGCTGAGTTTAGTTTCCAAAATGATATATGGTGCATGTGTGACCACAGAGCAGCAAACTTTCATATGTACTATTGACCCAGAGCTGCTGTGTACATGGATTTTTGTGAGTCATGTGCTGCCATCAAGTTAAGTTCTTATGTGGTCACACAGTTATTACAGTGAGGATTTATACATCCTAAAGAGGCAAATCAAAGAATGGCTGAAATGTTGTGTTCAAAAAGGAAGAACTGTGTTCTATTCCTGTTTTTACAAAACTCTGAAATCTCTCTGCTTCCCCTCTTAGTGATATTGATTTTAGATAAAAAAAATAAAAATCTGCTTTTGTCAATCCTAGTTGTACAATGAAGACAATGAAAATAACATCCTTTGCACTTTTTGACTACTATCTGATGAACGAAATGAACNCCTGAATGAGGAATGGGGAAGACAAAGAGGACAAGAGGAGAGGAGGGGGTCGTACCTTATCAAAAAAATGTTATCAGGACAAGATGATCTGCAAAAAAACTGATTTTTTTTTTTCTTTCTAGTGCGCATGGTCCTATTGTGCACCACTCTACACTCAGCCGATATCAGTAAATTGTGAGGAATCAACTTACTAGGTTACCTGTGTTGTCAACATTGTGGTTGGACAATCAGTAACAAAACTATTGGAGTACTGTGGTCCCTGGATGCCTGTATTGGCTCTGTGCAGAGAGGGTATTAACTGGCTTTTGATAAAATAATAGGCAGTAAGAGATGAAAAGGAGCATCCAAGATCTGGAAAAATAGCTGAGTTAGTTTCCAAAATGATATATGGTGCATGTGTGACCACAGAGCAGCAAACTTTCATATGTACTATTGATCCAGAGCTGCTGTGTACATGGATTTTGTGAGTCATGTGCTGCCATCAAGTTAAGTTCTTATGTGGTCACACAGTTATTACAGTGAGGATTTATACATCCTAAAGAGACAAATCAAAGAATGGCTGAAATGTTGTGTTCAAAAAGGAAGAACTGTGTTCTATTCCTGTTTTTACAAAACTCTGAAATCTCTCTGCTTCCCCTCTTAGTGATATTGATTTTAGATAAAAAAAATAAAAATCTGCTTTTGTCAATCCTAGTTGTACAATGAAGACAATGAAAATAACATCCTTTGCACTTTTTGACTACTATCTGATGAACGAAATGAACAAATTGAAGACCTGTGTTTGATAAACACTAAAAGGCAAACATATTCTCAACAGTTTATTTTACATATTTTGTTTATTTATGGTCATATTTGGACTATAAAAATACCACATTCCCTCTAATGTAGCTTTTGAAAACGATCTCATTTGAGACACACTGCATGCATTTCTCTCGGTATGGATGGCTGACAAATTGCTTTTCACCAAGCAGCAATGGGTCCATTTGAATGTTCAGGCCTTGAGAAACACTTTGTCAAGAGGTACTAGTTTGAATAATGCTGTGCAGGAATATGTAACAAGGCAGTAAATGCAGTCATTCAGCCCAGGGCAAAGCGCATGGAAGATTCTGTTCCATAAATACAATGGGCTCTTAAGCCAGTCATCTGAGCATAATAATGCATCCTGGACAACACAGGGATAGGCTCACTTCTGTCTCAGTTTATCTTTTTCCCTCTTCATCTTTCTTTTTTTGTCGTTTGGTTTGTATTCCTCTGTTTTTTTCATTTTTACTTAGTAATTTGGATCAGGTCAAACAGAAAACTCAGATCTCATTGTTTTTCTTTAGGATGCTAATCATAATCTCATTGACGGTTGACATAAAAAAAGTAGCCACTCAGATAACGTTGTCCATATCCGACAAAGGAGAAGCAGAGCGAGCCATCAGGACACAAACCTAGTTCCTCTTATTATTGAATGAACATCTGTGGTGATTAATGGAGCGGTTCTCCTGGAAAAAAAAACAAAAAAAAAACTATCTGACAGCTTCTGAGAAACTGGTCCACTTAAAGTTGTGAATGTACCATTGAAAAGCGCAAGATGAGCAATAATAGGTTGTTTTAAAGAGTTTAGGCTGATATAAAATGGAAGAAAAATTGATCAGCATCTTGAATCATGTGAGAATTCTGGTTTTTGCTGATAGCTTGAGCTAAGTGACATTAAACTTTCATTTAGAGTGTCTTGAATAAGATCAAAATCTCAGTGTGGTCTTGCCTCATTGTTTACATTTCTTTTTGCAGGCCTTCGATGCATTTATCTACATCTTCTTTGCATTGGAGATGGTGGTAAAGATGGTGGCTCTGGGGATCTTTGGCCGTCGCTGTTACTTGGGAGACACCTGGAACAGGCTGGATTTTTTCATCGTCATGGCTGGGTGAGCAAGTGTTTCAGAAAGCAAGAATCACATTCGTAGCTCCTAAAAAAGAAATTTTAAAAAAAGGCCTAACAGTGAGTCTGTTAGACTCAACACCTTCCCCAATTATATCTTTGTCCAGAGTGTCATTATCATGCTATTATCCATCCATCTACTCGTCCATACCTGTTTCATTAATGCATGCAGGTTGTTAAGACTAATCCAAGATGACACAGAGCTTGAAACAGCACACGGTGTAATTATATTATGTTATTGTTATAGCTGACTTAACTTGTTTGATTCAAATTCTGCAGTAACCCATTTACATTTACAATAGGTAACCATCTGCTATTTGTTGCTTTCCATATAGTGCCATACGACAGTATTCTTGGGTTGTTTTTTGTGACTTGAAAATAAAAAGTTGTGCATAGTTGTAAAATATAAGGAAACAACAGTGTTTATGGAAGTTCTTACAAATAATTCAACCCTCTTTACTCTAATACCCCTAAAATAATAATGAAAAAAAAAAGTTATAGTAGTCCAGTGTGTTTCACTTCATTTGTTATTTGTTTCACTTGTCTAGATTAATGACAAGTTGTCATAATGAAGACATTTCGAATAATGTCAACTTTGTATTAAAAGTGTCATTATTTACCGAATGACGCTTTATGACAACAGTCATAAATATTCATGAAGACTTATTCATGTTCATGACAGGTATTATGTCATGTTTATGACAGTGTCATGACAGTCTTATTCAACCCCCTTCAAATAAAGCGTTACCCAACTCTTTTGAACAACCGAACGCAGCTCTATAAGCAATTTTACATTTCCCTCGATCTCCTCATAAAGTTTGAGTTTGGGTTGCTTTAGATGCTTGATATTTTCTCTTTAATTGGTGAAGGAATTATCTTGACCCCTCTTTGGTAATTTCTCCCAGACTCTCTGAACTGAATGGCCTAAATTGCTCTCTTCAAGTGAGCAACTCACTGCCCAGTGAACTAACCCGTCAGTGCCTTAATAAAACTGTACATTTCATTCCTATGTTTTACAATCAAGACCTGATTGCCTTTTCACAAGACTTGGGCATTTGTACACATATAAGTTTGATAGTTTTGGCTCTGTTGTGGAAAAAGGTACCAATAATTCATTCGTTATAGGGCAAAAATTGTCACAAAATGACTAAATGTAAGAAAAAAAACCCCAAAAAACTACAATACTGCTTACACACTTCGCTTCTATTACGACACACAGTGTCACTGTACAGAAAAGCACTCGTGTCCATAGTCATACCATGTTTTTCATGAGATTAACATGTTCTTCCCAATAGCTAATTGCTGTTTCCATGGGAGACCGATGCATGGAGTCACACACAGAGAAAACGCATCTGCTCAAACACCTGCTTTGATCCAAGTGCAATGAGACGCTCAGACATGGGTAATAAAGCAAGTCTGGGTAGGTGTGTATATTAGTCATGATGCAGAACATCAATCTGTTGGCACGGTAGAGTGGGACTGCAGAGACACGCCCTGCCTGAGCCCGTCATAAAATAAATCTCTTTAGATTATTTGGTATGCATGTTTATAGACGGAGGGTTACAGTGTTTGGGGTTAGATTTTGGTTAAGGTTTAGTATTTTCTAAGCAGTAGCTTCACCTTTAAGGTGTGTTTTTTTTCTGTACGTGTGAGAAAGACAAAGAGCTTTAGATTGGAAGGGTGCCTGGTATGTTTGCAGAAAAACAACAACAGAGCTCCAGACTTACCAAGGTACCTGGAGGGACATTCATCTTCATTTGACCTGAATCACTTTATCCCCAGTGAATGTGCAGAGACTCTCACCGACTGTGTGCTTTTAAGGCTTTGCATTGGCATCAAAAGTTTAGAACTGCAGAGTCTAGATATGGATTTGTGTGAACACCTCTCATCTTTGTTTTTATTCTGAATAACTGTAGATTAGCGCAGAGCCTGAGCTAATTTTAGAGAGCATGTCCAGCTTTTCCAGACCCAAGCGCAGCCGACATTCTGTTATGAGCTCCATGTCGTTTTCTTCTCTCTCTTTCTCCCATAGGCATCACCTCACTATTTCATAGTCCTTCTGCAAGCCTTTCTTTCTGTCTATCTGTTTCATCATCTCCACTCCAGACAATATGCAGCCTGTCACCCAAATTGACATGTGTAGTCTCGTGTTACCTTTTTTCACATCACCCAAATCCACTGCACAAATCCTACTCTTTCCTGTCTCTGCTGTATGAAAAAACACAAACTGAATCTTTCTTTTTTTTTTTTTTTTTTAAATATGCTGCTGAGATCATTCTTTACTCAATTTCTGCATCACCCTTTATGGTTTGTATTCCTGGCTGAAACAAGGGGAAACAAATATAGAAAGTAAAAAAAATCAACAAAACACAATTTGGATTTAGGTGCAACCAGTTGTATGTCTTCATATATCTTTTTGAAAAAGAAAAAAAAAACTTAGAAGGTGAATAAAGTTACAGTAGAAGAGTGATTTTAATGACCCAGATAGGCAGGGTTTTTTTTGTTATTATTATTATTATTATTATTATTATTATTATTATTATTATTATTATTATTATTATTATTATT
>NW_006800081.1:1116285-1137622 GCF_000485575.1 Poecilia formosa
TTTGTTATTATTATTATTATTATTATTATTATTATTATTATTATTATTATTATTATTATTATTATTATGTTAGTCAGTGGTTAAGACTCAAGTTTCAGAGTAAGTTGCACTGATGTTGCAAGACTACAGACTTGACTTATGTAAGATCAACATTGACCATTACAAGTATGTAATACAAAACCTTCCCTGATGTCATTTAAAAAATGACTAGAATATTTTTCAATAGTACTGCATAGGTAACAAACTAATTTTGTGGATCTGAATGGAATTTAAAAGAAATCAAAATCAAAGGACACCCCTTCCATGTAATAAACAGTTTAAACTAAAAAAATATTTTTTTTTTCCCCATGGGAAGAAGGAAATGATAAAATATCACAAATTTGGAAGTAAATACAACACATTTTTGCATCTTTATTACCAAATCTTTTCAGCGTATTTTATGTAAAAGTCGTCTTTTTAAATCTTCTGTCTTTTTTTGCCCTCAATCTCCTCTAAATCCTTGTTTGTGAAGCAGCACACACACTCAAACACACACACACGCACGCACGCACACGCACACACACACACACTACGCCTGTCACATAAAAGCAAAGTGGGGATAAGGGTATCACAAAAAAAGCAACGTGAGAAAAAGAGAACAATCATGAAAAGGACATTTGGGGCAGTCCACTAATTACCTTTCCAAGCAAACCGATGTGATTGATGTGCATCGGGGAAGACTACCTAATAGAACAGACACATATAAACACACAATGCATTGGAAAGATAAAAAGATTACCATCAATCATACGCACCTAGCATCCAAGTGTTTGAACTATTTGAGCAAACCAGGCCGATCAGCGAAAAGCTGGATGTGCACCGGCATGAGAACGAGATGATGAAAAAATATCATAATCACATTTTTTTTCTGTGTGTGTGTGAACAGTTACATCGCTATTATTTAACTAAATTACTCATTAGGTTTGGAAACACTTTTCATTCATTGTACTAATGAGTATTAGAGAATGATTAATGATGCACACCCCTAAATGACGTCACAAGAAAGGCATTGATCAAGCGTAGTTGTGCATAACCTACAAACATTTCCACAGGCCTGCACATGCTGGTCCATCTGACTTCTAAACACTGCCATTTGACACCATAATTGGATTTTGTCGCATAAAATGCTTTAAGGTTCATTGAGTCTTGTGTGCAATGCACAGTTTTTCTTTCTTTGCTGTTGTAAAATACAACAATTTGTGTCAAAGAAAGATTTCTCCAAGACACAAAAGCATAATATTTATTAGTTTATAGCTGTATCATTGTAGTGCATCACATCATAATGTATATAAGTATTAAAAACTAGCACAATGTATTTTATATTTACCATAGACATTTATTTTCCAACATAATACATACACTATTTTGATGTATTGCAAGACTTCACATCACATCACACGCATGTGACCTTAATTAAATTTATTGGTGAGACTTAGTCTTTAAAAATGGTGATGGTGGAATTGCCTAGGATGGGTTTAAAGCTATAATATGTCACTTTTATTTTATTTTTTTTAAATCTGCGTTTTAAACATTTGTTGTGACAGCATAAGACAGATAATGTGTGAGGAAAAGAAATCAAGCTCCTCTGACTTCTCCCAGCGCTCCCAGTACTGACTACAAAAATACACAACTTGGTCAGAAACAACCAACCATTGCCAGGAGGAGGGTCTAAGCGCTGTCAAGCATCATGTACGCAAGGATGATTGACAGCATTAAGATCTTTTTCCTGCCTCTGATTGGTTGTTTTTGAACGAGAGCAGCACATTTCTTCAGATCGCTGTTGCAGCTCATGGACAAGATGGATTTTTCTCACAGATTATCTATATAACTGTCACCATGTTAGATATGGTGACAGTTTTGACAAATATGTAAAAAAAAAAGTATTTTTTTCATAAACGTTACATTAATAGGACCCCTATATGTAGCTGAAAAGAAGTCTGACCACCAAAACAACGGCTGTGCCTTTCTTTACACTTTGACATTTTCATCAGGTGTGGCATTTCTACTCCATTGAATGAAGCGGGGAAAGAAAATTAGTCTGTTGCACTTCTACATCTCTTCAAGAAATGTATTCTTCAAACGCAGGCCGCAGGAGCTTCAGGGACAGGAGGAACCGAACTATTGATGCAAGCAGAGGGAGAAAATATTTCACTGCAGCATTTTTAGCTTGCTCTGCCATATGCATAAAGGGTTGTTAAACCAAGTAATCCTTTCTTAAGTGACTATGAAGGGCAAATAGAAAGTACTTCCCTGTGGGATCAATAAAGTATCATAATATTGTAAATGACATGGCTCCGAACACTGTCCATGTGACAGACAGAGAGATTGATTTGTTTCTTTGGGGCCTGCAGATAAGATTTGGGTGTTATCATATGACAGCGATGCGGCTGTTAGTTTCATGCTGTCCTGCCAATGTTATAACCACCAGCAAATTACATCTGCATACAAAAAAAGAAAAAAAAAACAAAAAAAAACATCCCATTTGCAGAGAAATTGAAACTTGTTCTCAAACAACGAACTTCCTCATTCACTTAAGCCATATCTGCAACCGACGATTAAGAGCCATGTAGCAGTTTTCGCCACGTTTTTAGGGAGACTCGCCGCTTTGACGGGCACATATACAGTATACTTCAGCGTGACTGCTCTCGTGTGAAAGTGGTTTGAGTTTGGGGGCACAAACAGCTTAGCCATGCAGTGAAAATGACTTGCTAACAGATGCCAGGCTCTGACTGAGACACAACATCCTGCAGGCGACACTTAGAAGAAAATGAATCCATATTTCTGCCTTTTCTTCCCGTATCTCTTTCATGTCATTCTTCAGCTCTGTGCTTTGTAACTTTATGCCCCTCTTCCTTGAGTCTTGCACCTTTCCGTGGAGCATCTTTTTTGATGCAGCTGAGGCTCTGGCAGCTCCAGGTGACGGGGTGGAAATCAGAATTCGTACCGGCCATTCAAAAATGTCACAAGCCATCATTTCTTCTGTTCACACTCTTGTGTAATATGGTTTGTGTTATTTAAGCAAAACTAACTAAAAATTAAATAATAAGGACATCATTAAAAGTGCGCAGTTTATGACGGCGTGTTTAATAACACAGTTGTTTTGTAGCAAGAAGGTTTCTGGAC
Organism: Poecilia formosa; assembly: GCF_000485575.1. NCBI lineage: Eukaryota > Metazoa > Chordata > Actinopteri > Cyprinodontiformes > Poeciliidae > Poecilia > Poecilia formosa. The sequence continues at coordinate 1,119,448 of NW_006800081.1, forward strand.
CTCTGGAACTCCAAGAAACACGACTGTGAAGTTAATCGATCTCTCTAATTTACTCTTAGGTTTGATTGACTCTGAAGACGGTTGCTGCAGATGTTAATATATATATATATATAAGAAAAACTGCATACAGTTCTCTGTAAATGTGCATTCTGCTTTGGAGCGCATCTTGACTGAGGGAGGAGATGACCTTTGCTCTCCTTGTCTGTTTTTTTTATGACTGGCTGATGACTGATTGATGTGGACAAAACGTCCCAAAAGAGTTGTTCTGATGCTTTAAAAACTAAGTGCTATGGTTTGATTGCTGTAATCGTTAATGATTCGTGTCATAACGGGTACGTTGTGTTCAGGTCAGTACCTGTGAAGTCATATTAAGCACCAGCTGAGCAGAGGAGGCGGGGCGGGGTGGGGGGGATTCAGAATGCAGCTCAGGCACATTACTGCTTTCAGCAGATCTGTTGTAGAAATCAAAACGCTTTCTGAGTTGCCAGTAGCGTATAATTTGATCGCATTTACTCAACACTTCCTAAATTTACGTGCATTTTGCCAAGAGTGGGTGGCGATTTCCAGCCCCTGTCAAACACGGGTGGAAGCCAACACTTATATACTTCAAAAACATTTGAGTGGATTGTGACACTTGATATATTTTGAATAAAAAAAGGAGAAATTGATGTTTGTTTCTTTTAATGTCTTTGAATCCAGGATGGTGGAGTACTCCCTGGACCTGCAAAACATCAACTTGTCGGCCATTCGCACGGTTCGGGTTCTTCGGCCCCTGAAAGCCATCAACAGAGTCCCAAGTGAGAAAAGCTTAAGTATTTTATTTTTTTTCTTTTTAACTGGAGATTGCATGCATTGTGAGTGTGTCTTTGTATTTATGATTTGAAGTTGACCTGTGCTTCAATCTACAGCTTGAGCTTTTTTTCCTTTTTTTTTTTTTTGAGCTTCTCTGTGTCGTCACATCTGTCTGTCAGTTTGCATCGAGTTGAAATGCAGTTGCATGAAAATTCATGTAGATGAATTTCATTTTTCCTGCATCTCTGGGAGTTGTTTTTTTTTTGTTTTTTTTTTCGCCATCCTTATACCACAATTTCCTGGTGGGGATGATTAAACTTTCATCTAATGCTTCATAACAAAGTCAGCTCAAACCTTGAGTCACGGCCTTATCTAATTTACAAACCACACATTAATGCTGCTTCAGTGATCAGTGTGTGACCATAAACCCAGTCTCCTCATCTAATACTCCGTTCTCCAGCAAGGTTTTCCAGATCCTATCGATTTATTTGTACGGCTGCCATAATTGGCAGCTTGTCGTCATAATAATTAGCAATTAGCCTGAACCAGCAAGGCCTGGAGTCGTGTCATTGCTGTACATTTGTGTAGAAAGTTGAAAATAGATGAAAGCTGTTTGAATATTTGAGTATTGAAAAAAAATATGTGTGAAACACTTACTTTTGTCCACTATATGTTTTATATAGATTTTTATTTTATTTTTTTATGGTTTGTATGTTTAGTAGGATTTCAAAGAAAAAAATCTAAAATGACCCATGCTGCCCCAGAAGGCTGCAGTGCTTGGCTTAACACATGAAACAGGAAAGGAAGAATGTCCTGAGCACAACTAATCTTCCCCATAGTATCCCAATCAATCTATCGCATCCTGAATTGAGTTCTGCACATATGGCAAAAAAACAACAACAACAACAACAAAAAAAACTGCCTGATAATAGAATCAATATCTGCAGTTCTGTTAGCTACTTAGACCGACTTGCCAGGTTTTATGTCTGTAAGATCTCAACAAAGACGCTTTACCGGACTATTCATTACATTCCCCTTCTTCCTCTATGACACTGTCTGTCACTTTCTCTCAGTCATTGTCTTCACAATAGCAGAAAAAAGTGAGAATGTTGGAGAAAAAAAACTTTAATTACACTCTTAGGGTAGTGATGGTGGAGTGCAAAGTATGAGTGAGGAAAAACAAAATACATTGTTCTGTCTGTTGTACTGCTTCAAAATCAACATTTTGTCAAGTCTGCAACAGACTTATAAATGTAAAAAGCTCTGCTCTGAAAAGTTCTCTAAAACTCATATTTTTTTTTTACGCCTAAAGTACCAGTACAGGTTTTCATGCGGATGCAAACTGTGAATGCGTCAATGATGTTTTGTTTTGCAAAAATGTCCATTCTAATTTGGCGAGTGGCTTTAGCGAGGTAAACACATACATTGTCTTCTTGTTTTACTTGGCATATTCTGACGAGCAAGCCGTCCTTCCGTCGAAGCTATAAAAGAGGAACCTGCTCGGTCAAATACTTGGTACACCGGCAGCACTTAGGGAAATGGTTCGGAAAATGTATGAAGACGAGTGCGTACGGCGCTTTGGAGAAAAGTGGACTGGTTGCAAGCAAATTTGCCCTTCTGCTGACGATTGTGTTTCCCTCCTTGCCTGTGCAGATATACGGGTTTATCTTTGCATACGTAGCTCATAGGCAGCTCTAACATTAAGATATTGTTTATCTATCTTTTGTAGACTGTTGCACAAGGGCCTTTATATGCATCTACTTTGTATTGATGTGCAACATATGCATACTTCTGTGCATAATTAGTGTGTGCAACTCCTACTCTGTGTTGAGAATGTCTGAAGTGAAGAACCAAGGGGATAAAGCTATTTGTTCTTTCTTCAGCTGGATTGCTACTTTGCCCACAGGTACAAAGGCAGCATGAGCACTCCCTGACCCCTCACACACCTCAATTTGTAACCCTCCTACAAGGAGCAGATAATAGCAGTGTGTGGCATACGTGAATGCGTGCTGTTGTGTTAAACTTTGTTTTTGAGGAAATTGGTGTGATGGAAAAGGGGTGCTAGACAGAACTGTTGGGGGGGCAACAAATACCACAGAAACTGAAAGGAGGGGAAGAAAAGGGAAGAGAGGATTTTCTTTTCCTTTGGTGAAAGGCTCAGGCAGGGAGCCAAAAAATGTGTTAACAGTGTGGTGCAAGCTGAGGCATCCATCTTTATATGAGAACAGCAGCAGCTGACAAACAAATAATAAAAATATAAAAAGAAATCGGTGAAAAGGCTAGAAGTGAAGACGGGTAGACGAGGATGGAGGAGGGTAGATATATTTTTTAGTGCCACCGTAAAAAAGAGAAAATATTGATAATAAAAGTTAACATTTTTCCGCCATAAGATGTGCTTTGTTTGTATTCTCCATTTTATGATTTGTCTTCATTCGGTTCCTCCTTCTTTTCCTTGTTACTGAGTTCGCACACCATATTTTTTTGGCAGATTGTCTCCCTCTCTACCCCTTTGTTTCCCTCAATCCATCTCTTCCTCTCTCCAGCCAATTAGGCCTAATGGAGCAGTGGCCTAATGACAAGAACCCTGGGGAACAAATACATTTAGACTCGCCTCCAGCCATCAGCACGATAGCAGTGTTACTGCTTCCCATTTAAAGTTGACGAAACAAATCAGCCAGAGATGACAAACCGGTTCAGATTAATTGTCCAACATAAAATCCAAAGGTTAATTGAAATATATTTGAGGAACTATTTTAGCATACAAAACAATCTGCACGAGAATCATTGATATTTCCTCGATTTCCAATAAATTTGGATTTTCCAAAGCCTGTTGTGATTTCTACTTCAGTCCAGAGGTGGATCCTCCCCAGTCCCAACACAAACAGATGTACACTGACAATGAAAAGATAGAAAGGTAATGATTTTATGCACCAAGATTTTTCAAAATACTTTTTTTCTGGAAAGCAGTAGAGAAAGTAAGTCCAAAAAGATTTTTTTTTCTTGTTTTTTGTTTTGTTTGTATTTCTTTCTGATTCACTTAAAGCACTTTTTGCTGCCTTGTTGCAGAAAATGCGCTGTATGAATAAAATCACCTTACCTTACCTTGATTGATCAGATTTCTAAAAATTGAAATGAGTCCATGACTTTGTGTTTCCCTGGAGCATAAACGGCACACAGTATTCTCCTTTAAATATCCACTCTTAAAAAATGGGGAACTCAAGGAAATATACAATTTTCTTAAGGTGGTTGCATAAAGACGCTCAAAGTCCTCAATGCAGTTATTCCTAGTTCAATTTTCTCTCTGCCTTTACACACACACACACACACACGCACACACACACACACACACACACATATATATATATATATCAGGATAACAACAATTGCTTGAAAATTATCTTGCCACCACACACTGTGAACAAGGTTGTGAGAGAGAAGCTTACAGTCAGCAAAAAAAGAAAGAAACATAAACTTAAATAAGGCACTAAAAATGTTGGCTTGTGTTGGTAAATGCTTTTTTACTTAGTAACNCAATCTCTCTTATAAATTCTGACGCCAAAATAATATCTAAAGTACTAGCACTTGGGCTTGAGAAATTTTTACCATCTCTTTCTGAACCTGATCAGAACGGATCCAGGTTATTTCATAACCTGGATTAAAATAATTTATAATAAACCCACAGCCTCAGTTATAACAAATAAGATGATATCCGATTCATTTAATCTAGCTAGGGGAACACGTCAAGGGTGTCCCCTCTAAACCCTCCTCTGTGTTCTGGCAATTGAACCATTGGCTTTTGCCATAAGGAACAATCAAAACATACGGGTTGTCAGAATAAAAAGTATTGAATCTAACATCGGACTATTTGCAGACAACATTATTTTAAAGTTGTCTAATCTGAAGCGCTCAATCCCTCAACTACTTAAAACTATCAATGAGTTTAGTTATATTTCCGGTTACAAATTTAACAAAGCTAAATCCGCCATCCTATTTTTAAATCAGTCCACCTCACATTTAACATGAGGACGACAACTAAATCTCGTGGACTAAATCTTGCTGAAGTTATCAGGTCAAGATAACAGACAACAATGATTTCTAACTGGGCGGTTGGCCTGATATTTAGCCTTGCTCTCGCAAGTGCTGCAGGCGGCGTATTTTGACTTATTTAGAGCACGAACACCGTATATATCCTCTTCTCTGGCCCTTTTTTGGAGCACAGAAGTTAGTGTTTGATAGTCTGGTCTCCGCTTTCCAGAGGACGTTTCCTCAGCCGAGGACGTTTGCTGTTTTGGAAGATTGGCCAGATCTTCCCCTTGAACAGCTCTCTGAGTCCGGTCTTCCAACGCCACTTTTGTCAGTGCAGAGGTTGAGCTTTTACACTCATCGGCCTCCTCTGCACCGCCAACTTCCCCAGCCGGGGACAGATCTGTCTGAAAACTCATTTCAGACGGAGCCGTCCGATATGAGCTTTCAGACAGAGCTGTCTGAAACGAGTTTTCAGACCGATCGGTCTGAAAACTCCCACGATGGTCTGACTCAACGCAAACTTTCCCAGCCGGGGAAGTTTGCTGTGAGTTTTGGCCTTTCGGGGAAGTTTGTTTCACGGTCGGGGAAGGGTTGAAAAGATAGGCGTCGAATTCGTCGTACTCAATAGACTCGTCCTTGTAACTACTAATGTCAAAAGTTACATCAGGAAGGATCTTATTAAAAATCTTCCTTACCCCTGTGGTGATCAAATATCCAGCGCTAAAAGTCAGGGGGAAAAACACGGTAGCTACGACCTGTTCCATCGGTAAAATCGTTAAAGAACACAGAGCTTAAGATTCAAACAGAGGCTTGGATATATCCTCCTGTTTTGAGATCCAAGCATTCATAACCTCAGATGTTCTTTGATCTATGTCATAGATGAGGTCATAGCTGCAATGAGTCTGTAGTTCTCAGGGAATGTCTTGCTTCTGATTGTTGCTATGGAAACGGTCAAATCAGTTCTGCATGACTCAAACTATTAACCCTTTGCAACTGCAACACTTAATCATTCGGTGCGCCATGACGGACTTCAGAAGGGTATATTTCAGGAGGCTAGGGATTATAACAGGGATTTTAATGGTTAAATATTAAATTTAGATTGACAATGGTATAATAAATCCCTTAATTTAAGTAGGATTTGTCATCATTATATCAGGTTTAAAATTTTGAATCATACTTGAATTAAAAATATCTTAAAAGTAAAATTAAATGTAACATACAAACATTTGCTGCTGCTGCTGTTGTAAATTGCGACAAGAAATTTTGCCTGCTTAGAAAAGAACTACAAAGAAATAATTTTGGTTTTATATATATATATATACTATTGCTTGAAAATTATCTTGCCACCACACACTGTGAACAAGGTTGTGAGAGAGAAAATAAAATCTATCCAAAGCTTACAGTCAGCAAAAAAAGAAAGAAACATAAACTTAAATAAGGCACTAAAAATGTTGGCTTGTGTTGGTAAATGCTTTTTTACTTAGTAACTGCCAGGGGTTGTGCTTTTCTTCGTATTGGTAAAATTGTAAAGTTATTAGGGAATAAAAAAATAAAAAAAAACTTCATATACCTGCTTGTGCAGTGTCATGGGGAACTGGTGCCTTTCTCCAGCGATTATTGGGCAAGAGGCAGGGATACATCCTCGACAGGTCACCAGTCTATCACAGGTTAACACAGAGACAAAAAGGAGAAACAGCACTGGATACACACTCTCATACATATGGGCAATTTAGAGTAATCAATTAACCGAACAGCTGTTTCTGGATAATGGGAGAAAGCCGGAGTACCCAAAGGAAACCCAGACATGCATGGCGAAAAGATGCAAACTCCATACAGAATCCTTGGATTTGAACCAAGGGCCTTCTTGCTGCGAGCCAGCGGTGCTACAAGCTGTGCATTTGAAAATCAGGGAGCCTTTTTCAAGGAATGTTAAGATTTTCAAAAAGACAACCTCTGTGTTTACATTGCTCTGTGACTGCGTAGTGAATAAGCTACAGGTATTTTCCACTTCTGCAAATATAATTATCTTCTCCTTCTGGCTCCTCTGTCTCTTTCCTTCCCACAGCTTTTTTTTCCCTCTGTCACTCTTTCTGATAGCAGCTTACATGTACTGTTGAGACACATTAACCGACCGCTGAGCTGTTTCTCGTGAATTAAAGCTCAGAGAAACAACACACACTTTTGATGAGTGGATGGTACACTTTCACGGTAACGCCGTCTCTGTGCAGTGATCTCATCATAGGGGTCTCACCTCACTCGCTCATTAGACCAATCAGTTGTCATTATGCTCTTCTAATCACAGTATCAGTTCAGTATGTCATCACAGTGATACAGGCTCATCAACAGGGGACAAGGTCATCATTATTCGACAGGGGACACACTCGCATTTCTGCAATTAGGCCTCATCTCATCATGACTGTGACCTCATGTAGTCTGGAAATGCATCAGTGTCGCTGATGTTTCATTTGATCTTTGAATGAGCTCATTTCAAGCTGCTGCCAAATATATATTTGTTTTTCTTGGTGTTTTATTTTCTCTATTTATGTGGAGATTTTCTGCAGTTTTGATTTGTGCGATGTCAAATCTCAGCTGCTGGTTAAAAATTAATTCGAATTTTCTCGCGCATAATTAAATCAAAAGCTTTCGGAATCCCTTTCAGCTTTCAGACCTCTGCTGAATCGGAAAGCAATCGAGAACACAAAAAAAAACAAAAACGGCCAAGCAGTTTAGAAACTAAACCGATTTTAAAAACATAAACCACACTGCAGACCAGGTAGAGGTCGCCACCAAGTACATGGCCAGATTTGAACGATTCATTGTGACACGACGGTATCATACGGTGCAAAGGCAGACATGTTTATCTCTGAAATGTCTCGAAACTAAGAAAAACCAAAACCCTTGCTCTGCACCATTTTTGCTTAGCTACACAGGCTGAATGCTTTATAAAAAGGTTATACAGGTAGTTTATGTAGATACTGCTACTTATATTGTGGATGAATGCTTCTTAGGTTCTTGGGTTTACCAACGCATCCGTCTACTGTTAATGACATAAGGTGTAAACCAGTCAACTGCTTTTGGTTTTCTCACGTTTCAGTTTGCTATAAGGGGACCTAGCAAAGCTTTAGGCCAAAAGAAAGGCATTTCTGTAATGTAATTTTAGTGGAAATGTGTAAAAAGATAAAATACATGCAAATGTTTTATTTATTTCTTTTTTTCTTCAATCAGTAATATTTTTCTCCTACAGACTGATTAAAATGCTAATCCCTGCAGGTATGCGGATTCTGGTGAACCTGCTGCTAGACACTCTCCCCATGCTGGGCAATGTGCTGCTTCTCTGCTTCTTCGTCTTCTTCATCTTCGGCATCATCGGCGTGCAGTTATGGGCGGGACTCCTGAGGAACCGATGCTACCCCGAGGAGAACTTCACCATGTGAGTAAAAAGGAAAAAAAAGGACGCTCAAGTGGGATTTGTGACACTTCTTCCTAAAACCCCTAATGTTTGCTTTCCACGTTTCTTCACCTCATCAAACCAATATTATGCCAAGAAATCTATCAACTCTCTGTGAATGTTCCTTTTTACAAATTATCTTAGCATATTTTGAATAAGCCAGAAAGCAAAACTCATTTACATGCTTTCATCGTTAATCTTTTTTTCGCCGCTGCCTGCAGATTCTCTTCTCCATCTGGCTCTTAAACGCCAAAAAAAAACAAAAAAAAACTGTTACAGGAGTCTTTCTCTTTTGCAACTGTGAACGCGATTAGTTTCCAGCTGCAGCCCTCCATATTTACGACGCCACGTGACGGCATCACCCACTGTGTCTGAGTGCAGGACTCTTATTGAACTCTGTTTGATTGCATTTTCTTCATGCTTGCCTCTGAAAGACATGCAAACACGTGTGCGCGCTAATATGTGTTAAAACTACACTGCTCTTTACCACATTGACACAGGCACATCTAGAGACTGACGCACACTCCTGCTATGATTCATGTAGGAGTTGATGTGTGCATTCATCTCACCTATTACTGAACCAAAGCATTATGCCTGTGTATTCTTTATATCATTGCACTGGATGTAGTCAGTGGGGCTGGAGTGCTTAATTAGAAAGGTGTGAGTTAGTGCTAGAGGACTATTATGCTAAGTAAAGGGCATATGTTTGCGAGGTTATAATGAAGTGGGCTAAGTGCCGCTGTCAAGTGCAGCATTTGCTTGGCAATTTTATAGCCTCCCTCTGTCGGCCTGCATGATTTATTTTGTCCTCAGTGGTTTAGTTTTTAACAAGTTCCAACAAGATTACATGTTCTGTATTTTTTTTTTTCCTGAAAGTTACATCTTTTCCAAGATGCAGTTGTTTCTTTTAAAAAGGCCAACGTAATCACAAAATACATTTTAATAGTACAGTGTGTAGAGTGTCCTTTCCGTGTTGTTTAAGCCAGCAGGCTAATTCCTGTCTCGATCTGCCATTTGTTTCTGACCTTTTTTTTTTTTTTACACGTACCACAGCTTTTCTGTGTTACTCCCACTTCTTGGTCCTTGCCTCCACCTCGCTCTCCACTGGCAGGTGTCTTCTCAGTGTGAAGTCAGGTTGTGCTATGCCATGCTGTGTGATGCCAAGTCTCTAAGCAGGGGGGACAACAACCTTCATTCATGCTCCAGTAGTCTTTCTTCCTTCCCTTCATGTCTTCCTTGAATTGAAGCAATCTTTTTGTTGGAATTTCTTTTAATTTTTTACACTAAAAACTGAATTTATGTCTAAGACTATGATGAGTTTGGATATGGAGGTTGTTTTTTTTTTTTTTTTAAATCAGACGTGTATTCTTAACTTCAGGTTTACATCCTGCATGTGTGCTTAGAGGTGAAACCAATTCTATCTAAAGAACAAACATTTCTGAAGTTTTTTGAAGCTATGAGTCGCATCTGGCTATGGACTCTGTTGCCCTTTTTTTTTTAGACTTTAAGCACATCACATTATGTTCACTTTCATTTTACTACCTGACCAGGTGCAGCCTTCTAAATAAAAGTGCAGCCGTATAACCCTGTACACCTCCAGTTCTCCATTTCGATCATTAAAATCACAAAAACCTGCTTTGTGTCACATGGAGCCAAAAAAGAAGAGGAAAAATAAACAACACAGGAGCAGGAGTACGCTGCCTAGCAGACATGTTGTCCACTTTCAGTCACTGAGCACGTCTCATCATGTCCCTCAGCTATTTGCCTCGCCTCTCCGGCTTTGGACTGGCAAATTATCCTTGGCTATCGATGTGTGGAGGTAGCCATCAACCCACCCTCCGACCTTGCAAACGCAAGCAGCTACAATGGATGGATGGACGACCAGTAGTGACCAAGCTGTTCAATGAGTTTCAGAAATGTATTCTGAACCGAATTGGGAAAATTAGAAGAAATTGCAGCAGTGCTGTTGAATTTTGCAATGACAATATTGGTTTTGATCGCTCCCACATTTTCTTCCTCTTCTCTTTCTTTACCGTTGACACGATGTTGCCACCGCTCTGTGATTAGTGGTGGGCATTGAGGGCAGTGGGAGTCCACCCAAAAGGCAAAGCGAGAGCAGAGCGCATGGCTCTTGAAATATAATAGCTTGCCAAGAATAGCAGCCAAGCAGTCCTTTACAGTTACAGTTGTGACACTGCGCACACTGCGATGTCATCCGTTGTGCTGCAGCTTCCATTGTGCTTGCATTGTACGTTTCATAAGCTTGTTTTAAAGAACTGGGAAAAAAAAGTGCTACTATTGATCATGGTACACTTCTTTGCTGTCGGAATACCTGAACCATACAGTGGAGGTATGCGGATACTTTATCAGCCCTGGCATCTGCAGGAAGAGAAAGGATTAGATCAAAAGGATTGGATTTAAAATGAAAGACAGACGACAACAACAAACAGAGATGATTGGGAAAGTCTGAAAATCCTCAAGGGAGAGGATATGGATGTGATAATTGGAAAGGACAGACAGAAGAAAAGACAAGAGGAGTGAATAAAAGTGTTTGCTTTCAGGAAATGCTTCATAAATCTTTCATATTTTACTAATAAATGCTTCAGCTGTATTTGAACAATCCAGCTGACATGCATTGTCTTACTCCCAATATCCTTCTCTGTGATTTACTTAAATATTAAATATTGTTACTCATTTTTGTTGTTGTTGGCTCCATTTTGGGTTTCTGAATCAATTCACTGAAGCAGCTTTGCTACAGTACTTTTCTTTCAAATTGCATAGCTGAAAGAACAGCAAAATGGAAAACTTGATTAAAAACTGCATTCCACATGTATTAAGATACATATTTTAGTATAAAGGGATCCACAACTTTCCAAATTATTGCCACTGAAAACTGATCTGAGTACGATGCAAAACATACCAGACTGTACGCAGTGTAACAATGTTTTATTGCTCGCTGAAAAATGATATAGTTGTAGCAAATGCAACACTATCCCAATTTGAGTCAAATGAAACGTGGTGGCCTATTTTTGTCTTTATTTAAGATACAAATGAAATAAATCAGAAAAAAATGGTTAAAATCACTCTAGAAATAATAAAACTTATTCAAATGTGTAAATAATTGTCTATGTGTACAGAGTTGTCCCACACTGAACATTGTTAGCCTGCGTACATCAGATAACATTGTGAAATAAGGCTGGATGTGTGAGAAACTTCCAGTTTTTTCACTGGATTTTCTTTTACACAAACAACTAAAAATGTAAAATGATTTCGGAAGAGATGGTGTTTATGTCGAAAACATGTACACCTTGCCCCATGCATGTCGTAGAGAAATGTGACGTTAACATCCGAGTGGGATGGAGGCATCTAGATTTGTATTCCCCGTACTTTCAGTATCACTTTCGCGTTTTTATTATTTATAATACTTTGGGGAGATTTATTCAGAGAAGGCTCCCTGTAAAATATCTCATCATTTTTCCTTCCTGTTTCTTTCTCACTTCTGCCCTTCTCACGGGAATCTCCACGAGAAATGTAAAACATATTATTAAACAGGATAAAAATCTTTTTTTTTTTTTTTTTTTTTTTTTTTTTTGGCACAGACCTTCAGGCATGACGCTGCCGGCTCCCTACTACCGACCAGAAGAGGATGACGAGCGGCCCTTCATCTGCTCCCTGGCTTCTGATAACGGCATCATGTCATGCTCTGATGTACCGGCGAGGCGGGAAGGAGGGCGAATATGTTGTCTGGATAAGGAAGACGCTCTGCACAGACAGTCTCTGGGCCTGAGTCCTGAGCCGCTGTCGAATGGCAGCGGCGCTGGTGAAGCTCTGGGTCTGTGCATCAACTGGAACCAGTACTACACACGGTGCCATACTGGAAGCACTAACCCCCACAAAGGAGCAATCAACTTTGACAACATTGTGTATGCCTGGATCGTCATTTTCCAGGTCGGTTCCATTCTTGCAAAGAGATCTATAAAATCCAGCACATTCATAAATTAATGTCGTTTGCTCCATCTCTTTCCCTAGGTGATAACGTTAGAGGGCTGGGTGGAGATCATGTATTATGTGATGGATGCTCACTCCTTTTACAACTTCATCTACTTCATCCTTCTCATCATTGTAAGTAACACCGCTCAACACATGTGCTATGCTTCCTCAAAGGGTTAAATGTTTGACATAAAATAAAGACTGCATTTTTACCCTTGGCAGCAAACCAGAGTTTGTGCATTTATTTAATTTACAAAACCTCTTTGCAAAGGGAGCTATGCACTCTAAACCACCTTGTTAAGCAAACAGCACGTCGCAGTGCTGGCTCTGTTTTATCACAAAAAGCATTATTTGGGCAATAAGAGGAAAAAAAAAAACTCTATTTATGCATTTTTTTTTAAATTACAGAAAGTGCCATATTCTCAAAGACAAATTGCTGTTTGTCCCACTCAGTTAGCCAGAGATACAACAGCTTTCAAAAGTATACAAACCCCTGATTAAGTGGCACCGTCGTCCTCATCGAGTGTCCCCCACAGATTTTCTGATTCATGCAGTTCTGGACTCTGGCCGTACTTTATTGATTTGCTTGTTCATGGTACAAAACACATTTCATCTTTAGCTTTTAGCAGATAACTGAAGGGTCATGGCCTATGCTAACTGCAATATAAAGCTGATCCCAAATTAAAAAGCTTGGATATAAATCTCAATAAAGTAACCCCAGAGCCTGATGTTGCCTCTCCACATGTTTTGCTGTGGGTTTAATGTTTTCTTGGTAATCCTCAGCTTTGGTTTGTTATGCCAAATAATCACTTAGGTCATTTGGAAGTATAAATCAAAGTTTCAAGACTGATTTTGTATAGCTATAACACATTCTTCCATGAATTTTTGAAGTCTTTTGGCCAGGCCTGAATGTTGTCTTTGGAAGGATAAAATTATGTCTTGAAACCTATTTCTGAGTTCAGCCATATGGAGAATACACTCTAAACCAACACTCTCAGTTTTACATCATTACATGAACATTTATTCTAAATTCAGTGTTTTTTTTTAAATATCTTTTTATCAATAAAACGTGCTCTGTTTGATGCGATACTACGTGCTTGTTTTGCTTAATATCTTAATATCTCCCATAATATCTTTATCGGTTTCTCTTGTTGACAAAAACTCTTTGTTAGAGCACAGATGATGACTGCCGCTGCTTTGGGAGGACACCATAAAAATGTGCACACACAGCCTAAATATCAAGTAACATAACTTACCTTGATACACAAAAACGAGAAAAGTGAAAGTGGAGGTCTGCATGTAAACCAGCTTTTCAGGTTTGGGCTGTAAAAAGTCAGGTCTGGACTGTCCTTAGGTAAGAACATTGAGAAGTGATTGAGTTTGTTCATGTTACTCTTTACAGCAGCTCTGTTCTGCCAAACCTTTTGATTATTAAAGTGCTTAAGTGTTCCACTGAGCAGTGTTACTGAATAAGGGTTTTAATTTCAAGTACTGAAAGGTCGTTCAAATAAAATAACATCATAAAAGACAATCTGCAATCAATATCTGAAGGACGGAGGAAGAGAGGTGTAAGTTACGTAACTTGAGCTTAATGCAGAGTAAGACAAATGGGCGGGGAGGATCGACTTGAAACGTCCAGTGCAAGAACGTAGCGTAGTGAGATTCAGCAGATGTTTTCCATAAAGTACCAGCTGACACTGCACTGAAGGCTATTTTATTCTGCCCTCGGTGTCCGTTTGGTTGACTGCAAACAGGATTAAGTCCCTCTGTCCTGCAATAAAAAAGCTACAATACAAGTCACTTTTCTATGACCAGGTGAATACTTTAACAAATGTAATGTTCCCTGAAAGCCCACCTGGGTTTGCCCATGTAGGGCCACAGCCCACATGGGCCATACATGGGCCCTAAATGTGCAAACCCATGTGGGCCCACCACTGTGTAGGGCCCATGTAGGGCCCATGTGGGCTGTGGCTCTACATGGGCAAACCCATGTGGGGCCATCGTGGAACCTGTGGACAAACCCATATGGGACCCATCTGGTCTGCCCTCCTTTTCCCCATATGGGGCCCACCTGGTCATGCTGGCAGGGTTGTAAATGCAAATTTAAAATTAAAATACAACAAAAAAAAACTGACAGTGTCATGTCAGTCTTATGCACATTCATTCAAATAAAGTGTTACCAAAATATTTTAGAGAATTATAATTTGGAAATGTGAAAAGCAGCAATATTAAAAAAGTGGAGTGAGGCATCACTCATACATGCAAGCCAGTTTTCGACAACAGCTGCAGTTTTTAGTCATTTCATTCCCAGTCCCTAAGGGTGAAATACTCGACGTTGTGTTATTATTTTTGTTTGTTTGTCTATGCCTTGAATATCAGATGTCTAAAGTTTTTGGAAGCAGTTTTACAATTTTAGCTTCTTCTTTTTTTTTTTTTTTTGGCTTTTGCATGCTTCGGTTTCCCAGAGCCTTTGTTCTTAAGCGTCTTCACTGCGGATGGGGAGCGACTTAAATCATTTCTGCCATCCTGTGGTAGCAAAACAGTGTTGGAGTCATTAAAGTAATTAGCTGTTTCATTTTGATCAAACTGTACCGTTAAAAAGCGTCGAACCCTCTACAAATGATCTCCAAATTATATGAAATCGTTTGAAAAGTGTTCAAACATCCCTTCGAAGTTACTGAATCGACTGCTGTTTATTGAGCTTGTGCATTCAGGGTTACAGAAGTCAGGACAAGAAGTTTGACCTCCATGATGTTTTACAGAGAGACACTTGATACACAGAGAAACCATAAGAGCGTCTACTGTGGCACGTTGAAGAGAGTAACTCAATAAAAGTAAAGGACAAATGCTAAGAAATGTCCAATTTGCAACAAGAATAATCTTCGATGCATTCAAATATATGTGACAGCACCAACAACAAAATCTATAAAAGTCCTCTGCAGTAAGCTTGGCTTACTATTAACATTTGTAGTTTTTTTTTTTTTTTTTTTTTTGTGGGAACATACCTGGTGTGAGATGTGTGCGTATTGGATTGTGTTTGTGTGTGCACGCATGCATGCATAATGCAGTGATGATCTAAATGTGTGATATTCGACTGCCCCCCCTGATTATGCGTAAAGCTGTCCGCTGATCAGAATCACAGAATAGACACTCGCACAGATGCAAGCCTGGAGGGAAATCAAAGCCTCCCACACCTGCAGACCTGCTTTGACCCACAGACCACAGATGGGTGTCTCTCCTCCTTTCTTTCCACCTCCCTTCTACAATTCCCCTCCGTGTGTTTCTCTCTGTAAATATCTCTGGGTTGCCCAGACTCTCCTTCACCTTGCCCTAAATCTTTGATCATTGCAGATGAAAGTCTACAGGTAGAAGGCCATTAGTTTTGGATTTGATATCTGAGCACCTTTTATTAAGCGTGCCTGTTCCAAATGTTTTGGCCTTCAAGATGTGTTTATATCTGTGTTCTTTTTTTTATATATCTGCCTTAAGGGACTATGGCTTATAGAAAACGTATCTAGTGTTTCTCTTCGTCCAGCAGCCTGGTTTTCCAGTTTGTCAGCGTTAGCAAGTATTGATCTAATCACTGTTTTGTAACCTGCTCAAAGTACCAGTGTAAAGCCTATTTCAGCAGTTTCAAAATGATTCCTGTTACTACCGCTAAAATGTGCCAACTCTTTAGATTTTCTAATTGTTTGTACACCTAAAGTGCCTTGTAAAAGTTTAATTCGCCGTTTCCACATTCATTCACCAAACTCACTGTGTTTCAAAAGGGATTTTATGTGATAGATTAACAGATAGCACTTAAATGTGAAGTGGAAGAAGAACGAGGCGTGCTTTTCTTAACTTTTTGAAAAATCTGACAAGTGTGGCAGTCACCTGGACTTACCCGTACTTACTCTGACGCCCCCCACCAAAAAAAAAATGTGCAGCCACTTTAATTTGTAAATGCACCTTTGTATAATTTTATCTCAGTAAATCTGTTCTTTGAAAGTAATGTTTCCAATAAAACATATTATGTGTGGAGCAAAGTTAAAACGCATGGAAAAGTCGAAGAGGTTTCACAACAGAAAGTTTTGATAAATATATAATTTTAATAATAACTTGTTTTGTTCACCCATTTTTAAGGTTGCTCTATGTTGTTCAGGTCATCCCAATAAGGAAAAATCTTCAACAGCATATGCATACACCAGACTTTATCAATATTTCCATCTATAATTAATGTTTTTATGTCACCAATCAGTGAGGTTTCTTATATAAACAGGATAACATTAAGGGACTTGAGGACATCTTTTGATTAGTTTGTTAACATGTCTTTCTTGTCTAATTTACAGAAAAAAAAAATCTTAAAATAATTGTCTATATTAAACATTTACTAAATGACTAGGTTTGACACTCAGACCAAAGTTAAGGACTCCACAGGTTAACAACCTTCTAAGTGGTTTTCCTCAGACACAGATGTCTAATTTCAAATAGATGTTAAATTTAAATCGGAGAAGAAAGAGAAAGAGAGTGAAAGGCAGACGCTGAACTGTGCCTTGGGTTTGTTGCTGGCTCTGTCTGTCTCCTCCAGTCAGCCTTGGCTTGGTAGGAGGCCAGACCTCAGAGACCTTCAGCATGTGTGCCCGATTTCCACAAATGGAATCAGAAAGTGTGAGAGCTTCTACAAACAAGTGTGCAATTACCCCGGGAAAAATCCAATACTTCACATTTTTGTTTATTGCATCTTGATTTGCAGCTTTTTGCACATATCGGCTCTAAGGAGTAATTTACCTTTGTATGCTGTACTCATTTAGAATATCCCCTTTTCCTCCCCCACTCCCTCATCCAGATTGGTTCATTCTTCATGATCAACCTGTGCCTGGTGGTCATCGCCACCCAATTCTCAGAGACCAAACAGCGGGAGCACCAGCTGATGCAGGAGCAAAGAGCGCAGTGCCTGTCCTCTTCCACCTTAGCCAGCATGGCTGAGCCAGGAGACTGCTACGAAGAGCTCTTCCAGCTGGTCTGTCACGTCCTTCGCAAGGCCAAGAGGAGATCAGCAGCCCTCTACTACACTCTAAGAGGCAAGCCTGCTCCGGCGAGTGTAGGCAGGGGCAACAGGCGAGGGGGAGGGAATGTCAACGGAGATCGGCATCATTTGAGGCACCAAAGATGTAAGTAAGAGGCAAATTATTGAAGAGAAATTAAATATATTAAGTCTGGGAGATTAACATGCAAACTGTTCAAGACTGTGGTCACGATTAGACTTGTGTTGTTGCTTCCCCGCAGCACCCAAATGTCCACACCACGGCAAGCAGAACCATGACTCCCAGGCTCAAGCTAACTCCATCAGCCTGACTGTCCAGAGCCCCGAGGAGTGCCCTATCTGTTTGAAAGAAGGTTCGAGGTCTGCGGGACAGGAGGATGGGGAAGAGAACGAAGAGGATGCCGTGAAGGAAACAGACAAAGAGGAGAACCACTTAGAGGGGAAGAAAAACGAGGAGAGGAGGCGAAGGAGGACGTGTTTTGGACGTTGTAGGGACCTTTGGAAGGATATGAGAAGGAAACTGTGGGGTATTGTGGAGAGCAAGTACTTCAGCAGGGGCATTATGATTGCAATTCTTATCAACACCATCAGCATGGGCATTGAACACCACAACCAGGTAAGATGATCAATCTCACTATCTCACTTTAAAATGAGGAACATGTGGTGAGGCGGATATGTGTTGAGCTTATCCTCAGTTAGCTTGTTAAATGTTAAAATTCATGACTGTTCTGTTAGAAAAAATCTCTTTTTATAGAATGTCAAGCGAAAGCCAAACACTTTTCCACACCAGCACACAACAGGTCAAATATCTGTCAAGGAAGTTGGTGGAAGTGGGATGATTTTGATTTTTGTGAGAACATTTTGCAGCTGCAGCTTAATTGAAATATAGTATT
>NW_006800081.1:1138168-1144848 GCF_000485575.1 Poecilia formosa
ACTGTTGTAATTGTCAAGACAACGCTCTTATTTATTTGTGCACTTACTCCAAAAGCTCTGAGCCAGCAGAGATAGTGATTGTTTTGGAACACTGCATTCAATTATTTAGATTGGCATACAGCACTACGGTGTCAACAGAGTGCGTTGGCGTGATCATTTTTCACTCCCCTCTCACTCCGACGAGTCACAGAAAGAAATATTGCAACGGCAGATGAGATTCCGACAGATGAGCGTGGGCGTAGATCATCAGTGCCACACAGTTTCTTGACAGAGGTATAAACATTTAGCCCAACAGCAGACAAAACATAGCCGGCTCTTTGACACCGGCCCTGTCTGTTCAGAGGCGAACGAAGCAGGTGTCGGCGAGGGAGAGCGGAAAACGCCTGCCAAGGACACACATGCACTTGCAAACACTTTTTTTTAATTTTTTTTTATCCAGCCTGTGTGAGGCCAAACAAAATATCTTTTTTCATACTTGCGCAAAAGCACCAACAGAAACACATCCAAGCAAAGACTCGCAAGCTGTTACATAAGACAGCTTGATTCCTCTTCCTTTCCTCTCCAGATCAGATGATTCTTCTCCCTTTTTTCCCCTCTAATATTATTTCCACCTCACTCTCCTTATTCCCCCCCATTAAGCTATTTTGTGTGTCTTTCCTTTCCACCTTTTCTATGGCTGCCTTTCTTCCTTCCTGCCATCCTTCCTGTTTTACCTCAAGCGTCGCATCTACTCTCTGACTCTATTTTTTTTTTCTTTTTACCTCCCTTGATTTCACCCGCTGCCTCCCCACTTTTTCCTCTGTCATCCACCCACTCACTCTCTGACAGTGTACAGAGTAGTTGCTTTCTGTTTCTCTCATCTCTGAAGACTCTAAAAATAAACGAGGGGTTGGTTGGGGAAGGTGGATCGGGGAGAGGGGGGGAGACAAGCGAGTAGACGGGGGGGAGAAAGAGGAGGAAGGAGGCCTCCAAGGTGCAAAGGCAGGCAAAAGTCACACAACAGTTTTCAGCTCCGTTCCTGGTGAGAATCGTTTTTTTTTTTTTTTGAACAAGTGTGGGCTTTTCAAAGTAAAGAAGCCCACACTGACGTTTGGACACACACGTCTTTATTGCTTTTTTGAGTATCTTCTGCATTTTTCTGCCTCCACAGGTTTTTTGCAGGTTGACAGAAAAGTATTTATTTAAGTGTTGGGCTATTTTTCCGTATGAAAAGCACATTGCCTCCTGCACAAATCCCAGCTAGAGGAATACCAAAGAGCAAAAACCTCAAGGAGCACATTGATATATATCTGCCTGTGAATTTTATTGGCAATTTCAGATTCTTCATAGGAAAGTAATTGGCAATGAGTCTTTTACGTGGCAATAGAGGAATTCTGGTCCGCCATTGGTTTCATTTTAGCAATATATCATAATAAAAGATACATTGCTTTTGTTACAAATTCACAGCAACTTTAAAGTAAGTTTGTTTGTTTTTTTACAGTGTAACCTTATAAAGGCTTGTTTTATGCATGACGCCGTTGGTAGCACTGTTTCTTTCAGCGAGAAGGTCCTCGGCTCTACTCTCGGTCTATTTGCGTTCTGCATTCTCACGTTCTTCTTGTTCATGCGTGGGTTCTCTCTCTGGGTACTCCAGTTTCCTCCCTTCAGTCCAAAAACATGACTGTTAGGTTAAACATACTCTCCAAAATGGTCCATTTGTATGAGTGCATTCTTTATTTTATTTCTTGTGTATCTCTGTGTTGCCCTGTTGGCAGGATGGAAATAAAACCATACGAATGGATGAATGTGCTGTACCTACCTAAGGAGGATGAATGGTCAAGTTCAAGTAAATACTGTAGAACAGCTGAGACTGAGTCAAGCAATGGAAGGTAATAAGGCAAGGAAAAAAAAGGATACTGTACAGAGGAGTTGGGCAAAAGCCTGAAGAGGGAGTGATGATGGCATTTTGTCTGAGTTAAGCTGTGATGTCAAGAGTCATGATAGGTATGTCAATAGCAATAAATCCCCCATCCTGTGCTGGTGTTAAGGATGAGTAAGGAAACTCTGGATATATGTCAAGGTTAGAGCAGGTGCAATGGAATAAAAATTGCATTTGTGCCTGTTTACCTCCTTACTACTTCCGCACCTGATCAGGTGGCGTTATTGTATTTGTGGATTTTCCTTTTTACAAGGCTGGACGTTGGAGTATTTTCTTTTGGTCCCTGCTTAACTTTAAGTGTTTTTTATGTTTATTTTTCTTTCTTTACCTTTTCTCCTAACTTATCCTGTCTTCACCTGCACCATCCTCTGTCTTCTCCTCATCTCCCTCTTTTAAATTCACTCTGTTCCTTTCCTGTTCTCTTTCTACTGATCGACAGGATATCGATTGGGAAGAGATGGGTCAGCCTGATAATGAGACTCAGAAAAAGGAGAGAGGAAAAAAAAGGGATGGAAGTACTGGGGGAATGGAGATAGATTGGAGGCAGAAGCGGATTAGAGACGGGGAGGGCCGAGAATGTGTTTCTCTGACATGGTTTGCTAACTTTGGCAGGGCTCTGCTGGCTGTTTTTTCTGGGGGTTTTTTTCTTTCTTTTTTTTTTCTTCTGCTGGCTTTGAAACTGAAAATTCACAGGGGGTATCAGTGAAAGCATCTGATCCATATTGTGCAAACACAACATTCAGTCATATGTACAATACACTGGGATAAAGTGTGTCTAGTCATGCACAGTCACATACAAATGGAAATAAACCCTGCCTTGTGTGTTTCAGGCTTTGCTACTTATGCAGTGCAGTTCTCATACAGTGTCCTACAAAAGTATTTGCACCTTTTGAGTCTTTCAGCATCTGTTATAACACTCCACATATTGTATTTTATTGGAATTTTCTGTGATAAACCCACCTAAATTAGTATGCCATTTATACCCAAAAAAGGTTGCATGTTTTCAAAATAAAATAAAATAAAATAAAACAAAGTGTAATCGTGTGTTCAGGCTCCAGTCAGTGCTCTAAAAAGCTGCCTTTCTTTGGGAGCAAATGCATCTGCACGTCTTTTTGGGTATCCCTCAAACACTTTTGGATACCCTGGAGACTAAAATCTCATTCAAAATTGGATGAAGAGTGTCTAACCAGCAATTTTCAGGTCTTGACAGATTCATGAATTTGCATTAAGCCCTCCCGTGAGACTTCTTACAACCACTTTTTTACTGCAGATGCTGAGTTTCTTGCCCACACACCAAACGTAGTCAGACTGGATTGGGAACATTTGTGGACAGCAAATTCAAGACGTTCTAAAAAGCTTCTCAATTGGTTTATGTTTTGAATATTGATTAAGGCATTCTAGCAAATGCATACGCTTTAATTTAAAAAAAATGACATTGTAGTTTTAACTGTAGGGTTGTTGATGGAAGGTTTTGTCTTTTGCACCCTCCGTCCTTCTTCCCATCTCTTCTGATCAAATTCCCTGGCACTTCTGAAAGAAAGCATCTTTACAGCATGATAATGTTGGTTCAAACAGTTTTCCGTGTAGAACAGAAAGTTTAATTTAGACATCACCTGACCAGAAAACCTTCTTCCACATCATTGTTGTTTTCTCCCCGTGGTCTTTGATCAGCTTTAACCCTCTGATGCGTAAGTGGGTCCTTTTTGACCCGGTGAGGTCATCTTTTTGCAATATCTTTGTAATGAAAAGTTTCCATCACTTCATATTCCAGGTATTCCTCAAGAAACATGTTACTAATATCATGCAATTAAATTTTTTAATTTACCTTTTATACATTTTAAGAAATAGCATGATTTATGTTACTACCCCATTCTTCAGTGAGTGGGTCCAAAATGACCCGCATTCATTTCCTATGGAATTTAATGGGAATCTTTGTTTCTTACCAATTGTTACTGTCAGGAAAACATTTTTTTGTGAACCAAACACACTGAGACCTAAGTGTCACCCCTGAATAATATTGTTACACAGCAAGAACTCTTACATGTAAGTATTATCTTTATTTTTTATCTCACAAATGTGTTTGTGTGTATCAATCATGAGTACTGTGACAGTGTTATTGTCACGAATCAACATATTAGCCTTCAAAGTTAGCCAACACTAGTTATCTAACCAACTTGCTAACATTACCACCTGTACTTTATTGAGCATGTGTATTATTTGTGTGTGTGTGTCTGTGTGTGTCTGACACCCTGGATGAGAAAACCAAGAGAGAGTGTGTTGAATGACGCACAAAACCTGTTGATCAATGTGTTCAAGGTTCTTTCTTTTATCATCTCAATAAATAANGTATTATCAGGGCTGGACTTGGAATAAAATCGGCCCTGCCATTTTTGGCCATGGCGGCGCACCATAGTTATTATATCTGGAGGCTCAAGACTTATCAGAGGATATATGTGCTTATTGTGCTGTTTCACAAGTAAAAATAAAGTGCAGCAGCCTACAATTAAAAACATACCCATGTTAAAAAATGGATATACTCTTCAACTACTGCACAATTTCATCCCTAGAAAGACGACCACAATGTCACAATTCCCATCTTGAAGTGGAAGTGGATGTCAAAGAAACACTGCTACAGCTGTATTTTAGTGTTTTATGAAATACACTACAAATACAGAATTATACCCATAGTAAGACCATAACCAGCTACTCCTCAGGAGCTCCTCATTAAAGTGGCGCCTTAAAATATAATAAGCACTTTAAAAGTTGAGGACCACAACCCTAATTAATCTGAAAAATATTGCAACAGATTAGTTTTCTGGCTTTGCTCAGAAAAAAAAAAAAAAGCATATTCTGTACACCACCACACATCCTCAATCCTTCAATGTTCGATCCATTTCGTACTGTTGTAATTGTCAAGACAACGCTCTTATTTATTTGTGCACTTACTCCAAAAGCTCTGAGCCAGCAGAGATAGTGATTGTTTTGGAACACTGCATTCAATTATTTAGATTGGCATACAGCACTACGGTGTCAACAGAGTGCGTTGGCGTGATCATTTTTCACTCCCCTCTCACTCCGACGAGTCACAGAAAGAAATATTGCAACGGCAGATGAGATTCCGACAGATGAGCGTGGGCGTAGATCATCAGTGCCACACAGTTTCTTGACAGAGGTATAAACATTTAGCCCAACAGCAGACAAAACATAGCCGGCTCTTTGACACCGGCCCTGTCTGTTCAGAGGCGAACGAAGCAGGTGTCGGCGAGGGAGAGCGGAAAACGCCTGCCAAGGACACACATGCACTTGCAAACACTTTTTTTTAATTTTTTTTTATCCAGCCTGTGTGAGGCCAAACAAAATATCTTTTTTCATACTTGCGCAAAAGCACCAACAGAAACACATCCAAGCAAAGACTCGCAAGCTGTTACATAAGACAGCTTGATTCCTCTTCCTTTTCCTCTCCAGATCAGATGATTCTTCTCCCTTTTTTCCCCTCTAATATTATTTCCACCTCACTCTCCTTATTCCCCCCCATTAAGCTATTTTGTGTGTCTTTCCTTTCCACCTTTTCTATGGCTGCCTTTCTTCCTTCCTGCCATCCTTCCTGTTTTACCTCAAGCGTCGCATCTACTCTCTGACTCTATTTTTTTTTTCTTTTTACCTCCCTTGATTTCACCCGTTGCCTCCCCACTTTTTCCTCTGTCATCCACCCACTCACTCTCTGACAGTGTACAGAGTAGTTGCTTTCTGTTTCTCTCATCTCTGAAGACTCTAAAAATAAACGAGGGGTTGGTTGGGGAAGGTGGATCGGGGAGGGGTGGAAGACAAGCGAGTAGACGGGGGGGGAGAAAGAGGAGGAAGGAGGCCTCCAAGGTGCAAAGGCAGGCAAAAGTCACACAACAGTTTTCAGCTCCGTTCCTGGTGAGAATCGTTTTTTTTTTTTTTTGAACAAGTGTGGGCTTTTCAAAGTAAAGAAGCCCACACTGACGTTTGGACACACACGTCTTTATTGCTTTTTTGAGTATCTTCTGCATTTTTCTGCCTCCACAGGTTTTTTGCAGGTTGACAGAAAAGTATTTATTTAAGTGTTGGGCTATTTTTCCGTATGAAAAGCACATTGCCTCCTGCACAAATCCCAGCTAGAGGAATACCAAAGAGCAAAAACCTCAAGGAGCACATTGATATATATCTGCCTGTGAATTTTATTGGCAATTTCAGATTCTTCATAGGAAAGTAATTGGCAATGAGTCTTTTACGTGGCAATAGAGGAATTCTGGTCCGCCATTGGTTTCATTTTAGCAATATATCATAATAAAAGATACATTGCTTTTGTTACAAATTCACAGCAACTTTAAAGTAAGTTTGTTTGTTTTTTTACAGTGTAACCTTATAAAGGCTTGTTTTATGCATGACGCCGTTGGTAGCACTGTTTCTTTCAGCGAGAAGGTCCTCGGCTCTACTCTCGGTCTATTTGCGTTCTGCATTCTCACGTTCTTCTTGTTCATGCGTGGGTTCTCTCTCTGGGTACTCCAGTTTCCTCCCTTCAGTCCAAAAACATGACTGTTAGGTTAAACATACTCTCCAAAATGGTCCATTTGTATGAGTGCATTCTTTATTTATTTATTTTTTCTTGTGTTGTGTTTATTGTGTTTATTCTTGTGTTTATTTAGGCCCGAGCAGCTAAGCGCTGCGAAGGCCTATTGTTTTTCTATTGTTTATTATTTTTTTTATTCTTCCGCTAAATGAATCGGCTTTTTGGGGG
>NW_006800081.1:1146459-1271603 GCF_000485575.1 Poecilia formosa
TCAGTCACTCACGCATCAGAGGGTTAAAATGGATTTCCCACGACTTTTTCTCTGAACAAAGGATTTGTTCAATTTTTGGAGGTTTGTCAACAGATTCTCTCGCCTGAGTTGTCGATATCTTCAGCTGGTCCAGAGTTAAAATGGAGTAATTGACAGCTTTCCTGATTAATGATCTCTTTCCTCGGCCTGTCAGTTCAGTTGGACAGCCGTGTTTTGCTGGATGCACGACTGATTTGACAGTGCAGAGTGAGATGTTGAAAACCCTGAATATTATTTTACAACCCAACTCGGCTTTAATCTCCAAACTTACCTGCCTTCTGTCCTCGTTCTCTTTTGTGATCATGTCTCTTTACTAATGTCCTTTTCATAGAGTAGCTCTTTTAGTTTAAATTTCCAAAATAATACATTGAAGAAGGTGGTGATAATAACAAAAAAAAAAAAAAAAAAAAAAACATGTAATTCACAAAGTATGAAAGATTTTGTAAGGCACTGTAATTATCTCTCCCGTTTGGTGTATCTTTACATCTAATGCAACATGAAAAATAGCCCAGTCTCTTCATTCTTTACTTTTTCTTTTACTTCAACAGTTTTGATTCCAGCCTCCCTACTGACTTGTTATTTTTTGACTTTGTCTTTTTTATGTTTTTGTGTCCCTGCACTGTGTCGGTGTCCACCAAGCCTGAGGAACTGACCAATGTCCTGGAAATCTGTAACATTGTCTTCACCAGCATGTTTACCCTAGAGATGATCCTAAAGCTCACGGCTTTTGGCTTTTTTGAGTACTTGAGGAACCCATACAACATCTTCGATGGCATTATTGTCATCATCAGGTCGGTAATCCATCATAATAAAGGAAAAGTATTGGACAAACATGTAACGTATGATGACGTTGCACGTCTGATGTGGATCTACATTCAAGTGATGGCTATCATTCCAGAAATTGTACATTTTTGCCTTATTCTGTTATGTAGTTGAGTTGAATGGAACAAATGTATAATTAAAACAAATGCAAATTAAAAAAAAAAAAATCAGATTTTCAGCATTTAATTACAATTTCACAGAGTTACCAGTTACCAGTTGTCTTTATTCCTCCGTGTCATTCTCTAATTGTGCACACTTTCTGCGACACAAACTCCAGTGTGTGTGAGATCATTGGTCAGGCAGATGGTGGTCTGTCAGTGCTGAGGACGTTCAGGCTGCTGAGGGTCATTAAGCTGGTGAGGTTCATGCCTGCACTGAGACGGCAGCTTGTGGTCCTGATGAAGACCATGGACAACGTGGCCACCTTCTGCATGCTGCTCATGCTCTTCATATTCATCTTCAGGTAATCTCATCACTTCTTTTTGGAATTTGACAAGGAAGAAAATCTACATTTTACCCATACAAGCTGTCAAACTAACATCAAAAGCACGTGTCTTCTATTCACAAATGAGTTGAAAGTTTTACTAGGCAGCATGTGTAACATTTGCTGTAGGTTTAACAGTTTGAGACTGAAAATGTTTTTTTTTGTTGTTTTTTTTTTCATAATCACTGCAAACCATTAAATAAAAATATCTAAAGTGCTGTCCATCACTGGTTCAGTAAGCATTATTTTGATTTTAGTAGTCTCATCTTGAAATTGTTATAGGTGCTATCACATTTGTCAGAGTAGTTTAAACATCTGCTTCCCTTAGAACAGTTTAATTTGAATTTTTTTTGTTTTGTTTAGTTTTTAACAAAAAAAAACTGTTATTTTTTTGCGCATGGAATAATAACTTCAACTATGTTTTCTGAAGCAAGAACTAAATGGCACAATTGAAAATTAACTTTTCTTTTCTCAAAGCCACACAAATTTATCCTTTCATCCTCATATATAGATATAAATCCACTCAAGCTGATACTTGGGAAAATGTCTGCTTGCACCAGCATGCTTGCTGTAGTCATCGATAACCTTCCTTTAACAAGCATCGTATTTTGTGCATATTCAGTTGCACATAAAAACAATCTTGTTTTGCTGCAGTATCTTGGGGATGCACATATTTGGCTGTAAGTTCAGTTTGAAGACGGAGGCAGGAGATACGGTTCCCGACAGGAAGAACTTTGACTCCTTGCTTTGGGCTATCGTCACTGTGTTTCAGGTACAAGTGGTTTAAACTCACAAATTCACACCGAGCAAACAAAAGGCCTAAATGCTTTTCACTATGCTTGCGTCTGCTTTAGATTCTAACTCAGGAGGACTGGAACATGGTTCTCTACAACGGCATGGCGTCCACCTCCCCCTGCGCTGCTCTTTACTTCGTCGCCCTCATGACATTTGGAAACTACGTGCTCTTCAATTTACTCGTCGCCATCTTGGTCGAAGGTTTTCAGGCAGAGGTAATCATAGAGTCAAACCATTGCATTAAACACAATACGACAAAAAGAAATAAGATGTTGTGCTTTTGAAACTGCATGTTTTGTGTTCTTCTAAAAGTCTCCACTTTTACGTGTTCTTTTTTCTCTTCTTCCTCCAACAGGGCGACGCAAATCGCTCCTATTCGGATGACGACAGGTCCTCCTGTAATTTTGACGAAAGTGATAAGCAAAAAGACTCCCTTCACCTCTCAGGTGCAATGTCTCTGACTATTTAGCAGAGTTTTTTTTTTTTTTCACTGCTGTTACAACTAGAAACTATATTGTAAGAACGTCACAGTGAAAAACACCTCGTCTTATTTAATGTGTCAGAATTTGGTCCTTTTTCATACTTTAATCTGTACAGTAGTTCTTCTGAAACTTCAACATCTTCCTAAAATAAACATAGATTTTTATTAAATCTACTTATTTACTTGTTTAATTAATTTCTAATTAATTATATCGTTATTATAAGGGTGTACTGTCACAGCGGTGCGTGCTGTGAAACGTGCAGGTTGTAACCTGTGGCATAAAATCCCTACAGTTTTCACAAGAAAAGCTTGCTAAGCACCTTCCCCAGACTAAAGATGTAGGCTTAATAAACTTTATGGCTTGCAAACTCCATTTCTGTTCTAGCATTCTCTCTGCATATCCCTTCATAGTTGCTGAAAAGGCAGGAATGAACCGGCGATGGACTGCAGTGCGGAGCGGCATTTAGCAGCACATTAGGGAGCCGTCTGATGGTGTCTGATCACCGTTCCCCGGAGTTCAAGTGTACCTTTTTAAATGTCACTGTTGGTGGAAGAAAAGCACATTTGAATTGTTTTTTAAAGACCAATTTCTCCCAAAGACACGTTCAGCAATGGATAAACCACTGGCAGATATCCCTTTGTTTCACTGTTATGAGTTTCTTTCTGCCTTCTGAGAGACAATTTATTGTGAATTAAATCCTCCTCTGCCCCTTGGAGGTGGCTGTAACATTGTTTTGGGACATTTATTGTGTACAGTGATGCGGAGGCCTCTGCTTTCATAGCAGCAGCAGACAAAGCATAAACAAAGAAAGGCAAGGGGTGTCTTTAATGCTCCTCCTTTCTCCTTTTGACAGTTTCTTTCCACTCATCTGTCTTATTTTTCGCTTTACCTCCACTTAACACTCCTGTTGATTTCCTTTGTTTGCCTCCTGCACTTTTCCTCCTGTCTTCTGCAGACCCAAAGATCTGTACCCTGACCCCTAATGGACACCTGGACATGTCATTGTTGCCTGCTGGTCTGTTTCCAGGAGAGAAGTTGACCTTTGCACTCGGCTCCAGAAAGAACAGTGTTATTTCTCTGGGCAGAGCTGACCTGGAGAGGAGGGCTGCGGTAAGTGGAAAAGGTTGTAAACGTAACCTTTAACCACATTAGCTCCTGACTGAATAACAATATATGTGCTATGTAGAAGAGTTAGCTCTCGAGACTCTCGGCCTCGTTTATCAAACCGGCACAGATTTGGGTAAAAAATGACTACAGGGGAAGTTCCAAATACGATTCATGAAACTGTGTGTGCTGGCCAGTTGCAGTGTATGATCAATGGTGTTGATGTAGTAGCTGGAAACAATCAACCAGTAATGCAACATTCTTGTTTATTTTCAACATGGATGAACAAAAGAGTGAAATAAAAAAAAATCTAAATTTTTCTCAGATTTTAAAGAGACAGACGATTTTTAACAAGTTTAAAGAAGCTTCTAAAACTCAAACCAAATCTCTCTTTGAAAATATGCAATTCTATCTATCTGTCTGTCTGTCTGTCTGTCTGTCCATCCATCCATCCATCCATCCATCCATCCATCCATCCATCCATCCATCCATCCATCCATCCATCCATCCATCCATCTGTCTGATCAGTGTTTATTTTTGATAAACAGAGGCCAGTGAGAGGATTTTTTTTTTAAATTGTACTCTTAGAAATTCATAATAGATTTTCCTTTATCAGTATCCAGGTCGAGGTTACCACAACTGGGGCCGTCCGCTGCCTCCCCAGCCTCACCCCCTGTGGGCCCGTCGCTCCAGCTGGAGCAGCCTTGGGGGCCGACCCTGCTCCTCCTCGTCTCCCTCTGCCAGCCCGGCCTTCACGCCGACGTCCGCAAGGCCCTTTTACGGCTACGGTCTCGGGGGTCTCGGAGGCGTGGTAGGGGGAAGCCTCCGTATCCGCGGCCCTCGCGCCTCCTCATCTCCCCACCATCACCATCACATCCAACCAGATGAAGAGGAGTCCCTCCTCTCTCCGCCTGCTGCCGCTCCTCATTGTCTTCAGCTGCCGCATCCGAAGCTCCACGACTATTTTGCACCTCGTCGGGACCGCAGAGCTCTCTCCCTGGAGCTCCCCCACATGCTCCAGTCTCCGGCTGGGAACCCACAGCAACATCATGCTCTCCCTCCCGTGAAACTCCACAGGAAGAAGAGCCTCTCTGGAGGACTTGTGATCAGCACCGGTGGGGACTTGGAGGGAATCCGCCAGGACTGCAACGGGAAGATGCCGCTGTCGCACCTGCTCCTCCCGCCCTCAAGGCGGCAGCCGGAGCAGACCGGAGGGGTGAACCTCCAGAGCCACCTGATGACGGATGTCTTCCCCCAGGTCAACACACGCAGCAAGGACAGGGAGGACCTGGACGACGACATCGAATATGTGAGTTACTGTTTGTTTGCGTGGAAAGGCGAAAGAGCCTAAATGTTTGTTTCGTTTATGAAAAGTGATATTCAGCTGTACCTCCACACAGACAGACAGCAGCTTAGAGGGAATGAGTAGTATCTGCTTCTAGGACTTGAAGTAAGTAGTCTGTTAACTCCGAAGTTAAAGAACTGGATTTCAAAAACACTGTGATCGTTTAGTCGACTGTGTCTGATTTTTCTCAACTTTCCATGTGAACTCGCTCACAGTCGATCATCACTCGTTGGAGTTTTATTTATTTATTTTTTTTTCCCATTTGTAAGCAAGTAAGTGTATGAGCAAAACAAGGTTAATTGAGAAGGACTATTTAGAAAGCATCAGAGAAGAACTGTGCAGATGGTGACGTTGAAAGATGTCCAAGTTGTTGCCACATAAATGTTTCACTTGCGTGAATAATTTTGAAAAAATGCAGCCTAAACGGGCTCTTTCTATGAAGCTTTGCGTTTTCGTAGCCGTGTGTTTGTGTGTACCTTTGTGAGCTCTGATCTGTGTTTGTTGCAGAGCTTATGCTTCCGAATCCAGAAGATGTTGGAGGCATACAGACCAGACTGGTGTGAGACGAGAGAAGACTGGTCCATCTTTCTCTTCTCCCCGCAGAACAAGTGAGTTAATTCTGTCTTTCCGCTTTAGGATTTATGGATAGTGACAGACTTATTGCTCAGTAGTGAGTTTGTTCACAGGTTTCACTCCTAATGCCCTTAACTTTAGAAATAGTAAAAAAAAAAAAAATGGATACCTTTTCAGAAAACAAAGGAGTATCTTAGATAAACAGCTTGTGGTGTCATTTTCTGAAAAATGAGATGGTATAGTTCAAGCAAAAAGTTGCTACGTTTAGCTTAACTAACAGATTTTTTTTCTCCCAGAATGCCTGCGACGCCCCCTTTGCAATGCCACCCTGAGCAGTGAACCATAAGGCCCCAATAAAAAGTCACCAGTCAACAAAAATGGATGATCTACCTTTAGTATTTAGATCAAGTTGATTTGGAAATGTTTCACCTTCAAATCGCTCTAAATTTTTGCAAAATGTTTCTATATTTTGGAATGTTATTATTAGTAAGAAATATAATCTAAAACGATCACATTTCTCTCCCACTGTTGTTGTTTTTGATTGAGAATAAACATGCCGAAAGAACAGATGAAACTAAATAATTGTCTTATCCAGTTTTTACCAACAGCAGACTGGACGCAAGACGCGTCATTGTGATTTGCATCACTTAACAGTGATAAGCTAAAATCTGCATTCAAGTCATTATCCTGAGAAGGGTTTAATATTTTTATTTAAAAAAAAAAAAAAAACATTGAAAACTCTCCATGTTTATTTACAATAAATATATATTTTCCTCGTTTTTATATTCCTGTCATCTGTTCTGATAAGCACTTCAGTGAAAATATTTAATTGCTTTTTGGCAGTGTGCGCTGTCACATGCTCCCTTTTCATGTGAAAGCAGATTCACTGTTCATACTGAACGTCCCATTTCCTTCTGCCGTCAGCCCCTCCCCCTCCCTTTTCTCTGTGCGTTTCTCTCAGCTCCCTCGACTCCGTTCTCCCTTTGTACTCAGGGTTCCTGGGATTCTGGGAGTGCCGCTAAAAGTAATTTGCTTTGAATTAGAAGCTACGTAAACAGGGCCTGAATGAGACTATTTACTCACTGAGATGTGAAGAAGCTACCATGCAGTCATGGGAGCCTGTTCCAGTTTGATTGGATGGAAGTTGCAGATGAGCTCAGGCGCAGTGTTAGGACAATAACTGTCTGCGATGCGTTTTTGTTAAAAAAAAAAAAGCATTCTGCGTCTTGTTTTCTCCCGTCAGGTTCAGACAGATGTGCCAGTCCATCATCGCCCATAAGCTGTTTGACTATGTTGTGTTGGCCTTCATCTTCTCCAACTGCATCACAGTGGCTCTTGAGAGGCCAAAGATCCTTCAAGGCAGCTTGGTAAATCCATGTGAAATGTGTGTCAATGCAGTTTTTCCATGTTAAAACAGTCGTACCCTTTGAACAACTTTTTGCTTTTCAAATCACTAGAAAACAGCCAACTTAAGAGTTTTGGTATTTTTTTCATATAATTTTGTTAGAACAACACAAAGGAGTGAAATGTAAAATGAAGGTTTTCTTACAAAAAAGAAAAAAATAAATCTGTAAAGAGTGGCATACATGTACTTTAGTCAGATGCCCGTCAATAAAATGCAGTACCGTTACCTGCTTTCAGAAGACCTGATTGGTAATAAG
The DNA here is from genome assembly GCF_000485575.1 of Poecilia formosa. Classification (NCBI taxonomy): domain Eukaryota; kingdom Metazoa; phylum Chordata; class Actinopteri; order Cyprinodontiformes; family Poeciliidae; genus Poecilia; species Poecilia formosa. The sequence goes on from NW_006800081.1 coordinate 1,153,765, forward strand.
AAATATATCCATTGTGTCCAATTTAATCTTATCACAAATCCAGCTAACCTGTGGAGGCCTCAGAGGAAAATCAGTGAACAAACAGCTTCATGAAGACTATTGAGGCAGGTAAAAGATTAAGTTTCCCAGAAGTAGGACCTTCTGGAAAGATCTTTACTTTCCAGAAAAAAGTAGGATGAAACAAAAGGTTTAGATATACTTTAATACAGCTGCACACCTGCCCTTATTCCACCTAAGCAGCCAAGAGAGAAACTCTGGAGGATTTCTAAACATCTAGAGCTCAGATGGGAGAATCTGTTTTAAGAAAAGGATTTTTTTTCTCATGCACTCCTCAAATCTAGTTTTGGTGGAAGAGTGGATGGAAAGAGAGCCATTATTGTGAAGGCCATAAGAACATATGGCATAAACAGAGCCGGAGCTGTTTTGCAAAGAGAGAATTGCCAAAATTTTCAGTGTGTTAATATGCAAATCCAGCAGACACAAAGCCCAGAAGACTTGTGTAAAAGCTGCATTTGAACAGAAAGATTATTCTGAAAACTGCTCAGTGAACACTCTGACGATTTTTCTTTCTTCCGGTGTTACATATTTTGCAATGGGTATAAACGGCCAATAGAGGATGTGAATACTTTTGCAAGGAGCTCTGTGTGTTAAGTTGAGGCTGCTTGTAAATGCTCCTGTTTTTTACCTTGTAGCAGCGTCTTCTTATGACATGTTGAATGTTATCCTCTAATAGGTGCTGCAAAGACACTTCAAAACTCCTGATTGGCCCATTTGGTGCTTCTGACACTTGACTCTCTTTACTTCTCTCTTTTCTGCTCATACAGGAAAGAGTCTTTCTCACCATTTCCAACTACATCTTTACTGCCATCTTTGTGGGCGAGATGACTCTCAAGGTAACATTTTACAACCTGTCTCTCTTTACTGCCGGCGCAGGCTCCAAAGAGATGTCTTCTTTGTTTGCCTGTTTCAATTGACTTGCCTTCAGTTCTCACACAGAACATACTGTTTCCTTCTGGGGTTTTTTCTTTTGCAGCCACTTCCCAGGTTCTTCTGGGGAAAAAGAAATCAGTTATGCAATGACATTAATTAGTGGCTGATCTACTGCTATACATATTCCCCTACTTCCTGCATTTCTCTCTTCCTTTTCTCTCCACTTCTATGGTTTAACTTCTCTGGGGTCTGAGCAGTCATTTTTGTAATTCTCAATCTGTTTGTTTCTCTCTCTTTTCTTTCATTCTTCTCCCTCACTCTTTCGTTCCCATCCTCTGTTTTCTTTGAAAAAAGTGTCTGGCATAAGTGGGCCATCAATTATGTACTCCCGCAATCAATTATTAACCAATCTGAGCCCGTCAAGGAGCCGCAGACTTGTCAGCCCCCTGGCCAAGCGGTACATGTCTCCCTTTGAGCCTGTGTGTACCTCCAAAACGTGTGTCGATGCACTTGTTTGTGTAACATCAATCTCTCCATAGGATTCTATAATCTGTTTGAATGCTGCATACAAGATGGAGCCAAAAAAAAAAAAGAAAAAAGAAGAGAGGAGGGGGAGGAAACAAAAATATGATGCAGTAGGAGAAATGGTCAGCAATCTGATGCATCTTCAGGCAAAAATATTGGAGTTACAAAAAATATGTTTGATGTATAATGCAATTTTTTTTGTATGGTTTCTGCAGACCATACAAATCAAAAGAGATGCAGTGCTATGCAAAAGTATCGAGTCACTCCTCATTCCCTTATAAGTGGCTTCTGAGAATTCAGAGTTTCTTGTATAGTCCTATCCGAACAAGTTTGCTCTGAAGTTCCTTATCAGGACTGGTACTCTCCAATTTCAGAGGAATGTTTGTTTCTATGTTTGTTTGTAACATTCAAACATAAGAAAAAAAAAATCTTTTTAAACTCAGTCGAAACTACAAACACTAAGACATCGCTATTTATTCAGTTCACTTTTTTTTTTAGGATTTCAATCAGTTAAGACTTTTGGCATTTGGACATTGGATGTTTCCCACGGACTGATCTTTCAATCGTGTTGATGTTTGCACAGAACCCTTTCATGATCTCTCAAAGCTTTGCTGAACACTTGGCAAACAGCTTCAAATGTCAGTGGCGGATTTTTTGCGTCAGCAGAAACGATGCTCCCACTCAGCATCCATCTGCGTGCATCTAAACTGTAATGTTTGCTCAACATCTGTGCGTCGGTCTCATCTCATGTTGCACAGAAGGCAAAGATAAAAGCTTTAGCTTTGGGGTCTCATTCAGCTGTGAACCTTGTTTTCGAGATCAGCGATGGCGACAGTCATTATTACTTGCAGGTGCCAGATGTTTGCTGCTTTCTACCACGTTTTCCAGGACCGTTTCTGTAGAATGCATATCTACAGCATGTGGCAGACTAAATCTGCTTCTCTACATGTGGAGAACTTGTCCTGCATTCACTGCTCCTCTCACTATTGTGGAATCAATGTCTTTTTTTTTCTGTTCCTGCTATTCAGTCTGAAGCAGAGAATCTACCACTTTCCATTTGTGTCCAAGCTGCCCCAATATACCAAGTACATGTTCTCATCATATTGCTTTGCCACCTTTCTGTTCAGGTGGTTTCCATGGGACTGTATATGGGCGAACAGGCTTATCTACGGAGCAGCTGGAACGTTCTGGATGGATTCCTGGTTTTCGTGTCGTTGATTGATATTGTTGTGTCCATGGCGGGAGGGGCGAAAATCTTGGGCGTGCTCAGAGTACTGAGATTGCTCCGAACGTTGCGTCCGCTCAGGTATGCATTAAGTCCTGGGACATAATTAAATGCATTGTGTATTTTTAGAACGGATTAAAACATTGTGCTCGTCTTAAAGCTGCAGTACCGCTTACGAAAAATATATTTTTATGTCATTATGGCATAATGACAGTATGATATGAGACAGATAATTTGTGAAAAAATGGAGAAGCACTGATTGGCGTACATGGGGGGTGACTGGCAGTGCTAAGACCTTCCTCCTAGCTCTGATTGGTTGGTTCTGACCAAGCACTGTATTTCTGTAGGTGGCAGTAGGACCACAATATGAAAGGAGAGAAACTTGATTTTTTTTTTTTTATTTCACAGCTCATCTGTCTGATATTATTCTGTCACAATAGCAACATTTTTTTACATACTGCAGCTTTAAGGTAGATCTACTGTGTATTTTGGTGTGTGTTTCAATTGACTGAAATAGGCAATTTGCCAAAATGTTCAGTTTCATGGTGATTCACTAAAAGGAGCAATGCAACATGGTTCACCTAAGCAAAGGTAATCTGCTTTATTAGACTTGAAAAAATATTTAACCAACTGATTAACAATTAAATATACACAAAAACCGATGATTGAACACAATCATGTTTTTCCAATACCTGTTTCCTGAGACGTATCTAATAACATCTGAATACATATTAATATCTGATTGAAAACAAAGAGTTACAAACATACATACAATCAGCTAAATTACCTGTTGAGTCATACAGCATGTCCATCTAAAATCTCTGTTTGTGTCTATCTACGTGGCACTGATGTGAAATCTGATACCATCATGTAGTTATTTTTTTTTTCCATAATTCATACAATATTTCAGTTCATTGGTGCAAATACAGTAATAGTTGCACAAAACATACATGCATTATTATGTCATATTAAATATTACTGTAATACCTCTTTAGAGTGATAAGCAGAGCTCCAGGACTGAAGCTGGTGGTGGAGACGCTCATCACTTCCCTCAAGCCTATCGGCAACATCGTCCTCATCTGTTGTGCATTCTTTATCATCTTTGGTATCCTTGGCGTACAGGTAGGCAGCCGGGTCTTCTACTCAGACCCCTGTGTTGTTTAAGATCAAGCAGTTTATGTCACTGCAGGGTTAATATTTCATTGTGAAGCGGCTTTAATCCCCAAGTATTTTTCTCTCGAGAAATCGCTAACTGTCTTCCTTCTTTTCTACATCACTTTTTGCTGTTGAGTTTCTCAGCCAGCTCATTATTTTATCTCATTAGAGTGACACCCAATGGCTTATTTTTCTTTCTGGAATACGTAATGAGAGGGCATCAAAAGGCTTTTTTGATATATATTTTTGTCTTGCAGCTTTTTAAAGGCAAATTTTTCTACTGTCTCGGCCCTGATGTCAAAAACATCACCAACAAGTCAGATTGTCTTGACAAAAAGTACAAGTGGGTCCACCATAAGTACAACTTTGATAATTTAGGACAGGTGGGTGACATATGTATTATTATTATTATTTTTATTTTACAGCCGGAATTAATAATCAATGAATTAAAAACTGTAAAAAAAAAAAAAAAAAGAATAATAATCTCCATTAACTTTTTATCCAAGGCTCTGATGTCACTGTTCGTACTTGCCTCCAAAGACGGCTGGGTAAATATCATGTACCACGGCCTGGATGCAGTGGGTGTTGACCAACAGGTATTTTCATGTTAACAAGTTTTTATGTAAAATAAAAAAAATAAAATAAATAAAAATCAGCCTCTTTTCTGATTACTATTATGTCTTCCTTATTTGTTCCCATCCAATCTGCCTCCATTAAATCATTCCACCACTCCGACTGCTGCAGCCGATAACCAACAACAACCCATGGATGCTCCTGTACTTCATCTCCTTCCTCCTCATCGTCAGCTTCTTCGTCCTCAACATGTTCGTTGGCGTGGTGGTGGAAAACTTCCACAAGTGTCGCCAGCATCAGGAAGTGGAGGAGGCCAAGAGACGCGAGGAGAAGCGACAACGGCGGATGGAAAAAAAGAGGAGGAGTAAGTGAGATGACTGAGTGGAATAAGCAATCACGACAGATGGTGACGACTGATAAATCAGAGGTTAAACGGTTGGAGAGCATTGAACAGAAGTGGTTTTGTATTGGCAAAATGTAATTTCCTTTGCCTTGCAAAAATTGTTTTTCTTCTTCTTCTTGAACTTTTCCACATTTTATCAAATGACAGTTTGAATTGATTGCATTTTAATGGGATTTTATTTGATTAACAAACAATAGCAAACTTACTGGTCAGATCTGTTCCTATCAAAGCAGCACACATGCTAAATAAAATGATTCATGTGCTGCTTTGTTTGGACTGTGACATGAAATCCTAATGAAATATATGACATTTTGTTAAAGCATCAGGAGAATTATTGTTTTTTTTTTTTTGTCTGCTCATTTCATAGTTGGTGAAAATATTGATCCACTCATTACTTTTGAACATTAACGTTCCACTAACAACAAGCAATTAAATTACCTTTATATTGTTGATATCTTGTTTTTTTTTTCCCCTAACAGAAGCTCAGAAGCTGCCTTACTACGCCAGCTACGGCAACATGCGCTTGATGATCCACACGCTCTGCACCAACCACTACCTGGACCTCATCATCACCTTCATCATCTGTATAAATGTCATCACGATGTCGTTAGAGCACTACAACCAACCTCACGTAAGAAGAATTGCTTCCTTGGTCTTTGTAGGGTCTAAAAGCTTCACGTCCAGTTAGTGTGAAAGCAAAGTTCCACTAGAAAGATCTAGGTTACGTGATTGTTTTTGATTTATCTAACTCTGCTTTGTCATTTTATGACATTTTCCTTACGTAAGAGCACATCTTCTCACCTCCAAACGGGTCCAATGATGCCGCCTGCAAGCCAACCGTCTTGCAACCACAAGCCGACTGAGGTCAGGTTTCTCTGCAGCTAGTGGTGCTGACACAAAAGCTCTGATTCAACGTGGCTGTTGTCAGAGTAGTGCATCTGTCCCTTCACACACAACAAATGCAGGTTAATACCTGGTAGCGGTTTTCGCGCTAAAGAGAAAGGAGATTATCTCGAGATAAGACACCCGTTTGACCTTTGAAAATGGCGCAGGGTTTCTCAAATGGACTGAGCATTAGATAAATATCACAGGTCTCACCTGTGTTTGTCAGTTGTTGGTCCTGACATTTGGCAGCCTCCCATTTGTCAGGAGACGCCTGTGTTTGTGTGAAAGGAGGAAAGAGCCAAACAAAGATTACAGGAGGACATAACTGTGGACCAGCTTTTAAATAATTACAACATGCTTGGCTCGTTAACGCTTGAAACTCACCTTGACTTGAATGTACGTTGGAGGACATAGTGTATTAGTGTATGTAATATCATAAAAAGGGGGAATCTTCTGAGGTGACCTCAGGCTTTTTTCTGATTTCAGTCCAGAAATAACTGGAACAATTCCAGCTTACGGTTGTTGCTGGGTCTTCTAACATGGGTCCTCTTTTCTATTTCCCACATACATTTACACACTCCATGGCTCTCTCACTGTCTTTTTTATTTTTTTTTTTTTCAGTCGCTGGACCTTGCACTCAAGTACTGCAACTATTTCTTTACCTCCACATTTGTGTTGGAGTCCATTCTCAAGCTCATCGCATTTGGATTTCGGCGCTTCTTCAAAGACAGGTAATGGCTCGAATTTACACCTGCTGAATCTTCAGCATTGTTGGTAAGAAATGGATTGTAAATTAGTTTTATTTTAATACGACTGCAAGACGGTTTACTTTTTTAAATTTTTTAAAATTTTTTTATGTATACTTGTAACAAATGCGATTAAAAAAAGGTCTGAAACATTAAAGGGGCGATTAGAGCTCTGGCACAAATGTTAATCTCTTGACTGAAAATGTCATATAAATAGTGCCACAATAAATAGCTGTTTAGCTCAAAGTGCTTTTTTAAGTCATAATTTTTCTTTGATCAAGTGTTAATGGAATGAGGTCTAACAGTTTTGACAACACTGAGGATTATAAAATGTGTTGAAATGTTTGAATCGGCGTTGAGCTGCGTTTTCTTTTTTAAATATCCCTGTTATGGATGAAAAACATAAAGATGTTTTTCTTTTATTCCTACTAATTAAATAAGTGTGGTTTGTCGCAGAGACATAATATTATACTAAGAGAAACTGGATATATATTTGAAGTAGATTTTGTTAGTGAGGAAGAAAATCCCTCTTCACAAACAAAAATCACTAGAAGCACACAAAGTTATTTTAAATTATTTAAAACATGTAAAATGCTCATGCTGTGAAATAACCTTTAACATATAATTTTGTTCTTTCTCTATTTATTGTGAAACGTTGATTCTCCTTGTTGGATGAGGAGCTTTCCTCTAAATAAATATAGTCAAGTAAATTCTGAATTTCTACATTTTTACTTATGCTATTCATTAAGATAATGATTCATTTTAGAGCTTTTTACACCTTTTTACTAAGGTTGCCAATAATAGTGAAGGGTGCTGTAAATGTATTATTCCCTTTTTGCATAATTGTGCGTTATCTGTTGGTTATTTGTAAGGTTTTGCTTGGAAAAAAGAAAAAAAATCAACTTGTCTCAGTTTTTCACACATGATGCTATAGGACTAAGCTGTAGGACTTCAAGTTCTCTCTCACACTTTCATCTTTGTTTGGTCCTCATGGTAAGAACACATCAACATTGTCCCATCTCATTTTCTCTGTCATACCACTACACCATGTACAGTGACAAGACCAATGTCCCCTTCTTATCTAGGATGCATGGCGCCTAATTAAGGCGGAAGGCAATTTGGGTGCTTATATGGTGCTGATGGCAACTTAATGTCATGACCTATTTTAGTGCCTGGTGAAAATCTCTGAGCGCGAGGGGACGAGAAGAAACGGCTAGAGAAAGAGATGGAGGACAGATAATGTATGGCAGGGGAAGCTGGTCTGATCAAAGATGAAAGAGGAAGGGCACAAACGAGTGATGAAATGAGGAAAAGATGGGCGGATGTAGGGAGAATTTATCACTCGGTTATCTTCGAGCTCTTTGTCTCTTTTTATGTTGTGCCAGCAACAGCCGTGAACAGTCGTTGTGCGTAGAGTGATTTATAGTTTAGGGTCACTTGTAGCTGCAGAACTGGGTCACTGGAGCAGAGATTAACACATGAATGTAGAAAAAAGGAGCTTGTTTGCAGCATGTTTAAAAGAAAAAATAAATAAATGTAATATCATGGGCACCGCTCAAATGTGGCTACAAGGGGAACGTGTGGGATTGAGGAGGAAGAAAAAGTGAGCATAGGACAAATAATCACTGACAGGAAGTCACACTGCAGCAGAGAAGACTTTCATGAAAAGCTTGATGATTCAAGGACGACAGGTGTCACACCATTATTGCATAACCCTGCCAAATGTTCAATCATGGCAGACGCCTCATTTGTGATCTCAGATCTAGACTTTTTCTGACTTTCGCTTCTTTATTTGGCCTGGCAGTCCTAAGCTGAACTTAAGCAACTAAATAACAAGAATAACTTGTCATATGAGTTGTAGGTTGTTGCTCAGCAACAGCATTTTGTCATCAGGAGCAGAGTGTAGTACGATAAGAAACACTGTGACAGCAGACAACCAGATGCAGTTACTGAAAGTCATTTAAAGAAACCTCTTACTGTTTGAACTTAAAAAAGTTAAAAGCCTGCACCTAAAAAAATAGAGCATAACACATTTTTTTTTTTTTAAATTTTCTCCTTTTAAGCCTTTTACATGCTAGTATGTCAGGTACAACAATGCATTAAGACAGGATGAGTGACAGGAAATTAGCTTAAATGCAGCCTAAATCAAAAGAAAAATCTTTTTTTGAAAAATGACCTGCACTCATTTTACAGATTAAAAGAACGTGTTGCTTTTCATAAGCGAAATGTGAAGAGGTTTGAACCTGCATCCTGATTGCATATTTTTGGACTCTGCCTCAGGTGGAATCAGCTGGACCTCGCCATTGTTCTCTTGTCAGTAATGGGCATCACTCTGGAGGAAATTGAGATCAGCGCCGCCCTGCCCATCAACCCCACTATCATCAGAATCATGAGGGTTCTGAGGATAGCACGAGGTACAAATGCCAGACGCTTCAGAAATCCTCTCTCTAGCACATTCGTTTCACACCGCACCTCCCGTAAATAAAAGATACGATCTTGTTAGCGTGTTAAAGCATAAATGTTTAAACCGTTAAATAATTTCACAGGTCAGTTTGCTGCATAGCTGCAGTAGCTCGAAGTGTTGCTCTCTTTGCTAAGAAGGACAGAAATATTTCATTTGTCTAATGTTTATGTATTATGTTGCATTGAACCTAAAAAAACAAAAACAAAAAAAAACAAATCTCCATTGAATGATCTTTAATCTCATTTATTTTTTGTTTCTTTTTCCAAATGCTCACACAGTGCTGAAGCTGCTGAAGATGGCGACCGGGATGAGAGCCTTATTGGATACAGTTGTTCAAGCCCTGCCTCAGGTACACCTGAACGCCGTCTGCACGCCGTCCTCCCCCCCGACTCAGACACCCTAATTCCTTAGAGAAATTTGGTCAGTCTCCATCAATAGTCTTGGGAAACGCACCCTGCTTCTCATTTACTGTTGACCTTTAGACAACCCTATCAAACCCTGAATCAAAGTCTAGGAAAGTGGAACACAAATGCATGTGCACAGACGTTGTCTTGACTTTGCTTTCAGCACTACAGAATGGAGATTTCCTTACTGAGATCACAGTCGCAATATTTCTTTCCTGTTACTCCAGTGCACTTCAGTTTCAGCTGCAGCAGTGAATGCCAGCTTTGTTTGTACATACTGACGCTGCAAAAATTATTAGCTTGGAAGTGAAGACATGGTAGACGATGAATCATGCTTAAAAAAAATTAAATAGCAAAAGTGAAAACATGAAATCATGAAAGATTGCTTGAAACGGCCCCTATTTGTTTCATTTTGTAGTTCCTACATGGCAGTGATTCACAACATATATGATCTACAGATGCTTTCTGAGACAAAAGGATCCATTTGGTATTATAGTTATTGAGACAAAGGTGTAAATAAGTATAAAGAGAAAAAGAGAACGCTAACTCCGTCCATTAGTCTGAACACACCGCCCCTGTTCTTTCGTACACCTGACTGTTCTTCAGTTTAAGTACATTGAGAAATGAAATGTTGCTTCTTTTATAGCCCACTTCCTGTCAGACAGGTTCTACTTATCAGGCCTGAGAGTTTTTATCGAAACTGCACTAAAACAAGGTGGTTCATCATTAATTTTCGCATAGGGCGATGTTGGTTTGGTCTGCTTTTTATTCTGATTGTCTGTAGTCTGAAAATAAAAAGTTGTTTAACAGTCTGAGATACTCAAGTATCGCAAAAGAGCTGAAACGGAACAAAATCCGCAACGGAGAAATTAGTTTTTGTTTTTGCTGCAGAGTTTTCAGGAAACGAGGAATCATCTCTCGTGTGTATGCCAAAGCGTGAAGAGAAAAGCAGGAGGGAGGGAGGAGTGTAGCTCCTAAAGCTAACCGTCAAAGCATTGGTGCCGTCCTGACGCAGATAGGTCTCATTTATGGAGAGGCACACTCCCATGTGATCCGTTGACCATTAAAAGCAAGACGAGGCAAACACACAGAACAGGTGGCGCGGTGCGGGGAGGGCTGCCAGGTCTGAAGGAAAGTGGCTTCCTCGTCTTTCTCTTCCATTGATCCCTCCCTCATTAACACCCGGGCTTTTGTTTTGTCCCAAGGGCAGTCAGGCAGGTAATTAAAACTAAGGCTAATTAAACAGTTCCAGGAGGTCTCTTTTTGTGCACGGGGTCTGTGTGCACATAGCGATGCTGACAGAATTATACCTGGTGACAGATTTTTACCTCAGGTGATATTTCATTGTGCAATTGAAATGGCAAGCTGCAAATTTAATTTCCATTCCGTCAAATACGACACCGCAGATTCTAACAGTCTTTATGCCTTAAAATCTAAGGGAATACAGTGTAATATATTTACAAGACATTTAAATGTATAGTAATTTAAAAGGAGTGACTTTTATTGCAAAGCGAGGCTTGGCTTTTGTTAATAACAGCTGAACTTACACCAAACAAGCATAAAAAATATGATCATGGAAGTGAATAAGATCTAATATCCCTTAATCTTGTCACTTGCTTAGACAGCAAACAAACATTTTGATAGAAGCAGAAAAAGTGGACAGAATAAGGGTTTGAGCAAGTTTAGCACAAGACTGCATCAGAGAATCTCCCAAACTGCAGTTTCTGTGGGATGTCGACAGTCTGCAGTGGTCAGTATCTATTGAAATGCATCAAAAGAAAGGAGCAGAGGAGAATTGGCAACAGGATCAAGGGGAGCCAAGGAATTTCCAGCCTAAACGATGCCAAGTAAAAACAAAAACAAAAACCTTCAGCCTACTGAAGCTAACCTCTCTGTTTTTGCTGGAAAAAGAGGTTAGCTACTAATGCTTTGTTTTTGGACATGTCTAGTTCCAGCAGCCAGAAAAATGTTCTTACTCTCAGCAGAGCAGCGCGACTGTTTCATTTCCCAGTAATGGGATTAGATTTTAGCCCCAAGTGCTGTCTAACATCTTCATTCCTGTTAAGTTGTGCTAACAGGAGGCTGTTTAGCGGTGGAACCGAGCCAAGTCCCAAAACCCCCAAACTCCAAAATTCATAAAAAAGCACCAAAGGTTCACTTCTTTGAGTCTCCAGATAAGCCACGCAGCAGTTTACACATCCGAACACAGCAACATAAGAACGGTGCAGCAAAAAACAAGCTGAGTAACCCCAACATAACCGACAGACATTTCCGAGAATAAACAGAGGAAATCTTACCGAAAAGCACTTTCTGCAGTTTTTAAATGTTGCTCGAATTAATAAAAAGAAACTAAAGAGATTGTTTCTATTCTAATGGCAGTAGGTTTATTTAAAGCTGCATTTTAACACTTTGGACTTTAGAGTTTTGCTAAATGAAACTTAATGAAATGTTTTCAATTGCATTAAACAGATAACTAGAGATTAGAGAATTGCTGTTGTGCTGATGGTTTTGTTGCAGGTGTTTGAACTGCAGTAAGGCAGCTACACAATAGAAGATTGCTTTGTTTTGTTTGCATGTGCAGTGTTGTGTGTTTCTGTGCACATTTACTCATGCATGTCAATGTGTTGCAGGTGGGTAACCTGGGCCTGCTCTTCATGCTGCTGTTTTTCATCTACGCCGCCTTAGGAGTAGAGCTTTTTGGAGAACTTGGTAAGATTTTACCACTTATCTTCAGCAAAGGGATATTGATACAAGGTGAAGGTTTATTGCACTTATATTCAACAATATTTATCTAATCGATATACAGTGCGCTGCCTTGTAAAGCTTCTCATTTCAACCTTTTCACTAAAATTCAATATATTTTATGAAGACATATGTATGATGTTTCCTTTTTGCAGGAATTGCTTGGAAAATTGGGTCCACTAGTGCGATTAGATTTTATTTAGGGGCATTATAATGAGGGGAACTGTAAAATAAATGTAAAATATTTAAATTTGACCCATAGTATCTGGCTATCAAATACTTTTGCAAAGCACTGCATGTCACAGGGACGAGGGACAGTTTGACTTTAAGCGTTGACCTGTGCACTCAGAATTTTGTTAACCTTTTCCCCCAGTAATCGTCTTATTTTCTCTGCTGCACTTATCCAATTTTAAAGTATTTTCTTCTGAGGCCATTCTTGACAGCCCCTTGGGAATCGAGCCATTATCCAGTGTTTTGTTACATAAGCAATGCCTCAAAACTATCCTGATCCAAGCTGGATGATCTATCTCTCATCATCTATATATCTTCCTTGGCAACATAAGGACCTCATTCCAAGCAATTTTCATTGAATAGACCATGTTGGCTTCTGCCTAAGCAAAATAAAGTTGCGATAGAACTGTTCTACTTTTGTCACAGAGCCAGCGGTGTGTTGTCTCTTTTATGTTTACATTTTGTGCTATTAAAAGGAAGTCAGAGATTAGAAGAACAATAATCATGCGGTCAGACCTCGAAGAAAACTGGAAACGAGCACATACCACTAACGTCGCTGACTCTCTGACTTTGGGAAAAAGTTCTCTTCCAACGACTGACGGTTTCTTTCTTGTGATCCCGTCCCATTCCTTTCCTTGGCTTTTATTTTCCTCTCACCACCTCTTCATGTATTTCCCCCCTTTTCTCTCCTAATTTGGCTCCATCGTTAACCTCACTCTCACTCTTAGTTTGCAATGAAGACTATCCGTGTGAAGGTATGAGTCGTCACGCTACCTTTGAAAACTTTGGCATGGCCTTCCTGACCTTGTTTCAAGTCTCCACGGGCGACAACTGGAACGGCATCATGAAGGTACAAAGGCTCCCTCAGTCAGTTTTTTACTGGGTGTGGCGTCATGAAGGATTCAAATAGACGTACAGTAACTTTAAAAAGCATTCACACGTCTACAACATTTTCGCATTTTGTAACCGTGCGACCACAACCTCACGTGGACTTTACTTGGATTGTATTTGTCACGTCTACAGAGTAGATGTAAAATTGTGAAGGGAGTGGAAAATTATTTTTTGATTTTCAAAATGCCTTGAGAAATAAAAATGTGGAACAAGTTTTTATTTATCCTCCTTTATTCTGTCACTCATGAATCCATCTTTGCTCAATATCGAAAGCTGTAAATATCTCGATGGCGCATGCTGCTAAAATCATTTTCTAATCTGTCAAATGTTGACAAAGCTTAAGAGACTTGCATCCTTTTACAAAGCACTGCAGAGCACACAGACGCAGCTTAATTTCAGGCAGGTTTTCAGAAATGTATATAAAAGGTTAAAAAAAAAAAGAAACTGGAAACACTCTACGTCTCACAGCCACAACGTGTTGCTGAGTTTAGAAATCTACTGATGATAAAAATGGAATAGCTTACTATGAGGATTAGATCTCTCTCTTTGCAAAAACACAATTTTACAATGACTCCACATCCATCAGCACCTCTTCAACATACCTACACTGTGAAGGGAAAACTAATCATACTGGAGCAAGTTTCCTCAGATTAGATTTATGCAGCACAGATTGTATTGCACATAAAAAAAATGCAGGTGGACTGCAGATGGCGGTTTTGAGAGTGAATTCTAGTTTTTGAGACATAAAAAATAAATAAATCTATCTACGCATTAACAGAAGATCTGCTATGAATTAGTGGGAAGCTGAGAAACTGAGATGGAATTAGTGACGCAATCACGAGAGAAAATGAAATATTTGGGGCTGGGAACTACAGTGAACTGTGCCACAAGTGGAGAGGGGTTAAAAGTCCCACTTATTATTCTTTCTCCTAACCAGAGGCAAAATGAAAACAGAAATGAAAAACATGATGGCATCGCAATGAGAGGAACGGACAGGGAGAGAGAGAGAGAGAGAGAGAGACGATGTTTGTGGGTTAGAAAATGCCTGCTTTAGTTTAGCAAATGTCTGAAATGTGCATAGAAATAAGATGGAGAGGGGGGTGTAGTCTGAAATTGGAGATGTTTTGTGAAGGAGCACAGTGTGTAAATGTCAAGCCAAATTAGACACAAAAGACCAGCTTCAGCTCAGAGGGCTGAAATTGTTATGTGTGGTCACAGCCTGGCTGAGATATGCATTCCTCCTGCAGAAAACTCTTGTCACTTCAGCTTTGCTGTGATGAAAGTCCACAGCACTCGTGTCAACTAGAGTGGAAGACAATCCACAGACTGGATAATGAAATAAAAATTAAACAAAATCAGTTAATTGGTGCTTTAATATTGTAACGTTAATTTCTATTGACATTGCTGCAAAAAGCTGCAAGAAGCATCGAAATGAATTATTTCATTGCTGTAGTGTGAACTCCACAGCTTAATCTGAGTGTGTTTATTCGAGCAGCATTATTCATAGAAGCAGCCAAAAAGGCTTGTGGCGACTGTGGAGGAGCTGCACAGATCCAAAGCTCAGGTGGAAGCATCATTTGACAGAATATATTAAACTACTGAAAGAGTGGCAGGAAAAAGGAATCGTTTACAGTTATAGTTCTTCAATATTTTTAGAGTTCCAATACGCTTTTGATGAATTAGCACTTATTTTAAAAGCATTTTATAGACTTAAAATGTATATTTTTGTATTTTTCAGGAGTCTTAAAGCAGAAATCTTATTTGATTTTGACAATCCCTGACTTTTTCTTTCTTCCTTTCTTCCTTTCTTTCTCTTTCTTTCTTTCTTTCTTTGTTTCTTTCTTTGTTTCTTTCTTTCTTTCTTTCTTTCTTTCTTTCTTTCTTTCTTTCTTTCTTTCTTCCCTTCTTTCTTTCTTTCCTCATCTCACGCCTCACCAGGACACATTGCGGGAGTGCCCACCAAGCCATGACTCCGGTGTGGACTATGGCTGCAATCCGAGCCTTCAGTTTATCTCGCCCATGTATTTTGTCTCCTTTGTGCTCACCGCCCAGTTTGTGCTCATCAATGTGGTGGTGGCCGTGCTGATGAAGCACCTGGACGACTCCAACAAGGAGGCCCAAGAGGAGGCGGAGATGGATGCAGAAATTGAGCTTGAGCTGGCCCAGGGCACCCTCTGTTGCATGGGCGCCCCCAGTTGCGGGGGTCTGGGGGTTGACAAAGGACTTTTGACTGTTGGATCGGGGCTTGGAGCTGCGCCAGGCAGAAGGGAGAGGGGTGGAGGTGCCAGAGGCGAGACGGGGGAAGGAGGAAGGAGGTTGCGACATCCTGTAACAAACCAGGGACCTTACAATTCCTGTGACTCTCCTCAGTCGTATTCGCCAGCACAAGTGAGTATTTCTGTATGCGTGTGTCTGGGTACATTTTAACTGAGTGGAAACGTAAATGACTCATTTTGAATGCTTGCGCTTGGTGGACGAGGATGTCTGCAGTAACGCTTCAAAGCTTAAACAGTAAGATCACACTGATCCAGGTTGGGAAAGAAACGTACGCAAATTTAATCAAAAATCTTCCCGAAGCTACTTAGAGTTGCTCTTCTGTTAAAGTTGAATTACGAAATTCTTTTAAAATAGAAAACTTCTGCCAGTCAAAAGAAGGAAACAGATTATAATCTAAAACACGTCTAGTTTAGCTTCAGAAGTAGTAATTCTTTGTGAATCCCCTGTTACACTCAAGATCTGTCAACAGAAACCACAATATCAGTATCAGTATTTTTTCTGAAGCGATTTTTTGCCCTACCCATCTAAACATTATACATAGTACAATCTGCTTCGTTTATGAAAGAAAACCTACAACAGAAGAGCAGAAGGATACGGAATAGCCAGTAGAAGAAAAGTCAATAGATGGCTTAGTAAGCCTAAATTCTTACTCTTCAAAGATTTTTTGTTTCACAGACATTGCTAAAGACAAATGGTAATTATTTAAGACATACAGCGCCTTGCAAAAGTAACCTTAACCCTTGAATATTTTTTTTCACATTTGTTGCATTAAAGTGACTAAAATTGAGGTTTACCAGCTCCCTGATGTTTGGAAATTGATTCAGCTCAATGCAAATCAAGCTCTAGTCTCACAAAAGTATATTATTAGGTTATCGTTTGGGATGCCAATGAGCATGAATTGTTTGATTAAAAAAAATAACATTAAAGTTTGTTGTTTTTCCCCAGGAAAGATGTTTTTGCAAACATTTTCAGTAGGAAATTCTGCTGCTGCAGTAAAACATGCCTTTCTTTTAGAGGTTTCTACACACATGCACAGGTATTCCAATAAACATTGTGTATTGTGCTACAACACACCATACGCAATATGAAATGGTATAAACCGACTTAATTTGTCAAATATGCAAAGTAAAAGATTATGCATATGTTATGATCTAAAATTAGATGCAGTTTCCTGCGATACATTTGCTACTGTATCGCCTCAAGCTTAGTGTGTTGGGATTCGCATTTCCAGATGGATATGTCAAAGTCATTGTCAGAAGGGAAACAAGTGAAGAGATTAAATAAGAAAACATTGCTTTGTGTTGGCGTTGTTCCACAGGAGCAGCTGAATTAACATATTTGTGAAAATATGAAGCAGCAGCAAAAAAAGAAAAGAAAAAACATCCCTCAGTAAAACAGTGACACTGGAATCAGTCAATCAAATTTTATTTGTATAGCATTTCAAAGTGCTTTACATAATTAAAATAAAAACAGCACGTGACATTGAATAAACAGTGAGAAAGAGAGAGATTTTGAAAAAAAAAAAGATTAAAAAAGATAAAAACATTAAAACCCGCACCCCTTTGAGGACTTTAGTTAAACGTCGTTTAACTGGGACGTTTTCCGGGGGGCTTTACATCATTAAAACGTAAACAGTGAGAAAGAGAAATAAAAAGAAATTAATAAATGGATAAAAAGTAAAGATAAAAACATTAAAAACATCGAAGACCTCAAAACCCACACTCTAAACCTAATTTAGCCATAAGCAACTCTAAACAGGTGGGTTTTAAGTTGAGATTTAAAGGCACTCAGTGTTTCAGCTGTTTTACAGTTTTCTGGAAGTTTGTTCCAAATCTGTGGTGCATAGAAACTGAATGCTGCTTCTCCTCGTTTGGTTCTGGTTCTGGGGATGCAGAGCAGACCAGAACCAAAGACGGTTGGTACAGCAATAACAGATCTTAAATGTATTGTGGTGCTAAACCGTTCAGTGATTTATAAACTAACAACAGTATTTTAAAGTCTATTCTTTGAGCTACAGGGAGCCAGTGTAGGGACTTTAAAACTGGTGTTATGTGCTCTATCTTCCTGGTTTTAGTGAGAATGCGAGCAGCAGCTTCTGGATCAACTGCAGCTGTTTGATTGATTTATTAGTCAGACCTGTGAAGACGCTGTCGCAATAATCAATGCGGCTAAAGATAAACGCATGGATGAGTTTCTCTAGATCCTGCTGAGACATAAGTCCTCTAATCCTGGAGATATTCTTCAGGTGATAGAAGACCGACTTTGTGACTGTCTTTATGTGGCTCTGAAGGTTCAGATCAGAGTCCATCACTACTCCCAGGTTTCGGGCTGATTGCTGGTTTCCAGTTGTAATAATTGAAGCTATGCATTGACTCTAGTTCGCTCCTCTTTAGGTCCAAAGATAATAACTTCAGTTTTGTTTCTGTTCAGCTGGAGAAAGTTTTGGCACATCCACACATTGATCTGTTCTAAGCATCTATTCAATGATTGGATGGGTTCAGAGTCACCTGGTGACATCGTGATGTAGAGCTGCGTATCGTCTGCATAGTTATGTTAGCTGATCTTATTTCCTGTTGTAACCTGAGCCAGTGGGAGCATATAAATATTGAAAAGAAGGGGTCCTAGGATTGAACCTTGGGGCACCCCACATGTGACCTTTGACCTCTCTGATGAGAAGTTTCCAATTGAAATAAAGAAATCCCTGTTCTTTATGTAAGATTCAAACCAGTGGAGCACTGGACCGGAGAGTCCGACCCAACTCTCCAGTCGATTCAGTAAAATGTTGTGGTCAACAGTGTCGAAAGCTGCACTGAGGTCCAACAGAACCAGCACTGTGGTTCTCCCACAGTCTGTATTTATATGGATGTCATTGAACACTTTTACAAGAGCCGTCTCCGTGCTGTGGTGAGCACGAAAACCAGACTGGAAGGAGTCAAAGAGATTCATTATTGTTAGGAAGCTATTTAATTGTTTGAAAACTGCTTTTTCGATAATTTTGTTGATGAATGGGAGGTTGGAGATCGGCCTGTAATTCTGCAGTAGTGATTTGTCCAGATTGTTCTTTTTTATCAGTGGTTTGATAACAGCTGTTTTCAAAGCCTGGGGGAAAACACCTGAAGAGAGCGATGAGTTTACTATTTGGATCAGATCATCTGTCTTTCATGTTTTCACGGAAAACATGAAAGACAGAGTTATGTCACATATAACTTAAGTCACTTTTTTTTTTTTTTTTTGCGTTAGCAGTTAGAGCAGCCTTTGTTACAGAGTGGAGTATTTTTTTTTTCCTCTGTTTTTTTTTTTTTTCCCAATTACATTTTTCTTTTTCACATTTTGGGTTCTTGCAGGTTCCTGTTTGTGGGTTAATTATAATCTCACTTCCTAGACCAGTGTGTAAGAAGGAGACAGTCCGCAGAGACTCACGCTCCTATTATGAAATATCCAATGATCACCTGAGATATCCACAAACATGAAGATGACTCACCCTCTGCCGAGAGGAGTTTCACCTTTGTAGAGCTAATCTTGGCTGCGTAGAGCCATTTTTAGTTCGGTGCTGGCTGACAAAGGAAGTTAATGCAGTGGCAGGATCCACCCCCGCTTTTTCTATATCCATCCTCCTTGCTCTGTTTTCTCTTTCTCCAGAGTGATGCAGTAAGGGATCAAGCAGACCAGCGTATTTTATACACAGCCCGATTCCTTGGGTTTTTTTGCTGTGTGCTACCGTGAATGTTACTTTAGGTGCTCGAGTGCAGTAAAAAAAATACTCATTTGCTTAATAGTTTAAGAGTTAAAAAACTCGTCTATCCAGAAAAGTTGATCAAAAGTTGTTCAAAAATTGTGTGTATGCTAGGAGTAAACACTCAGAGGAATGGACTCAGAGCAGATCTATGTAAATAATAAAGAAATTGTCAGAGTTAGAAACACAGATGCAGGTCCAAAACACTTACAAATTATGACAGATAAACTGATTTCCTCCGTCTCAAATGTTGCCAATCTGACAAGAACAAAACTTATAACGTTAACTTAGAATATCTGTCTAATGCAAAAATAAAGTCTTGAATGCAGTTCTGCTCTGTTGAGAGTCCCAGTGTTCCCAAAAGTAATTTTTAGCCGGTGTTGTTCATCAGCATTTCAAGAATGACTGCTCTCTATGCAGAGCTGTCTTTGGGATCTGTGACTTCCTGCTGCTTGTTTGTGCACTGAAAATCACATTACTCGAATTAATGATTTGCAAGTTGGAGGAATCCCTTCCGTTTCCAATTTTTCTTTGGGGAAAACAGTTTTTAATAAATCTTTTTTTTTTTTTTCTTTCATACATTTACTGACAGATTGTTGATCTTCTGACCACTTTTTTTCTACTCAAGGGCTCTACATGTTAAGGAAAATAATTCCTTATTAAATTATTTTAATCATACTGCAGGAATTGTGCACTGGTTTATTTTTATAGGATCACAATTGTTCTGGCTTTCCGGACAAATTTGGCAGATGAAGTGTTCAGCAAGAGAGCACATTTACTCAGCAAACTCTGGTTCCTGAGCAAACTGGGGAATTTCTCAAAGCTGATAACATATCTGCAATTCTTGAGGGAAGAATCAAATTTAAAGTCGTGTTTCTACATCGACATGCAGCGTGGATTTTCAAACGAAGACCTTTGGTTTGTGAAAGATAAATAAGACAAATAGGAAAAAGTGCAAACATTTTGACCTGACCAGGAATATTTACATTTTTTTCTTATTCATTAAGAAGCGATCTTTGGTTTCTTTTCCACTGTGTTGGTTGATGTGAGCTCACTCGCTACCTTCTTTCTTTCGCTGCCTAACAGTTGAGAGGATCGACTCTGCCTTCTGTGAAATGAAATGACCGTTGTACACAATGAGCATCCCTTGACTGCTTTGTTTGCCCCAGAGTTGTTTCATAAATAGACTAGACTCATTCTGCAAGGGTTTTTTTTTTTTTTTTGGTGAGGATGCAGCAAAGCCAGATTGACTCTGCAGTTTGTGCATTGCCGCCGCTGCTGCTGCTTTCATGCAGTTTTACTTAACCAGCTTTATTGTCCATAAACAGTTACTGTTTTACCTCCAAAAAAAAAAAAAATGTCGTAATTAGTTCCCTTGGAATATGTGCATGTCCTTCCAGCCGTAAACATTTAATCTTCTGTGATTTTTCGAAATTGCTTAAATACGTCATCAGCTTGACTAATTAGGGTCTTAAACCTCAAATCTGTTGGGGTATCAAGATTTGAGACGTTGCATCTTTGCATGGTTTTGCTTTCTCTTCTGTCATTTTAAGATAGGGAAGATTTCAATAATAATTTTTCTTTAAATGTTTCCTCCTTAACTTTAGGCCGGATGAAGGTCCCTTTTTTAACTGTGTGGTGCTCAGAGTTTTGCATGTCAGGGCAAGGAGCCCTTTACGAACGGAAGACACTAATTTCATCCACCGCCGATGGACTCTTTTAGGACTTTTCATTGTGTCTAGCTTTATGCAGAAACATTGCTAAAGAACTGCACAAGCTACAAAGGTTACACTGCAGGAAGCTGACACACACGCACACACACACTGTTACAGTCCAGGAACAAGAGAGGAGAGAGATAATGGCTGAGCCAGTGACAGTCAGATAGAGGCAGTAATTAATTTCAGCTCTCTCCTCTCTTACTCTCAACTTCCAGTCCCTCCAGACAAGCCCATTGTTGTCCACTAATACAGTTATTAATGGGGGCCAGCACACAGACAACGGCAGTCAATCAAACATTATTTTTTCATATTAAGTGCCACCTACACATTCAACAAAATATTCAAAGCCTCCCTGTGAATTACAGAGTTTGTGTTTTTTTTTTTTTGTTTTGTTTTGTTTTTTTCCACACTTGCATGTATCAAGCTAGCTTCAGCAGAGTCACTTTGTGGCTCTTCAGCTTTATTTCATAAACCAACAACACTCCTGTAATGTGCAGCTCACAGTACAGTAGGTCGGCTTTTGAAATCTTTTGAAATCTTAACCCCCACATTTTTCTTTTTTTCTTTTTTTTGAAAACATAAGTCATGGCTAAACGTAATAAAGCCGTGTGAGTCATATGAGATGGTGTGTGTTTGCATAACAGATCTAAGTATAGTCCCATAAGCACCATTGCAGAATTTTATAATAAAAATGGGCTTATTCGGGAATTGAAGAGGAGTGACCTTATTTCCACAGTGTCTTTTGGGAAATATCTTCTGATGTAATACAGTGTTTTTTTTTTGGCTACGGGCACAATGCATTCAACTGAAGTGAATTCATGTTTTGAATATTCGTTCTCAAAGCAGTTTCAATTCGCCGCTACGGTAGCACGCGTCTCCAGAAATAAATCTAGCAGACGAGATTCAAGCAAGCGGGGATCATTGATGACAATAAAAAAATAAAAAAAAAAAATTCCTGAGTGATTCAAGCTCAATTACTTTAAAGCTTATAATATACCCAGAGCAAAAAGCAAATACCTAAATCTAAAACTGTTTCAACAAGGTATTGAACAGCCTAATTGAGGTGATATATCAAACGTAATTGCTTCACACTGAGCGCCCAAGGATTTGATAGTAAAATTAGATGTGGCTCGACTAATGAGCATTTGGAGCTTTATTACTCGAGATCTTGTCTTTCTTTCTCTTTCTTTTTCTTTTTTTTTGAAACAGTAAAGATTTATAAAGAGGAGAGAATGATTGCTACATAATCACTGACAATGCTTTCGAGCAACAAAACAAATTGCCTCATAATTTTTTGTCTATGAATCGTTTGTGTATCCTTACAGTACAACGTTTACCGCTGTAGAGGTGAACGAGAACAGTGCTTTGCAAAAATATTCAAACCTCCATTTATTTATCTTTTTTTTTTCTCACATGAAAACGTTAAACTTCAATAGATTTTCATATTTTATGTGACAGACCAACCTGAAATAAAACATTGCTGTGATGTGGCAGGAAAAGTGTGCGTAGCTTTCAAAATTATTTAAGCTTAGAAATGTTTTTTTTTATTATTATTTGCTGAGTGAATTTTATTCTTATAACTCCTAAGAAAGATAAATGCCTGTAACTAATTCTCTTTAGTTTTTGCCCGATAATTAAATCAAGCCCAGCTGTGCATAACTGAATCACAATTTGGCTGTGTGGCAAAGGCCTCAGAGATTGAAAACTAGCATAGCACATAACACACCATCACCATGGTGAAATAAGGAGGTGGCAGCATCATGCTGTGGGCATGCTTTTTTTTTTTTTCAGCAGAGTTAAACCTGGTAAAGGCTGCCAAAATCTTGAGACCGTCCATCAGTCACCTAAACTGTGTCATGAAATATTTTGTACCAAACCAAATAAACGTGAAAGAACTGAAAACCTTTCAGATTTTTACTTACTATATAGGCAAAATAAAAGTAGTGTAACTATTTCCTCAGCTTTACAGTAATGAACTGTTTTGTGTTGGTCGACGACACAATGTCCCCAAAAAACAAGATGTAAAAATGTGATAATTAATATCAGGGGTGTGAATAATTTTGCAAGGCACTGTATATGAATGACTAATTGCAGTTTGTGAACGTAGATTAATAAAAAAAAAATTTAAAAAAAGGGGCGAAAGCCTGCCTTGCGTGTGCGCACGGGCTCTTTAATAATCCTTTCAATGGTGTATGCATTTCCCTGCGTGTTTTTTTGTCCTCGCATGTCCGCATGTGCACATGTTTGCGCCTGCGTGCATCCTGGTCTGCTGGCCTCCGTCCCGTGTGCGTTTCTGTCCGTGTGCGTGCGTGCGTGCGCGTGTTTGTTTGCGTGTGTGCGTGTATGTGTTCCAGGAGAGCCAGTGGTTGGACAGCGTATCTCTCCTAATCAAGGATACAATAGATGGGGAGATGCTGATGATCGACAACCTCTCCGGCTCCGTCTTCCACCATTACTCCTCTCCGCCTGTCTGCAAAGACTGCAAGGGCCACCCGCAAGAGGTACCACGCTGAACACACGTAAAACACTATTCGGCAACACACACACACTCACACACACATATACGCACATGCACAACCCTGGGCAGGGCTGTGTATGAGAATATGGAAGGTTTAAGTTTTTAAAAAAGCTGAACAGAAGCAAAAAAGATCTAAAACTTTTCTGAGCAATTAAATATTCATTAACCATTTTTTGTTAATTATGGCCATTTTCATCTCCTCACACCTCATGTACAGACATCTTGGTAAAAGAAGAAAAAGAAAACAAAGCAACAATATTAGCTAGATTAGCCTCCTCTTAGTGGAATTACTTGCAATAAAATGAGCTTTAGCAAGAAATCCATAGGCTTAATGAACGAGAGCAATACTTCCCCAACTACATCTGAGCTTCTCGAACTGCACTACTTTTTCACTGAATGTAAATCAGACCTGCTGTTGAGATGTAGATTAAAATAGACAATGTTACTGGTTCAAGCACAGTTTACCTGTAAACTAATGACAAAAGAACATGTTTAATGGAAAAAAAAACATCCAGGAACCCCTGCAAACCTGACTGGACGACAATAAAACGGGTCAGTGACTTTAGAAACATATTGTGGCTCTTTGTAAGAAAGACAAAAACAGCCTATATTGCTACAAAACTGCAAAGTGTTTTAACTTAAGAGTAACCAAGGGGATTGTGTCTTCATGCAGTGCCACCATACATTTTCCTCAATAGAATAACTGTGTAATAAATGAATAACTGTGCATAAAAAAACTCAAATATTTAGGCCTCAAACTAAAGCACTAAATGTTCTAATTTTCATTTAAAATTAAGATGTGTTAAGATTATAATTTACTTTGCTCTTAAACCTTAAAGAGGAATATTTTTTTTTTTCTTATTGGACTTAAAATAATTTAAAAAATGAAATATTGGGTATTTTTATTCTGACTACAATCTCTCTCCCCCCCCCCAAAGACTTATATCTACAATGAGGCAATGCAAAAAGTTTGTCTTGTTTCTTCAGTGCTGCTGTAGCTTTCAGGGCTAACAACTACATTCAATGTCCGTCAGTGTCTTCTAGTACTTCAATACGCAATTGCTTTTGTACCTCCTTGAGAAAAAAAATAAATAAAAAATGCCTTACTTGTTTTTGCTTTATCACGTTGTGTGTTGTTGGGGAAAGCAGTATTTGAAGTTAATAAATGTCATTTCATTCTTTTGCCACCAAAAGACTGAAAAATGATTGCGATTTCACTTGCATTTCACTGACGTAAAATATGGAAAACCTAATATAAATCTACTGGGTATGAAAAATTTCTGCACATATTTTTTTATGCGTAGCTAGGACAAAAAATGTATGCAATGATTAATTTTAACGTGTTTGTATTACATTTGAGCCCTAATGACGAGTCAGAACAGAAATTGTATACCTAAATATCAGCCTTCGTAAATACTTATCCGTACAAATATGGACGATTTTGCCAGCTGATGGATTTCAGACTGTAATGGACTGGTGTGTAGGTAGACCATCCAATTAATTCTGGATTTATTCTTGATTATTCCTAGAAAACCCATATAATAAACATCTATATGCGGTACACTCCAAATCAGGCTCATACTCAGGGAGATGCATTTGCATGCCATATGAAAATACACTGATAAAACCATGTTGCATGGCTGTTTAATGGATTACTGAGGCCACTCTGCATGAGCTCACAAATGCACCCATCCTTCATGACTGTATGCTTGCATGAGAGCACACACACACACACACACACACACCCCCACACACACACACGCACGCACACGGCCACCCACAGTCTCCTTGAGTTTTTATTCCAAGGTGTCTTGTTAACAGGAAAGTCTTGCATTCAACAAGCACTTAGAAACATACTGTCCTGTGCGAGTGTTGTCCATCACAGTGACAAAGTGCAGCGGGTCAGCTCAGAGGAGGAAGTAACTGGGATCTACACCTCCTCACCTGTCAGCTTCGCTTTCTGCCTGTCTGCAGCTGCTGTCAGACCATCAATCTTCTCTTTCTCTCGTTTACATGTTTCCTCTCCTCTCTGTGCACTTCCACTCCTTTTGCTATCCGCGCTCGGTCTCTGATTTGCCACGTCGGGTCCAGAGTGGTTCCGCTTCGGTTTATTTTGAGCGCTAAGTGCCTGGCAAAGTATCCATACCCCCCTTTTGTGTTTTCACATTTCGATGGCAAACGTCAGAGTATTTTATCAGGATTTTATGTGATGTAAAAATAAATAAATAAATAAAAAATCTGAAAGGTTGGACACTTTGTACTATGACTCCCTTAAAATTAAACGCAGTGTTAAAAAAAAAACCTTAAAAAGTCACCTACCTAGTAAATAGAGTCCACTTATGTGTAATTTAATCTCAGTAAAAGCACAGTTGTTCTGTGAAGGCCTTAGAAATGTGTTTGCTAGTGAACAAAAAACATGAAGACCAAGAAACACAACAAACAAGTCAAGGATAAAGTTATGAAGGGGTATGAAGCAGGGTTTGGTTTAAAAAAAAACTATATCCCAAGCTTTAAACATATCAAGGCTGTAAGAACATTCAATTATAGTTTTAAAAATGTCTTACAAGTAAAAAACACTCACTCACTAATCATCTAGTCAGAAAGGCTGCCAACATGTTCATGGTAATTATAGAGATCCATAGCTCAGGTTGAGAGAATCTGTCATGAGCAGAGTTGGTGGGAAGAGGGCAGGAGAAAAATATAAGAGAAATATTGTGAGTTGCTACAAATGACTTAAGGCTGGGGTGGAGGTTTGCCATCCTAAACGTCCGGCTGTATCTGCAACAGAAAAGCAGAGATTAAAACGGACAGAATTGTTTGAGTGGTCCAGTCGAAGCCAGAGTTTGATCCAACGAAGAATATTTGATACTGATGGTCACAGGGGATCTCCATCTGAAGAGAGTTTGAGATATTAAAAAAAACAAACAAACTCAGAGTTAAAGGATGTGGAGAGCTGGTAGAGAAACACTCATTAACCCAGGGGAGTTATATGCAAACGCAGACAGTTAACCACGACTTTGTTTTGGTGTATCACGTTAAATCCACAAGAAATACATTGAACTTACATCTTGTAGCTCAACAAAAGGTGGCAAATGTAGAAAGATATCATTTTTATATGTGACAGTTTGGGCTTGTACAGCTAATCTTTCTACAAATTACTGTTAGATGGTGAAGCCTTCACAGGACTGGAGAGTCTAAAAGGCCCTACTGGAAATCTGGGCTTAATGTGTGTAAGAGGAGAATAATTCATCGTGTTTCTCTGTAAAGAGCCCTCGAGGCAACCTGAAAGTGACAGTTCAACCTTTACCATTAATTTAGCTGCATGTGTTGACCTTATGCTTCCTTTAGACCAGCGTCCTTCTATATTGCTTCATTTGTAATCACAGCAGTGCATTTACCGTAAAGCCTGTTGTTAACCTTTGTGTGTTGGGTAGGAAATTGCCTTGCGATTGCCGCTCCTGCGGGGGTTGGAGGTCACATGATACAGCAAACGGTGTGCCAGTGTGACTCGTGTGCTTTGGTCACGAGAGATTTCATTTCTCTTCGGTCCCCCTTTTTCTGTTGAACGATCCTCCCTTTTCTTACACTGAAGTGAATACTTACAGTTTGCCGTTGCCCATCGAGTTCCCGAACAAACTTCTGGAGCAGAAATGTTTCCTCCGCCTTTTGTACTCCCGTGTTCGCCCCGAAGGCACGGCGAAGAGCACAAGAAGAAAGACGTAGTTTCTCTTACGCGTCGATAAAAACACCTGCTGGAAGCTTGCAGGGGTCTTTGTTGAGGCTATTTATTGCCCACCTATGAGACACGAGTCAGATACGGTGCTGCCACAAAGTACCACAAGCGAGGGCCACTACATGAATCAAAACAGCACAACTGTGAAGTGTTTCTCTGAGCTAATGAGTCGCTTTGCTGTGCTTGTGCCTTGTGTCTTTGCTTTGCTTCATTACGTCTCTCTCTCTCTCTCACTCGCTCTCTTTGGGATCTGTGGCAGTGGTGATTAACTGGCTCATATCAGCAGTGAATCTCTCTTTATGAGCCTCTTTGTGCACGTGTTAATACATGGCTAACCAGCCTCGCTCCATTGAATTTCACTTGGCCCGCTTTAAGTGCTGCGGTTAATCCACCCCGCTCACGCTGACTATTTATTGCTCTGCCATCTCGAAGAAATACTGCCGGGATGCCCAGACAGCATCTCCGATTTCGGCGTGTTTTGAAATATTGCTGAGAAAGCGCACATGAGCTGATCTGCATGTTCTGCGAATTAAAGAAAACTGGTTTCAAGGAGTTTTAAAAAAAAAAAAAAAAAATCTCTAATATCACTTTAGAAAATGAGACACATTGGTTTAGATGATGATTACAAAATACTTGCTTGAAATGTCTCACCATGCTCTCTTTACAGACACATCCCACAGTATTATTGCCTCTGAATTGTCAACAACTGGTGCATCTTGGAGGAGGTTTTGTCTCTTTTGTCTGTGACGCTTTTGCTGGTATATTAGAGCTAACGAGTAATCAAAAAAATACGTAAATAAATCCCGCAAGATCTTTGTATTTTTTCATGCAGATACTCACGTAAATATTTAAGGTCTTCCATGCTAGAGATGGTCACAGTGAGAATTAATGAGATTGTGTTCTTCCAGGATGATGGAAGTGGTCACCGTTTCGTGTTTCTGTGGCTTTTAAAGGCATCAGTAAGTGAAATAAACTCTTTGCAGCAGATCAGAATGGCAGAGATTGAGCAGGCGTCGCTGAAGTCGGAGCCACTCTCGGATAAGTCCTCGTCTCCTGCTCTCCCTGACGACCTGAGCCTGGACGAACACACCAGCTACATACTGCTGATGCAAGACGGGAAGGTGAGTTTAAACTGAGGTTGAACGAGAAAACACCCCATATTACAGGAGAAACGGTAACTCAAAGGAGCTGAAAAAGATACCAAAAACACACTCTTTACCCTCAGATGTAAACTGCCAAATGCCTGAAAAAGATCTGTTTTTCTTTTTGTTTAGTTTTTTTCGTGTCCTCTCTGGCTGCGTGGATCTCAGAATTGCACTGTAATGTATTGTTTAGATTTTGTTTGTTCATCGTGATATGTTTTTATCATGTAAAGCACTTTCAATGACATGTTGCTGGTATGTGCAGTACAGATAAACCTGATTTAATACATAATATAAAATATATAATATAAAACCTGTGGATTTTAGCTTTACCTTTATGTAATAATTTCATTCAGATTTTTTCCATTGTCTCTTTAATAATTAATTGAAGAAATATGAGCTTCCCTTCTTTTAACAGAACTCCTATCGAAGCCTTTTTTAATTGAAAGGTTTTTTAGTGATTTCCTTGTATATTTGATTAAGTCCTTTAATAGTTCACCTTAGAAATAATAGCTGCAAACAGAAGTTTTCTGGATTGCCTTGGGACGGGTGTTAACGATACCTCTGCTTTGTTTCAGTGGTTTCAGTTTAGTTATAGTTATATTTCTAATATAGATATTGTGTTCAGAAGGCCTCTTTATCTCTTGCTCTGCGTGTATCAGGATAAAATATCTTGTCTTTGAGGAGCCCACAGTCTCTAACCACTTCAGGCCATCTCATGAATAAATCCTTGCCACATGCTCCCTTTAGTCTCTTTTCCTCGCTGGTTCTCATGCCTACCTTTCTTTGACTTAGTCTCACCGTGAAGAAATTATCTGTAATGCTTCACCTTTACATCTCTGGTAATTACACACCTGTCCTGCACTTTCCTCCAGCCCCTCTATCTCTGTCCCTTATCATTTTCTTTGTAACAGGGTAATGCTTCTTGTTTCTGGATACCCAGATGAAGGCGCAATCAGAAAGTACGACTTTGATTCTCTGCCCCTGCGTTTTAAGAGAATGATTGGAGTAAGAGGAGAAGAAGGGGGGGTTAATAAATGAGAAAATGTAAACTGAGCACGGCATAGTTTAGAAATCACGTCATGCAGGTAGCGTATTAATCTCTTTCCGGAGTCAAATTATGTTCTCACTCCCCTGTAGGATGGAGAGCGTTTCTCTATAACCATTATGCCTCAGTGAAATACTGAGTTTAGGGTTAATCTACAGTAAATTAATGAAAATCGATATGCTGCTCTCTGAGGGGACGGAAACAGAACTGCAGTCTCACTGCCGCTACGAGCTACTGCTAATATACAAGCGACGGTGGCCTTTTTTTATTACAAGGACGGAATAAACTCATTTAAGCAAAAGCTCATATTGTTCACATTAATGCCATTATACCTACAATAACTTACAAGTCCAGAAAGATGCATATTACTTGTGTTTTTGCTGTGAAGCAAATTTTTAAACGTGCTATTCAGATGCACTTGGATTGACTGTGAAGAAGGTTAAAGTGTGATCAGGTTTTTAAACAACATCCCAAATTTGGGCCTCTCAAGGAATATTGTTCAATCTGTCATTTAAAAATTAAAAAAGTTTTATTGCAAACTTAATAAGATATATAGTATAGGCATGCTCAAAGGTGGGTGGAGTAGCCAAAATATCCTACTAAATGAGCATTATTTACTTCTACTGGAGTAAAAATATATTGAAGTAATGCTTTAAAATTACTCAGGTAAAAGTAAAAAAAAAAAAAAAGTATATGGTAAAAACCCCTACTTAGTTTCTAATTCCTTAACTGTTCTTATTTAATCTGTGATATTCATGTAATCATGCAGACAAAATACAAAACCATGTTCAGGTCTTTATACTAGCAAAAATAAATTACATCACTGCAAATAAAAAAAAATGGATAGGAAAAACACACACTTCCAAAATTCGGTTTTTCACGACATAAAACTTTTGACACCAATACTGTGTGCATGTCCAGTGATCCACTGTTTACTAAATATTCCTTTGACCCTCAAATGGCACAACATGCTCAGCAGACAGAAAATAACAATGACTTTTTTTTTTTTCTTAAAAAATTGATTTGAAAGTTTGAAAGTTTTGTTTGTTTCTTACTTCAAAATTATTGTACTACTTTATATTGGTCTGTCACATCAGAGCAGTAAAATACATTAATGGTTGTGGTTGTATACAGGAAAGTGCATGTGCATTTCTCCAAGACAATGTGTATTAGAAACAGAAATCCCCCGCTTGATCTTTTTTTTTTCTCTTATATCAAAACATTAGCATGATAATAGCTCCTAATAATAATTTCCTACTGTTTAAAGAGGCACTTAAATGAAAAGCCAGTGGAATGATGTAAATCAGAGGACATGTTTAATATCCGTGCAAAGCCTCAGGGACTGTTCTGTTCTCATTTTCTAATAATTTTGTTCTCAACCAGGAATTGTCACATTGCGTGTACAATAGTTTAAACTTGACTTGTCCCTTTGGAAAAACCCATTAGACTTTATGGACCACATTTAAGTGTTCTTATTTGTCATTTTACACATGTGACCTGTTCTTACACGTTAAATTTCTTACTCCATAAATCTAAGATTTCGTTATGGAAAACTGGCCGTTTTTGACCAAAAAAAAGAGTTCACATATTAATCTGCATTAACACAGACAATCACATTCATTCTTATTGAAGATTTTTTGCGCCCTTTCTTGTTCTACTTTAGGGAAGGTGCAGCAGCAGCTCCCATAACTCTGATGAGGCCGGTGGTGGAGGAGGCGGCCATGGAGGTGGCTGTCAGACTGAGGAACAAGGTCAAGGTCAGGGGGCGTCCCTGCACTGCAGGGCTTCCGGCTCGGACACAGAGACTGAGACTGAACTGCAAGAGATGGAAATGCAAACATACCGCACAAAGATGTGCTCACCTCTCTGCTCCCCTGGTCAGTAAATTCCCACAAGGCTGTTTTTGAAGAAAGTTGTGTTTCAATCTTGCCATGATCGATCAAATGAATCAAAGTGTGGTTTGAGGTGATGTTTTGATTTGCTCACCACTTCATGAGCCCGTTGAGAAGAAGAGGTAGGTAAAAACGTAATACTAAACATTATGACAAGCTTGGCATTGTTTTGTTGAAGTAGTGCGTCAGGTTTAGATTGAACTGAGATATATAAATGTTAAACTAAATAAAGTCAAAGCCAAAAACAAACACTGAATGCTTTACTGCAGTAATAAACTCCTAGAGACAGGAAAAAAACAAAACTGGTGGAATAATTTGCTCTTCTATATTCATACCTTGTGCTTATTATCATGCTTCCAGAATGGCTGTTAAATTAAAATAACCAAAATCAAATTTAAAATACATCGCTGAAGCTGATGACTTGCGCAGATAAAAGAGAGACTTCACAAAAAGACGTCTAGAAATGAATCACTGCGGTTCTCTCCTGAAGGTGGGATTTCCAACATCAGCAGCAAGGAAAGAGGCAAAGGAGACGAGGAAAAGGGGGCCAGTGGCATTTCTACCCTCTTTCATCTGCCTGCTGAGTTTTTCCACTCTGCAGGAGCAGCCATCCCGGTACCTCCGCGCAGTCGGAGCCTGCGTTTGTCAAGAGGCCTCAGGCTGACCTCCCCAGCCTCTTGGGTCTCTTTCCGTTCCCCTGGAGCCCCTCGAAAGATGCTCTGTGCACAAGTAAGCAGGGGGAGGTTACAAAACTAAATAAAACAGTGGAAGAAAAGCACATAGGGTGATGAATGAGAATGAAATTAATGTGAGCAGTTGCACTTTTCACAAAAAGAAAACGTATTAGTCGATGCGTTCACTCTTTCTTTTCTGCTCCTCCTTTCTCCAGTACCCATCCCACAGTGACTCGTCCCTTGCCACTGGCAGCTCTGAAGGCAGCCTCCAGACAACCCTGGAAGAAGGACTGAGCTTCAGTGTTTCTCCATCGCAGAACCTGGAATTGCCAATCCCAACAGCTTCCTTATCACCCATGTGCCCTATCTCACAGCCAGAAGACAGAATTACTATTTCCTCTCCAGTTCAGGCCCTAAAGCCTAGGGTGAACCCTCCATCTTCTGTAACCCTTCTGGCCACCAGGGGACACCAACGGAGCCAGAGCAGTGGACGAGGCAGCACAAGCCCCGGCTACAACCGTGACGACTCCATTGACCCATCAGATGAAGACTTGGGCATAGGCATTGGCTCGTCTATCGGTGGCTGTGGCTCCAGCCAAGCGGGCAACAGCGAACATTTATCAGAGGCGCTGAGCAGCGTGTCACTGACATCTTTGCTGCCGCCTAGCACCATCCTATGCCCTGGAGGACAAGTAAAGAAGTGCAACAGCACAGGTAGCCTTGACAAGGGGGGTCTTCTGCTCTCTTCCCGGTGCAGGGAAGGCCGCAGGGAAATTATGGGTATGGAGCTAATGGACCCCCAGGGCTTTTTGGCCAACCCTTGGACAGGAGTACTAGGTGACAGCAGGAGAGGAGAGGGAACTGGAGTAATAAAAGATGCAGAGCACAGCTTGAAAGGGAAGAGCTCAAGCCAAACAACAGTGGGGTCTTGTCGAAAAAATAGATGAAACCTACCATTTCGTTTTTCTTCGTCTTTCCATTTCTTGGAACTAAACCCATTGCCGTTCCTCTCACTCTCTCTGCTTCATCAGTGAGACAGAGGTATGATGAAACATGATGCTCGGTATTTCAACACCAAATCCTCATCTTGCCCCTCAGCTTTTTTATATACATTTTTGACAATTCCTATATGTGCTATCTAGGGGAGTGGCCTTGGTTGTGGTTGATGTTCGCAGAATTGGCTCATAGAGTAAACGCCCATGGGCAGAGGAGTGGCTCCTCTGCTATCTTAGGAGATGTATTCCTGCAGGATCCGATGGGAAGTTGTGCTCACACTGAAAAACAGCAGTGCTTGTTTACAACAGGAAGTCAGTCGAGGAGGATGTTAGGGAGATAAACCTTTAAGATGCAATAGCGAGTTAGTATTGCTCTGAAGCAGTTTCCTCCTCTCTCTAATGAGTTGAAGTTTATTGGGGTTGAAAATAAGAAATCCAATCCATTTCAAGAGACTCTGCTTAAAACCATTTGTGTCTCAAAGACAGGGCTAAATTTAGGCTTGTAGAGGACCTACTGGCATGGAATACATCAAGGTGGAAAGTAAAACTGAGAAAGGGAGGGCAGATGTAATATCTGGCTTTCCTGGCAGACCTTCGGCTTAGATCCGACGTAAATGTGAGGATGATGGAAAGTTCAGTGTGGTGCGGTCCGGGTCTGTGTTTGTGTTCCCGAGCACTGCCTCAGGTATCCAAGGCATGAATTAAATCATCCTCATTGCTGGCTGTACCGCATCTCAGTGTCTCTGAAACCTGACTGTAGGTATATCGACATTGTGTGTCTGTCAACTTGGTCGTCATGAAAATGGAAATAAATTGAGGGACAGTGGAGGTAAAACTGTGCATGAAGTGATTCGTGAAATTGGTTATTTTTCATTCTATCTCCAGCATTTCTCACTCATAAACATCGGGGGAATAAGTGTGAAAGAGAGGCGGGGAGAAAGGACTCGAAATCCTGTCAGAGAGCACCTAAGTGTGTGCATGAAGCAACTTTTTGTGCACTGAAATGGAGCTCTGAGTGCACTCTTTTTGACTGCACTCCTTTCTCAGCGTCTTCAAGGATTCTAAATGAAAGGACCCTGTCGCAAAGAACCTTGACTGCATTATGGGATTGCATCTAACCATGATTTTTAAATCTATATACAGATGTGTACTAAAGATTTCAGTGTCGGGTGATGACCATGTGATTCCTATTCCACTATTTTTGTAGACAAGAGAATAGGCACGTTTGCGTATTGCCATTAGTTTGTCCTTATTGAATCCCTGCAGTGTCTTTGACTTGTCTAGGACTTTTTGTCTGCCAGTGGCTTCCAATTTTTGTAAAAATTTTTTAACTGAGGGCGGTGCGTAAAATGACAAAGCAAAAAATTTCAAAGAAACGTGTGCGCCGAAATGATTGTCCCCTGCACATTTTCCTATGGGAATACTTGCTCCACAAGGACTTTGAGAGTTTTTTTTTTTTTTTTTTTTGTCTCGGGGGTTTCCCATGAGTTGAAGTCTGTGGACGACCAGAAATGGGAACAGCCATACTCACTCACATTCTAGCTCACAAATATGGCTGCAACTTTCTTTGCACGTAGCCTCGTGACTGAAAACCTCTGACAGCATAAACCATCACGACGAAAGCTTTAATTTTAGAGTTACATCACAACATATCGGTTACGGGCACCCTAGTGCACCTTAAGCATGGTTCTGGGATTGCAATACAGTATGCTACTTTTATCACATGATACTTCGATGCACTCATCTGCTCCATCTCATTGTAGCAACCCTTTCTAATTTTATTGTTTAATTTTAAAAAAAAAATGTGCAAAGTTTTCTCTCTCTCTCTCTCTCTCTCTCTCTCTCCCTCTCTCTCTCTTTTAATGAAAACTTATTTTGGTTTCGACCACTTAGAGTATTGCTTCATTCAAAAAGAGGATTCTGATGCCTGAGGTAGACTGTTTTAAATAATAATTTTAGTTTTAATTTTTTCCAAGACTGAACAAAACATGGAGGCGATGTGGGGAAAATGTGAGGTTTCGACCTCATTTATCATGCAAAATCACAACGATGACTATGTTTTATCATAAGGAGTTTGTTTTCGATGGGCAAGGCAATTACATGTGTGAGAGTGTGCGCGTGTGTGTGTGTGTGTGTGTGTGTGTGTAAATAACTTCAGGTAAAGTGACTTGCCTTTCCCTGAAGCGTCCTGTTTGTCAGTGAGGAGGATACTTGTGGTATAAGGATGAAGATGAAAAGGCAAAGCAACCAAGGGCTGTTTTAGCTTCAAAGATATATTGTCCTATTACATCTTTTTAAGACGAACCGTTGTCAATGAACATGGCATCAAAAGGTTAAGCCTGACAACACAGCAATAAATGTTCCATGTATGTTCCCTGAGTAAATGATGTCAATGTGATTTTTAGCTCCTCAGAACAGAATTCATCAGTGTCTGTTTCCACTTTTATTTGTCTAAAACACCCAATCGGAAAGCACCTCTGCCCTCTCAGATACCAGTCAAAGAAGAAGAGATGGGCTCCAATTGGACAACTTGAACAAATGAGGTTATTGAACTCAGGTCGGGGGGTAAAAACCACTAGTAATATCTTATACAATAGCTGTGAAGTTGTGCTCAGACAGAATGCAAAGCAGGATTTTACCTGGTTTGATTCAGTTTTGACATTTTGCCCTGTTCTTATGTGCTTTTAGCAGCCAGATATGAGCTGTAACACCGCGTTTAAATCTTTGTGCAAACAAAGTGTGCCTTTATACATTGTGCGTGCAACAGCTCATACTGTGTCTGATTTCAAAAGTTGTCAGTAACTTAAGATGATCTTACCACATTACCCTTATTCAGTCTTTTTCTAATTACCTTTTTTTTTTTTTTTGAAAAATAAATAAATAAATGTTGACCAGAGCCATTTAAAATTTTTCAAAAAACATTTGGAAATTTCTAAAGCTATATGTACTAAAAAAAAATAAATAAATAAAAATACCACTGGACACAGTTTTTGCAAACTTTGGAACGAAACAACCCTTAGCAACTTGTTACAAAATTAATATCCAAATTATCCATCACTCATTAGTCCAGGTCACTGCACAGACATCAATGAAACCTCATGAATCACATGTAAATATATTTTTTCTAAAGAATCACAAACACAACATTAAGAGTGTAAATGGGTACACGTATTGCAGCTTATTATGTATGATTATTTATTAATCATAGTAATTCTTCCACCTCTCAAAGTTCACCTGTTCTTCTCTGAACCCCAAATTACTTTTCAGAAATATTCTCCGCTTACACAAATAATAACAAAGGATCCATATTCCTGTTCAGCGTTGCCATCATGTGATAGGACTTGAAAGGCAAAAGATGTCAAATTTGACAGAAAACTAGTTAGTGACTAGTTTTCTCATTGATATAAGCAGAGGCAGGAGTGATAATGGATTATTTAGGTAAAGCCAGATGATTTTGATCTAGAATTTTTTTATATTATTATTATTATTATTATTATTATTATTATTATTATTATTATTATTATTATTATTATTATTATTTAAAATGGCAACAATTAACCATAGCACAAAGACAAGATTTTTTTGTAAAAGTGTAATTATCAGTTTTTGACTTTCCTGTAGTTAGGTCTGCTATTTTTTCTGCTCTACTTTAAGTCATAGTCAACCCAGGACCAAAACTGCTTGCCTTCTGTCCAAACACACTTTCCGAGTGTATAATTCACAATTGTACATATTTATGTATTTTGAGCTGCATGTATGCATTGCTGCTAATGAAAATGGAAATATAATTAGTATGCATCTTAAAAGAAAATGTACAAAGGTAAAAGAAATGCCCCAATGTTTTTGACCGCTGCTATGAAACCACAAAAAAAAAAAAAAAAAAAAAAAAACAGAACAAAATCATTATTCTGAGTCAGAAACGGTTGTTTTGTTCCAGCACATGACTATAAAAATATAAAAAGATTGTCTTTCCATGAGATGTTATACGTCTACTCTTCATCTTCACAAACGTTATTTACATTGAAAGAATTGGTCCCGACAGCCGGCCGAGTCGGAACAGTTAGAAGGGAGAAACGGAAAGCTGACGGCAGGATGGAGACCCAGGAGCAAGAAGAGTCCAGGGATGACACGGACAGCTGAGTGAAGTTAACAAACAGCGGTGAGATGCTGCAGAAGAGGGAACTTCTGCAGACAGCTTGTCATCGGCAGCAGTGCCCAGCGGAGCCGTCAGCGCGAGAAAGCACATTAGGCATGCACACTGAACTCTGAGGTGTTGTTTACCTCACACCCTCGACCGGCCGGCCGGCCGGCCCTCTGCCTCATCTAACCTCTTGAAACCGGTTTTCCCTCCAGGCCGCTGTCCTTCAAATGTCACAGCAAGAGTGTGGAGGTATATGTGCGTGATGAGTGGAAGGTGTGTTTGCATCTTCGTTACTCTGAAAGGGTTATATGTGCGGATTTCTGGATGTGTCGGTCATCTCTGAGGTTTTCCCAAGAAATGCCCTGCCATCTGACATTTTGGGGGCTTTTCCTCTGGTTTCCTTCTGTCTCAAAAGATTGTCCTCATAAGATACTTTCCTGCTGCACAAGCTCCAGTGGTGAGGATTTGATTACCTTCCCATGGCAACTAGAAGATTGGCTGAGACATGTAGCCTACTTGGATTTTTTTTCAAAAAAAGCAATTTGACTTGAAAATAATCTGGCTGTGCCCCCAGTAACAACCTTTGTTCTGCTAACATCAATATCTTAGAGCTGGAAAGGGGAGACCTCGGGCTAATAAAGCTTGGCTAAACTCTTCTAGAGATAAAAATGGAGAAATACTTTTCCAATGAATCAGTCAAATGTAGCACATCTGCATGGTAGAAAATGTGTGAAGTCTCAGACAAAAAAGATATTTATTTTCATATTTGCATATGCATATCAACAAAAGAAAGACCTCAAAAAAGTTCTAAAGATGTATTTTTTGTTGAGTACAAAAAGAGACGAAACACAAAACATTAAATATTTTATCCCTATGACACGACTAAAAACAACTTTCCATAGCCTTTACTTGGTAGCAGATTTAGTATAAAAACTACATTTTTAGAATAAAAACAAATCTCATCATGTTATTTAAAAATTTGGCTCACAAAGTGAAAATAAATTGGTCCACGCCATTAAATTAAACAAGGTCAAATCAAGTCACTTCATTTGTACATAGCTAAAAGAAAAGTTTCCCTAAAGTGCTTCACACAATTAAAAGCCTAAGAATGTAATAACAGAACAAAAACAAAGACTTAAGATCCAAATCAGACAAAATCACATGGAAAAAAGGAGACATTTTCTGAAAGGACTCAAGAAACGAGCGAATTTGTAATATCAATCTACAACAGTTACCGGCACAAACAGATTGCAAATGGAGTGGGAGTCTGTTCCACGTTTGGGTCCATTTCACAAAAAGCACAACAAAATGTATGCCTCAAATGACTGGTTGGAGTAGAGAAGAAGCAGCTGGTCAGGTGACCTCGGAGCTCTTGGTGGGCAGTAAGGCTGTGGTACAGGCGTGTGCTTCCCCACGCAGGGTCCTAAAAACTACAAGTTACATTTCAAATTTGAATTCATGTCCATGATGTGAAATGCAGACTAATGTGAGAGGATACAAGGATTTCTATGTTTTTCTCACGTACACTTAAGGCTCTTTGGTTTTTAAGTTTGATTATGCAACTAAGAGGTATTCATTCCCAGAGTTGCGTTAGGGAAACTTGAGCGTCTTGGTACGATGTGACTTACAAGTGGCAAAGAGAACAACAATTCAAGCCATCCTTGTGGAAAGCCAAACAGAAAAGTAGTTGACGATTCTCTATTAAATCATACCAAGATAGTTAGAGACTCTGAATAAGATGCAAACTATTTGAGTGCCAAGCCAAATACCCCCACTCAGCGCTCCCGATGTGCCGAGATCTACAATATCAAATGCGGCTCTGAGGTCCTACGGCATCAAAAACCGTAGAGTTCTTGATATCCAGAGACCGCAGTTAATCTTTCCATCACGTTTACTCAGCCAGCCAAATTGAGCTCCCATTGTAAATAATTAAAGACTCCCACAAAGTTGGTTAATATCAAAAGGAACGCATGAAATTAACTGGAAATCGGTTTGTGTTGCTTCTCTTCTTCTTCTTTGCGCGAGTTTAAAATGTTTTGTCGTGTCAAGATTTTGATGTCTGCATTTTTTTATGCAGAAAACCTTCAGCTGCCGACAACTGATATTGGACCAACGCACCAAAAGAGCTCCGTGATATTATTGTGTGGTCTTTAATCTTTTTCAGTAGTTTAATGCGGGAGATAAAATTCAGCGTCGGCCGATTAATGAGCAACGTGAGCAGGCAGTATACGACCTGATGTCTTAAGCAAGTAGCATTGACTCTAAAGCTGATAGACTGGGCAGCTGTGGTTGAACTATATCATCCATGGGGAGCAGAAAATGCTGAGGGTCAGTGAACAGGGTGGGAATTTCTACAGAGAAGTGTTGCTGTGATTTTTATTTCTTTTTTTTTCCCACCCTCCTATGGCTGAAAATGAAGATAAATGGCTGCCATTCTGTTCCTTAATGCAGAAAGGAGGGGCTATTATTGTGAAAATACAGCTTCTAGATGCACTTCTCCAACTTTTTCTATTGTTTTTTTTTTTTGTTTGTTTGTTTCTTTTATTATTATTATTCAATTATATCAGCCTGCCCAGCATTTACCCAACCTACACACCTGAGATCCGCGCACAAATCAAGGCCGTGCATGGAAAACCAGCCCCTGTCAGCTGTCAAGGCTAAAGTGTCCAGGGAGTTGTCCAGACCCGCTGATCCTATCTCAGGCTCCGGGAAGAGAGCCAGAAAAGGCAGGTCGAAAGGGCTGCACAACAAAAAAAAAAAAAAAAAGAAAGTGGCTTGCCAATAAAAGAAGAGGGTTGCATAAAT
This sequence comes from Poecilia formosa, assembly GCF_000485575.1. Lineage (NCBI taxonomy): Eukaryota > Metazoa > Chordata > Actinopteri > Cyprinodontiformes > Poeciliidae > Poecilia > Poecilia formosa. The sequence continues at coordinate 1,193,615 of NW_006800081.1, forward strand.
CAAGCTAAATAGCTTTTCAATCACGAAACGACACTTAAATTCAGTGTAGGCAAATGATATGATTTTATTTGTGCTATTTCCGCTCTTTTGCTCCGTGTTCTCGCCCTCATCTTCGTGGCTTCAGAAGACGAATGAAGGTGCTGCAATCTCTTTATTGCTCCCAATCTGCTCTAAATTTAAATAAGCAGCTCTCTGGCCTTCATGAACTCTGGCCCAATTTGCATCAGTGCCTGTGTGAGTTTATTTCCCCCCCGCATATCCTCCCCTCTCCCGCCGCCATCCTCGTTTTCTCCTTCACTCACACTAACAAAAGAGATCCAATCGCTCATTGCACCTGATTCTCAGAGGAAAGGTGCCTGTCAGCACTAATGGCTGAAGCTTGTCCCCTAACAGGCTGCGTTCCCCCACCCGTTCTCACTCTCGTTTTCTCTGTTTCTTTTTTTTTTTTTTTTTGTTTGCCTGAGGCAGCTGGGAAAGAGACGCAGTGACATGTTGAAGCCGGGGGACTTGGAGCAGCACTGACACTGCTGCTTTCAACGTGATTGACTTGTTTTCTAAACACCTGGTCTGGTGTTGTGTAAGAGAATAGAGACAAATATCATAGTTACAACGCCGAGCAACCGGTTTGTGCTTTGAAAGATTTATCTGAAGCAAGCGGTTCTGTCGTACCCAATGACGGGAGCGTCTATTGCAACAGCTAGACTTAAAAATAAAAAATAAATGAATAAAAAAAGCCTAGCTTCCATCTCCCAGGCTTTGTTTGACTTTAAGACGCTCCACTTTTCCTTTACATGAAAACCAATTTCAAGGTTGAGAAAGCTGAGAATTTGGGAGGTATTTCCATTTTACTTTCAGCGTTGAGGAGCTGAGGGCTGCAGAAAAGGTGCTAAACATTATGTACTTTTAAATAAACAAAATGTACAGTGCAATTCTTTTGGAGCGATTTAATCAACGGGGAACGAGTGTTTTGGTATTTTAACAAACGGATAACCTTGAAAACACAAAACAATTAAAAGCAAACATGCTATTCCCATTCTGTGATACAAAGTTGATTGGTACAACTCTGACTGCATTTTCTAAATATATATATATAAAAAGGACTAAAACCTGTTTACTGAAATATTGTCTTTCTACCACAGATTATTCCGGTAGAAGTCAGTATCACAATCCACAGCAACCAGACTTTCAGACCGGTTGGGTCACTCCTCCAAAACAATATTGCTTGTTGGTAAAAAAAGAAAAAAAGAAGTGAGCTGTTATTTCTTATCTAAATCTGGGAGTTTGACTCAATTTAGGCGTACATCATCCTGATTTACTCTCACAATCTCACTCTCGGTAAACTCTTAAAAGGTTGCAGAAAATGAACTGGTATTTCCAGAAGTCACAGTGAGCACAAAATGTTCCCAAGGTAGGTACAAGTTGATGCATTGTTCTGTATTAAAACAGTCCTGCCACTGACTGAAGGAACCAGTCAATGAAGTCGCATCGTCTGTGTTTTGGAAAGAAGCGGCGCGTCTGCGTTAACCACCTGCGTCAGTCGCTGAAGGTTTCAAATCAGCAGCAGCCATCTTCTTATTTCCTTTGATTAAGGGTTTTCTTTTATCTTAAATGTAACGTTGAAATACATTTTTTTTCTTTATGGGGATTCTCAGAGTACTTTGTAGGAAGATCTTAGTTTTCGTTTATAAAAGGTTCATGCATCCACAGGAGCAATTTGATCAACTTTTATATGTGCTGTTAGTTTATCCAATACATTGATGTAATTGGATCCTTTTTGTTGGTCCCTCAAATTTATATGAACTCACTGAACATTACTGAGACTCGGGTGATGCACAAATGGGAAGATCTTAGTTTTAGCTTTGGATATTAAGTATTCTGATTAACCAATCATTCATAGGACGACAAAAATGTATTACTTAGTACATATTCTACATTTTTGTATATAAAATATACATTTCAATGGACGTGCGCCATGTGGTAAAAAAAGAGAAAACACAGATAGATATTTTTATTTATTTATTTTTACCAATATGTCAGTGTTGCCAGGTTTTTCAAACAGTAAAGCATTTATGACTGAACCTGTTGGGTCCTAAAGGAAATTCCTTTATCACAGATGGCTCTTAATGATAAGACATGCTGGCTTTAGCCTCTGATGCATGCTGTGCTACGAGTTTGTTGAGAACGATAATAAAACTGCGAACATCGGCTTGAAGTCAGACATGCTGGAATTTGCATGATGCATGACACAAGGTTGCAACGAAGGACAAACCGGGGAGACACTCATGAATTTCAAATCCTCTGAGTTGGTCTGAATATGTTATAAACACACAGTGGCCCTTGCCATGTGCCTAAAATTTTGATCAGAGCTGCATGCTAGAATCAAGACCCACACAGAATACCCATGAAGACATTTATAAAGCAACATTTATAAAGCAACATAAACATATGCAATTTAATAGGAAACCTCAACTTTTGCCCCTGTATCTAAAGAAGCGGTGTTGCCCATTTCCAGTCTAACAGTTAAGGCTTTAACTTCACTGTCACACCGTGTTTATTTCTAATATGTTGGTCATTGCATTACTAAATAAATAACATATTCTTGGGCTCCATCTCGGAGCTTCAGTCCCCCAGCCAAGTTTCCTGCCCACTCAGCTCCTTCAGACTAGCAGCAGCAGCAATTAGTAAACACCTGGTGGAACTGCACGTCTGCTGAGTTTATCATACGAACCACAACACTCCAATGATGCTGTAAACTGCATCATTGGAGAGCATGCAGCAGCATTGTTGCAATATGCTGAAAGTGGAGTCTTAGAAAGGATAGGATGTTCTTAAAGGGACAGTGGACAATTTCAAAGGTTCATACACAGCCATGACGCAAAGTCAAATTTCATTTAAGTTGTTTTTGATTTATGCAACATTTTCATAACAGAAGGCACCATATTGATTGTGCTATAGTTGTTATGTGCTATTGCTGTGTTCTGGAAAATATACAATACCTCCCCTTTAATATGAAGTCCAGGTTTTATTCATTTTGTCCCTGTGAGCCAAATTATGCTCACTATGGAAACAGCAGATCTCTCCTCACCGTTTTCTTCACAACGAGCTTTGCTGATATTTTTTTTTCCTGCTGCTGCTCATAATCTGACCCTTCGTTTTCTTTATCTGTTGTACGACTACATCCCTGTGGGCGTGTGCAGCCAATGCGGTAACAAATGTCTAGGTGGCACACAGACTCTGCAATGTACACGGCCACTGGTGCCCACAGAGCTGACTGGGAGGTATGAATTAGGCATCACATGCATTTGATGCGTCATGCTGAATTACACAGAGACAACAAACATTACCGGACTTCAGGTGTGAGTGATTCCACCAGAGAAGTGGGAGTTCTCAAAAACAGAACAATGCCGATTGGACTGCAGGTTCAGCGGGTGGTGGCCACGTGCCTCTGCTGTGAGTTTCTATACTGGAAATTAATAGAGCTGTATATTTTTTTTTCTTGCACATTGCCTTTGTGTTATGCCTCACAAGAGCTGTGTAAAGACCTACTGTATTGCGACACTGTAGTTGATCACCTCCCCCTGTCAAGTAACTGAACGTGTTGTGTGTGTGTGTGTGTGTGTGTGTGGGGGTGTGTGTGTGTGTGTGTGTGTGTGTTCCCCTCCCAAAACTCCTTCTTACAAGTCTTTATCTGCCTTCCCTGTCACTTCATGTATCACTGCAATTAGTCGCTCTGCTGAGCAGGCGGGTCCTCACTGAGAGAGCATTCCTCCTCGATTAGAGAGCTTGTTTCCCATGGTTATTTTACAGTTTTCTGCACACGAGCGTGTTCGAGTGTGTTTGTGAGGTAGCCTTAAAGCAATCTTTACCGAAAGTGAGATTTTTTATTTTTTTTTAGGAACCTGCTGATTGTCAAGTCTTCTTGTCTCGTGTAAAAGCTTGGATCAAGAGCCCGCCTGCCTCCTTTTGTAGCCAATGCCGCAATTTATCCTCATCGTCTCTAGGTCTCTGTTCACAGAAAGCAGCGGTATCGCTGACAGACAGAGGTGGCCGGGAGACTAAGAGAAAGACAGGCAGCAGAGACGGGTAGACAGTGCTGCAGACAGGACAAAACGCAGGTGGAAAAAGATGAATGAGCTTGAATGCAACTGAGAATGCACAGGTAAAAAAAAGAGGTGCCAGAACGTTTAAGGAAGCATCTTTAAAACAAAGTAAAGACGAATGTGCCATTATGCTATACCGCAATCTTTAAAAGGAGAATAAGAAAAAGGCTTTTTCGTATCTGAACATATGCTGTGTATCCACAGGAGCTCGGGAGGCGAAACCAAAGCCAACACAGGATCCATCCACCTTGGAGAAACATTTTGGCATGCATGCTTTTTAAAAAGGAGAGTGAGGCGACATGGAGAGTCTCGAAACGGGATAGAGAAAAGAGAAGCAGAAAAAGCTTCTTTTTTTTTTTCATTCTCAAAAATAAAATAGTGAATCGTGAACAGCCAGTGTTCGATCAAAACCAATACTGTAGTATGTAAATCAGATCACTGAATTTTTTGAAAAAATAATCTGCAAAGATTCCTGATTTCTTGTTGTTCCTCAGACTCAGCATAAATACACTTTAAACTCTATGTTACTTTGATACTGCAGAAACTGAAAGCCTCTAATAAATACTAAGAAATCATGACATGCAGAAGTACTCACATTTAACCTTCTGCTGAAAGCAAATAACCAGAATGTCTCAGTGGTATTTATGAGCAGGGAGGAAACGGTTACAGCAAGCATAACCCGCTGAATTATTTATATCAGAGGTTAACCTCTGCTTCAAGACACAATGGAGTCATTAGTGAACTTTTCCATGGATGTTTTAAAGTTTCAAATGAGATTCAAGATTCTTCCACTTTTCTTCCACTATTTCTACTATTTTTCCTTCTAGAAGAAATTTCGACTTAAGCAGCTGAATGCCAAAAAAAGTCAATGAGGAAAAAAAACGTATAACACATAAAAATAAAAAAAGAGTGTGAAATAAAGATGGGATTCTGTTGAAGGTTCAGAATGTGACTCAAAATTTACACGATGATGACAATTACATCATAATTAACGAGAGTGCTGCCTTTTCGCATTCCGAAATATACACGATATATTTAGTTTTATTTTTAAATATAAAACCAAATTAAATTGAATTGCTTAAATCATGCACTTTAAAATTTGAATCCTCAGAAATATGCATAAACAGAGAAGAAATTGTGTGATCTTTGCATCAAACATGAATGATCAGGTAATTAAAAAGAAAAAAAAAAGCCATAATAATGCTTTGCTCTTGAACCTGTTCAAAACTTACTAGCGATGCTGGACTAGTGCTACTGTATTCTGCACAACACTGTAAGTGAGGTAACATCCAGTGCTTCTAGGAAATGACCATTTGATAGGCATCTGCACTAAGAGCTCTTGAGCATTTTCGAACATCACAGGCCCTGGCGAGCTCCAGATCCTGAAGGTTGGAGAAAGGAAACATACAAATTGTTCCTACGTCAACAGCACCTAAAACGACCGGCTGCTTGACTGTGGGTGGACAGCCACTTTCTAACTCCATGACCTGCAGAGTGAAAACTTCATTTCTGCTGTGGCTGGCAAGACCACAAAAAAAGTTTTGCAAACATTTGGCCTCTTGACATGATGAGTTTTGTACGTCAGTCGACCTTTCCTGTGCTATAATGCACTGTAAGCACATTTGCAAACCAAATTTTATCTCCTCTCTTTGCAACGCTTGCTGTTATTTCTTACGTTTCTATGCGTGTTGGGGAGTTTCACGTGTTGCGCATTTCGGAGAGCGTGCTGTCTGCTTCACTCTTTTGCAAAAACTATTCAATCATCCCTCCTTAATGTTTTAATTTGTGTTCCAGTCGCTTCATGGCCACAGGTGTAAAAAAAAACAAAAAAAAAACAAAAAAAAACTACAGTGAATTCTAATGTAGCATCATAATAAGATGCTGCCTCTGCAATAAGTCACATAGTAAATGTTCCTCCCCCTCTAAATACTCTACAGTCAGCCATTAGTGGTGTCACAGCAAATTGGAACCGATTGGGATCGACAGCAACTCAACTATGAATTGGTAGACTGCACTGACGTGTGCGGTGTGCCGAAGTTGTCAACTTTCTGCAGAGTGAATGACTGTAGAAAATTCAAACTTTATGTGCCCTTCAGACTAGCTCAAGGCCATTTGTAGACAGATTCATGGAAAGGATTTCCATAAACGAGCAGGCGAATCAAAGCCTTGCTCAGTGTTTCTTGTCCCTGGTCCTCAAGGCATACTGGGCCTGCATGGCTTAGATGTTTTCCTGCTGCAACACACCTGATTCGGATGATTGAAGTTCAGCAAAAGTCATCAATCAAAATCAGGCGTGCTGGAGCAGGGAAACATACAAAACATGCAGGGCAGTGTGCCTTCAGGACCAGGGTCGAGAAACACTGACTTACATCAGCAAATGCTGTGAAAAGCATTCGACACAGTGGCGAAAAGCATGTCAGAAATGGACTCTAGAGCAGTAGAAAGTTGATGTTTCATCAAACTTACTGCGCACGCTGAACCAAAGAACGAGATAAATACTTAGTTTGCTGGAAATGAATATGGATTTGATTTCATGAAGTTATTTCTACAGTTTTGCAGTCATTTCTTTACTTATCTAGAATAAAATTAAGTTGATGCAAAACTTTTCAAACAATGCACAATAAATAACATACAATTTTGGCATGTCTAACAGCAAGGTTATAAGTTGCAGAAAATATAAACCAAATGCATGAGTAAGACCATCATGGACTGTAAAACAAAAATGGCTAAAAAAAAAAAAATCATCTACATCTAAAACTCATTTATCCATTGTGTTACAGCAACTGCTGCAGAAAAAACAAAAAAACAAACAAACAAAAAAAAACTAACACAACCACAAATTTATCTGTGTTGTAAACAGAATACAAAACCTACTTTACTCTTATTTGAATTCATTTGGGTCCAAATAAAATCCAATTTGGCCTTTCAGACGGGCTCAATCTTATTTAGGCATGGCGGTGTGACAGATCGTTTTCAGGATGTCTGCTTTATTAGTCGCGTGGTCCCAGCAGACTCTGTAGGCTAATTTGCTTATTTTATTAGTTTTACAAGAGCTGGCAAAATGTAGCGTGACCCTGCGCGGCTCTCTCCAGGGGGGTGCATCTAGTTGCAGATACATTGTACTTGCAAGCTCCTATTTTGTGGCAGATGCTCGCCCTCCCGCACATATGGTACTAAGTCAGCTGAGAAAAAAGGCTAAAATAAATGTCCATTTCTGTTTGCTACCATGTATGCTTGGGGTGGGGTGGGGGGAGGATGCAAATCACAAGCTGGCTTGGGCCATGCAGCAGCATTGCTCAGCAACACTTTGCATCAGTATGTTGTTTAAAGTTTTATGTTAAAAGGCAGCATATGTTATAAGCATTTTAGTAGTAGCTTGGGAGAGAGTAGATTATTGGCAGTAGTTGGGAACTGTGCAAAAGCCTTAAGTCAAGGCTCGTTAAATATTTTATGTGCCCAAGCTGCTTCTTTTAATCTTTTAAACTGGTCCTGATTAATGCCTCTTTAGATTTTCAGAAAGTATTTAAGTTGTTTTCTTTTAAAGAAGCATTTTATATCATGCACTTCTGCCTTACTTTATTCACATGACTTTGTGTTTTCTTTGAGTCTGAACTGTTAATGCATAGGTTGAAACCAGATATTTATAAACACTAGAAAAAAAATAATTACCTTTCCATCTGTCTGACATTAAATCAGATTAAACCTTTGCTGTTTTAGATGAGTCCAGACCAAGAATAGTTTTTATGCTGATCTGTAAGAATAATATAAATACATGACATTTTTACTTTTAAAATAATTATTTTAAAGAAACTGAATGAGTTGGCTCAAATGTTTTTTTTTTTTTTAAACCAACTCATTTACTAGTTCTAGCATCTAGAACATGCTAAAACTAGCATGTGTGCTAGTTCTAGACTAGCACTCACGTGCTAGAACTAATGTAATTCAGTCAGGTTTTCTTGACTGCCTAGCTTAGATTGTTTTTCCTCTCATCTGACCAGCTTCCTCCTTTTTCCTTCAAATGTTACAATGGTCACTATGGCCAAACACATCAGAGCCAGACTTTCAGTATCATCAGACCACCGGACATGCTCCCAAAAATGATAGTCTCTATCTTTGTTTACATATGCAACTGTCTGCTGAGAGTCGAGTCTTTCTAAAATTCCCCACAGTGGCAAATATCCAATTGTTACAAAAATTGTATTTCATAAATACTTTCATAGCATTCAGTTTAGACATTGCCATGTTTGGTTAAGTTCTTGTTGACACTTTTTCTTGAATATCCTCATAATTCAGCAATCCACTTTACTCTTAACAGTATTCAGCAAGTCTCAGTTTTCTTTACATAATATCTGAGTGTTACTTCTTGTGTGGGTTAAACTGCACTACAGTAACCCCGTAGCGGACAGGTTTTTTTTTTTTTTTTTAGGCACCCAGTATTTACCTGAGACAAGTGAAGCAACCATTTCCACTAAACAGAGGAATGCAAGCGCTCAAGGAGAAGCAAAAAAAAACAAAAAACTCTGGTAATAATTCTAAGTTATTTCTTTCCACTTTAAGCATGGCTGAGCCTCACAATCATCTCAATTGCTTTAATGAAAAATTGAACTAGAAGAGACCTGCAATGCATAGAAAAATCAAATGCAATCATACTCTGGTACTCTGGAAAATAACTCATTTTTTTTCTTATTTGTTTTTTTCTCTTTTTTTGCATTTAATAAAGAAACATAGTGAATCACTCGCAGCAGCAGCAGCAGCAGCAGCTGATTCAAACCATGTCGAATGAATCTGCGTAGCATTATATGTGTTCAATTTTGCAATTGGTTTCAAATCTGAGGTGTGTCCAAAAAGAACCAGCTTAACTAGAAGAAATTATGTGAGACCAATCAGTGCAGAGAACATAATAATAACACAACTCATTGTCTCAGAACAGCGATTAGCTTGGTTTTTCATTAGGCTTAGAGCACATTTATGCCAAGGTCCAAGTAATGTTTTAATGCAAAATAGGTGGGTTATAAAGATAAAAATTTACAATTTTCCCCTAAAGTTGCCTGTGGAAAGTGCTGAGCAATTACAGCTTAATATGCAAGTGCAAGTCTGGCATGCATGTTTGTCTCTGTGTGCATTTGCTTTCTAGAGGAGACCAGGTCCTGCAGGTTGTGAGGTGAGAGTCAGGTGTTTGCCGAATTTTCCATTTCAGTGCACGTCAGTGCAAATGTCAGTACACATCGGCTTCAGTCTCCCAGAACGCAATGGGAAAAAAAATTAAATACACGCCTGCACCCGACTGACTTGCAGCCTAGCGGCTACCATCTACGGACACAAGTAATACGTTTTGTAAATACATCTCAACAACCCTCGTTTATTTAGCCGTACACCAGTTGCATAAAAACCGTAGAACCTTGTGAGGCAGCAAGAAAACCAGCTGACGACAAAACAGGGATGTAGTGCCTGAACTCCGCTTTGCCACCACCTGCCTGCTCTTCTTTGTTCCTCTCCTTCTCTGTCATCCTCTACATTACCGCTGTGGTGCCACTAGCAGGGGCAGCAGGAAGAGGGCAGAGTAAATCAGCCGGGAGGAGGTCGGCCTCGCTCAGCGGCCAGCATCGGTAATATCCTTGCAGGGAACGAGTCTCGTACTGATTTGCATGATTAAACAGCATCCGCCAGACAGCCAGGGTTTCATTACTCATCATGGACACACAGAGGATGATTAGAGGAAAATAAGCGGAGCTCCACGCACACACACACGAGCGCAGATGTAAACACTGACGTGCAGAGACACCAAAATACTGTATATTCACAGTAATGCCATATGACAGCATTTGCAGCTGAGCAGGAGCAAAGATGAAACCTCACATACCCACACCCATTGTCCTACCAGTATGAAGCCCTTACGCTTAAGGACGATTAAATCTTAGAGCAATTAGGAAGCTACGTCTCTGATAGACAATTTGCATAACATCCTGGCTCGTCAAACTTGTTTGTATAATCTCGCTATTGTGCACAGGGCATCAGTAACCAGGTACATGACTGATCTCTGTTCCAGGTAAGACAGGGAATCAATAGGGAGCCTCTGAAACCCTCAATCGATGAAAGGCCAAAGGCCTCAGAATACAGAGGTCGCCCTCCAGCACCCCTCCATTATTTCACGTCATGAGGGCAGTGCAGCAAACTTGTCAAATATGTCATTTTGTCAGGAAGATAATTTGATTGTGACATCTGTCAAGATATACACCAGTGATTATCCACTCCTTTCCTTGGTAAGTGTGGGCATTTTTCCTAACTGCCAGGACTGTCCGCCCTCCCCAAGCACTGCATAGATCAATAGGCGATATGCAAATGTGTCGCAGAGACAGCAAACAGTTTGTCAAGACTTACAAGCTCACAGGAAATAGATACTATATGCTTACTTTGAGCCAAACATGCAAGTGATTACAGTGTGTGCCAAAAGGCGGTGTCTGAAAGGCGAGGGTTAGTTGGAAAAAGATTAACGTTTTTTAAAGTGAGGTTCTGAGGAGTTGCTTCGTGCAGTCAGTATCTTGCCCTGTGTTGACAGCTGCTATCAAAATAATGTGTTTGAAAAAGCAATGAGAAGTTTGTGAGGAAGAGTCAAACTACCTAGGAACACTGGGTGAGAACGAAAGCAGGCTGATCCTGTCTTGCCACCTCAACTGTCACAAATTTTTGTGCTTCACAACGTTTGAATCGATCAAAACTTGAACTTTTGAGAATGCGGGTTAAATCACCAAGCAGTTTCCAAATATCAAAATCCTTTCAAAACATTTCATCGACAGACGTTATGTTTTGTAAAGAAAAAAAAAAAAAGAAAAGATCTTTTCTATTTGTTTTGCACGTCAGACATTAAAGTGGAACAGTTTTACCAACCCTGTCTCCAAATCCAATATGGCTCCTACTGATTTAATAAAATAATAATAATAATAATAATGAAAAAAGTTTGGTTTGCAGTTTGCATGTCGTTAAATCTTTCACACACCCAAATCATGTCCACTATCTATTTAGTAACATTATCCTTTAGCATTTCCATTAATACAATGAACAGATGTGTGCTATGAGCTCACACCGGTGGTGCTAACAGTGATTAACCTCCTCGTTGATCATAACATCTAATTTGATCTCAATCCAAGGTCAAAGTTCAAGGTACAGGTGATTAGTGTTTCTCACGCTTAGCAAAGCATCGGATGGTATACCTTGTAAGTGTGTGTGTGCGTATGTGTGCGTGTGTTTGGAGTCTGTGGGAAAATGATTTGTTGGGTATATGATATGTTTTGTTCTTTAATTTATTTTATTAAACGGCTCAATATGTATTTTTTCGTCTACATTATGTACAACTATCAGTTCTTAACGGGGGACTAAAATCTGAGAATCTGTCTTAACTTTCTGCAAAACATTTTTTCTTTGTATGTTACGAACCTGATGCGTACTAGTAGGTGCCATATGTATAAAACAATGCTTGCAAGAAATGATACAAAGTATTCCATACTCTGGTCAGGAGTTCATCAAGTCAGACAACCTCCAAAAGAATAAAAAATAAAAATAAACCCTCATCCAGAAAGCCATTATGAGAGCCCTTCTAATGTACAAATAGACATTTCCGGTACATTCTGAGGTGTAGGAAAGTGTTAACATCACATCCTCAACTAGAGCTGCCCCCTCTTTGAAATCACCCCGTCACAGACTACGTTTGATCCTGCTTGTGTTTAAGCAGCCACCCCCTCTTTGAAGTCCGACACGAGGCTTTTATCTTGTTATCATGCTGTTTCATTGTATCCTCCCCTGCGTAATGCCATGCAGCGTCCCGAGAGGTACGACAAATACCCTCTCATCCATAATAAGAGAGTCTCCAATGAAGCCGGCGGGGGGAAAAAAAAGTGGAAGATAAAAATGTCTATTGTGTTACTGAAGTACATCAGAGAGGAGTTGACCATACACCGTAATGACAGGCCTAATTATTCGGATACATAATTCATGCGACAGTGTGCTGTGAACAAACGGGGGATCAGGAAAGACTGCTGGCATCAGCGTTTCTCTCAGGAGAACATTCTGAAGAGTTTCTGAGTGAAACAAACATGCTGATTAGAGGCTGATTAACACTCCAGGTTGATTATGTGTAAAAGGTATTCTTAAAGAAGAGATTCGTAGAGAACTCCAAGCATCTACTGAACACAGAAATATAACACAAACTCAACATCTCTGGTGCTGCTTGACTTTAGATTGTTGGGTTTCTCTGGAGTGAATGTCTGCGAAACAAACCCTTAAGGATTACACAATTTTCAGAAGCTCAACACTAAGAAGCATGACTAAGTTTAGCTCATTTCCGTGAAATGTTTAAACTTTATCCTCACACACCTTCACAGTTAATGCTTACATTTACTTAATGTAGTTTGCTCATCTTCCTTTAATTGGTTTGTGTTCAGATAAAAACAAAATAGTTTGGATTTGAATCTGGAAAATGCTTTACTGTGTGTTTCACCCCACTTCATTAGATACAATTTCATGCAACTGAACTAGAATTATATGACAATGCAGTCAAATTCAGTAGATTGATTGAATTGATTGTTGCTACTCAGTTTGCCAAAGTTGGGAAACATTTAAATCAGGGGAAGCAAGTCGATGTGATTAAAAAGATAAAATAACTCTATTCAGTACATTCTAGAGGTGTATGAAAACAAAATAAGCATATAAGGCACAAATGTAACTTTTTATTGACTTCTCAGCTTTTTGCTCACAATATCTACAAAAATAAAGATATTCTCTTAGAATATTTTTTTTAATATATATTTCTTTTACCAACTACTCTTTCTACTCTTACTAAAAGACACATGCTTAACGGATAATTGAGAGACGATGTTTGGGATCTCAGAAAAGCAATCATGAAAAAAAAAGCTAACACAAGTTAAAACCTACTTAGAATTTTAAGAGCTAATGCGTCTCATGACATTTAAAGTTTAGCCTATGGGCATGCCAGTTGTACAACTTGCTTTACTTTTTGCAGTAATATTAGCAAACACACTTTGAATCATTAATTAAATGCTGCTCTTTACTCTGCTGAATATTTCATTAAAGCACAACTTTAGCAGCGTATAGGTGGAGAAACAGGAACCCCTGACACGAAGCAGCTGGAGGAAAAACTAAGCTGAACCCAAACACGTTCAGAATATTCACAATCTGTACATGTTAATCTGACAAACAATCCTCAATGGAATGCAGATAATAATTTGTTGAATGTGACAATATGACTGCATGGTTTTTCTCTGAGAAAAAAAAAAAATTGTGTCGTTATAAAACAAAATCTTTCTGGCAACAAAATTATTTCCAGTGGGGAAAAAAAAAAAAAAAACAGACAAAACCTAAAAGTAGAAAAAATATATGCACGCCACGTTATTTTAAATTTGACCAATATGAAAAAAATAAAAAATCAGTTTGTCTTCATTGGGAAGGAAATCAAGCCAAAACACTAGCTAACCCTATTTAATCTTCTTTATGTAAGAAAACTTTAATTTTTTTTGGATCAGAAACTATTTCAACTTTTGTGAAGAGCAAAAAGTGGGAACACAATTTTTCTTTGGCTGCAAGGTCAAAATCTTCCTCCGCTGCTAACACTGAATATAATTTAGAACAAGATTTATGCGTTTGAATTTACTCTAATATGTTTCCTCTACACATAAATAACCACAGGACTCTTTAGGCCCGTTGCAATTACTGAGATCAAGCACACTTCAATTCCGGTGTTAAATTAAGTAATTGGTGTAATGGAAAAAAAAAAAAAAAAACTGGCAATGTAATAAAAAAATAAATGAACTGAAAGGTGATCATTCATGGCGATATTGGCTGAAGAAATGGGATTCTAATAAAACCCTTTAAAATGAAGCCGTTGGACACGTTCAGCGGGTATTATCTGATGACTCAGCTATCCATTAGAGGGCAGCGTTCTATTTTCTTCACTGTATCTCATAAATCATATTTTGTTGGTCATTGTATCGCTGCAGTTTCGGGCTTTCTCTCTGCACACTTGGACACGCCTCTAAGTTTTTTTTTACACTCTGCAAGACCATTGACTTTTGTGTTAGAAGTTAGGCAAGGTCAGCTGTGCCCAGCCCCATGGACACAAGGTTACATGTTGCGAAATGCTTTGCTACTTCTCCCCGTCTTAAAATATGCGTCTGTAACTGTGCTGTTTATGGGCTCTTAAGGTCAATAGCCCCCTTTTGTGGCGAAAGTGATTTCATCCACATACCACATGCTGCAATTTCCCCATAAAAAGCCTCAACCTAAAAGCTTTTATATTACTTGTCCCACCCCTTTGCCAACTTTATTTTCTGAAATCTGACATAAATCAAAAATGCTCACCAGACGCCCAGTGCATTATCTAATTTATGATGACGCGTCTAACACAAAAATAATAATAACAATACAATGTCGAGTTTCTGGAAACATTTCTTTCTTCCACTACTTTACACCATTCAATCCTCCTCCCCACTATTTCTGGTGGCGATTTCAGAGGATGAGCAGAGAGAACGAGTTTCAGTTCACACAGACAGGTTTTAAAGCTCAGCTGGGAGGCCTGAACTCTCAAAGTGACTGCATTCCTGACTCTGGGCAGCTCTTCAAGAGCCAGAACTGCTAACACTGCAGGACACAAGACGGGGCCAAGCAAAACAGAGATAGCACAAAGGAGGAGATGGTCAGTAAGAGAGGGAGAGAGAGAAATAAAAACAGACAGCTCGTTGATTCTGGCTTCCTTCTTGAGGTGACGCCATCTGCTGAGACGACAATAAGGGAGGTGTGAAGTGCAGGTTCCACAACTTTCTGCAGCGGTGAAGTCACTGTCTATTATAATCCCTAAAGTTATAAACATTAACAAAATATCCAAGGTTCTTCCACCTCTGCTTAGAAAACAAAACAAAAAAAACAAAAAAAAACTAAACATCTCCCAGCTGTAGTTAACTTTGTATTGGGAGAAGTTTACTGTTAGGTTTTTCATTTTCATTCCTGTGGTGATTTGTAAAATGCATGTATTTTCATGCATTGGTCGCTCTTCCATAAAGCACAGATGTTTAAGACTTTAGTGAAAAGGACACGCCTATTTTCTGCTCTGCAGTTTTGTCATGTTTCCTTTGACATCTGTCACCTTAGAGATTAAAACCGTTTTTAGGTTGTATTCATTTGCGAATAGTGAGAAACAATTGGTGTTGAACATCTGATTTGGCTACAGAGAGAGAAAAAAAAAAAAATTGGTCAAGCAGCTTTCGGGGCATGACACTTGAGTTCAGTTCAAATGACAGAGAAATTATTCTGCCTCATCTCAACCTGAGTGGCAACTGACATAAGCTGTTAGCAAGTAAAACCGTTCTGGTTATTAATCAGACAGCGAGCTAAAAAGTCCTGATGAGTTCCCTTCTCCTGAATAACCTCTGTGTTGCTCTCGTCTTTTAAACTTTGCTTGAGAGTCACTGCATTTCTCTGCAACATCACACTAGAGAATCCAAAGGCATTCTTCTTTGGGTGAGTTTTTTTTTTTTTTAGCATCCCATTAAACTCTCACTTTCCATGCTCTCTTTTCCTGTCACATTTTGGTTTCTCCTGCCTCCCCAGCTTACTATCTCCCTATTGTTTCTATCCTCTTCTTCTCTCTCTTTTTTTTTTTTTGTCCTGTAGCTGCAACTCTCACCCTGGGGAAATTCTGCTTTGCTAATGACATGTGCAGACTGGGTGTTGTAGAACGGGACATTAATGTTGCCTGAGTGTGAGACTGCAGAAAGGAGTTGCTATCCTCAAAGGGTTTTTTTTTTTCTCAGTTCCAGTGTGAACATGCACAAAATAAAAGACAAGACATACACAAACACATTCCTTCTCTACACTTCTGAGGCTGATGCTACTGCCAGCTCGGTGAGGAATCTCAATTAAAAACAGGTACATAACGCCCCCTACTGTTAAGTAATCGAAGAGCATAAAATTCACCTTACGTTTCTTAAATATGAGATGCAAAACCTCATTGCAGCGCATCAAAACCTCCAAAATTCAAGAATGCAATATTTAAAATTTAGCACACACGATATATTATGTGTCATACGTTTCATTAAGTGCCTGACCAAAAAGGGAGACGGGTGGGAAAATATATATATATATATACCCATCTGCAGAAACTGTAAAAATACTTTAAATTGTCAGAACTAATGTTTCTCTAAACACTTTCTGTGAACAGCTTCAAACCTGCGTTACCAGGGGAGAACTGACCTCTGGGATTTATAAACAGGTATGCCAGAGCAATTGGAGCACACAGACATTCCTCTGCATCTCTGGTTTTTTGCCTCAGAAACAGAGAATTTTCCATTATAGTCTGAAGACTGACGAAATGCCATAATGTTAATAAGGACCCAAAATGCTGACGGCATGCCTGTAGGTCAGTGATGCTTAATAGTTTTTTTAGTTTTTTTTTTTATAGGAACTTCCTCTTCAGCACGAGGGAGCATAAACTATTTAAGAATGTGGATGTATTACGATTCATGACTCCGAGTGTATGTCAAATATGCCCAATACGAGGATGAGCCATTCCAATAGCAGGACTGTGCCTCACAGAGGATAATGCCGTTTCTAGGGGTCGTCTGACCAGCTGCCTGGAGCCTCTAAAATCAAGGAGAAATTTCGCTTTCTTCAGTCTGTAGCACATCAGCATGTTTTTTTTTTCTATTAAAAATAAAGACAGAGCTCTCTGCAAGTGGTTTTACACATTTACCTTAGTTAGGCTTAACAAAATATATGCTCAGCATTGTCTGGAATGAGCCATTAAGAGACAAAAAAAACTTGGTTATCTGTTTAATGCCTGTTTTGGAACAGGATGAATGTCAGATTGAACTTTAATTATGGCCATCATTTTTGAAGAAGTCATGACAGCTGGGTTTGTGGTCTGTTCTACTAGTCACTCCTGAATTCAAATATTTTCAGAAATGATTGTAATTAATCACAACATAACCAGAATGCTGAAATTAGTGGAAAGACTAGTTTATATGGTTAACGGTGTAAAGAAATGCACACATTTTCCAAAATTAAACCATCCTGGTTGCCTGCTGAGGATTTTTATCTTGCTGAAAATCAGATTGATCTCGAGTTTTTAGGATAGCCTAAGTTGTATGTTTACATACGATACCACATTATACTAAAACATAGAGGTTTGCATCACTGTTGCTAGATAAAACCAACAAATTAAAGCAAAAAAAATAAATAAATAAAATCTCACAACCCTTTTAAATCCATTAGTTGGAAGATTCAGCAAACTTAAAAGGACTCGTTGAAATTGACCAAATGTTAATTTCAATTGTAAAATGCTTTATAAATCCAAAAGTGAAATTAAATGTTGCAACCCCTGTTATCCAAGGTTCCTCAAGGATGGTGATGGCAGTGGGCAAATTGACCTCCTGTAGCAGTCGGTGTTGCAGCGGCCCTGGTGAAGCCTCTGACTGGAAACGTACCGTTTTATTGAAAGAGGATGCCCAAAGTTGTCCATTATGCTCATTCATTTCTTGAACCAGTCTTCTTCATCAGCTTCTTCACCTTCAAGTAATTGGGTCTGCTTACTGCTGGTAGTGGTACCGGATGCACTTGGCGTATCGCCACATTTGTATTCTTTTCCTGTCTTACCAAGCATATTTCAAAACATCTATCAAATATAGAACTCATCACAAAGAAAAAAAATCTCCCTCCCAAAAAAAAAAAACAAGACGAGATTTTACCTTTTAATTTAACATGACAACATGTACATTAAAAGCAAGGCAAAATTTAAACAAATCTTTAATAATGAAGAGCTTCAGATGAGAATTAAAATCAAAATATTTTACATTTATGGGACAAGAGCAATAGCCATGAGCTCAAAGTGGAGGAGGAAAGAAACACTCCCTGTCAAGGATCTTACATTGTACATACGCTTTTAATTGAGGTTTTTTTTTTTTAAAAAAAAAAAAAGAGGTCAGGAGAAGAAGTAGAACCTGACAAAATGAGTACAAACCACGAGCACTGTTTTTATTCAATTTCCACTAAATGCCAAGAAACATAGGACGTGTAAAGATTTTCAACAAAACAAAACAAAAAAAAAAAGCCCATTAAGAACTTTTTCTACACTTTCCACGTGATATCTGGCTTTCATCTATTACCAGTGAATCAGATGAATACGAGATGAACCACAACTGCCTTTTATCCAGCCAATTAAACAAAACAAAAAACTAAAATCAAAGTATTAACCCTCTCTCCTCATTGAGATATATCATTTCATGGTTATTTATTAAATAACCCCCTACACATCTGTGGTTCACCTTGTTTGTAAGCAGCGAAGTCAGGTTCAGGGTAAAGGTGGGCGTGCTCTTCAGTTTCTTCCTCCTCAAGACATTCCAGCTTCCCCTGCAGAGCAAAACGGCCACAACAAACAACGTTAGCAAGGGTCCCACGACATGGGCTTGTAGCAAAGACAACAAGCTACGCAGGCAAATGTTTATCTGCTGCTCAAATATGGTAATTTGTTTTGTTTGTTTTTTTTGGTGGGGAAAAAAAAAAAGAAGAAAAAAAAAGATGGTCCCATTAAACTATAAACCAAATAACAGTTTAGATTTCTTGCATAAACACTGCAGGTTTTGAATACATTTGGCTACTTTGGTATATTTCACCTGCTTTACATTTATAAAAACTTAGCATTATTTTAAAGACAAACCTATATAATATTCCTTTCGCCAAAGTGGAAATACGCCTGACATGTTGGAGAATTTGAGCATAATAATAATAATACTGCGGACACGTCTGTGGCAATTTCAGCCAATGGCAAAAGGACATGAAGGTCGTCTCAGATTATTCATTCAAATAACTCTTCTTCCCCCAACGTGTTACCAAATACAGCAGCAAATCAGACAATTAAAAATATACACACGATGGATACATGTTCTAAAAGAAGTAGCTAGTTGTTTTTTTTTTGTTTTTTTTTTAAACAGGCAACAGCATTCAGAAATGGATGTGGGTAGAGAAAGGAGTACCTGGGGTGAGTACCTGCACAGTTTGACAGTCAGAGAGTATCCAAGATTTTTAATTTGCCCTTTTTCTCATGTGGGTCTCGCTCACAACACCAACGCTGTGTGAGGTATAGAAGTCAGCTGCAATTCATCCGATAAACCCTACACCTCCAGTTAGTGTTGTTAAGACCCCCCCCTCAGATGCTATACCCCCCCCCCCCGTACCCCCCAAAAAAAAAAAAAAAAAAAAAACACAGTGCATGGCATTATCAGGCACAGTAAGCTGGAAAATGGGCAAACTCCCAAAGGTAAAATCTGAACATGTAGAAAACACAGCCACTTAATTTCCTCCCTGAATGGACAAAACAGCAATTACTATGTTTTCCTGTTTCAGAGTAAGAAAAAAATGTAATGAAAAGTAATAATAATAATAATAATAATAAAAAAAAGGTAAAAACATGTATATACAGCTAGAGAAATTTGACTGGATCTGTCATTTCTTCCACAGAGTGAAATTAAACATCTGCAAGGATCAAAAACCGATACAAAACGAGGGGTACCTCTGGGCATGTTTGCTCAGGGCTACACTGGCCTTTCCCTCTTGGCTTTGTGTGAATGTTTTCTACTTTCTTCTCATTCATCGGGCCTAGTCCTTCATCTTCAGTGCATACTTACGATGCACTAATCAAAAACAGGATAAAGATATTTGCATATAGTACATACGACAAAAAAAAAAAAAGGAAAGGAAAACAAAATCATAGGCATTGAACTGAAACAAACAGCGTGGGAAACGGAAGGGGCAGAGAGGGAGGGGTGGAAGGGAGGTAGGACGGCTGAAGGAAAGGGGAGAGAGTGTGAGAGGGAAGGTCGAGAGCCAGGGGGAGTGAAGAGGAGGACGCACTTACCTGAGCCTGATCTGAGGTCCTATCAGATCAGTTTTAATTGGACTGAGTGTCACCTTCAGATTGGAGGAGCTCTTGCTGGCCGTTAAGCAGAGGGGGGGAGGAGGAGGCGGCAGCCTCGGTCTGCATCGGTTCCGGCTCCGACGAAGCCTTAACGGTGGCCGCGTCGCTTTCTTTCTTTGAGCTGCTCTTCTCCTCTGTCGCCTTACGGTCTGACAAAACGGTACAGATATTCAGCGGTTGACCAATTATTACAGTCTGAAACAAACTCGCTGAAAAAGCCTGTTATTCAGGCCAAAACAAAGTAGAACATAACGCACAAGTAGAAGTGAAAATATATATACTTTTTTTTTTTTGCTCACAAATGTAAACCTGAAAAGTAGGATTTTTATTACCACTGGGCTTAAGTCTCTACCAGCTTTCTATCTCTTCCATAAGTTTAATTATTCTTCTGGGGGAATTAGCACAAGCTCAGACTCCAATAAGCCATTTTTGATCTTTACAGATGTTTAATTGCATGATGGATTAAAACTAGCTCAATTATTTCTGTTTGCAGGATTTATCGTTTTTCTCTTTCTACCAAGAACTGGATGACAAAAATCTTCAGTCTGGTGCTTTTTGAGCTGAGGAAAACAGGTTCCTACCTTTTTCTTTTGATGACCGCTCTTTGTCTTTGTCCCTTCCTTTGTCTCTGTTTCTGTCTCTATCCTTGTCCTTGTCTCTTTCTCTGTCTCTGTCCTTGCTGCGGCTCCGGCTGCGATGGCGGTGGGACTTGCGCTCTGAGCTACGCGACCTCCTCTTGTCGCGGCTGCGGGAGCGACGTTTTCTGTCGGATCGCTCGCGACTGCGCCTCCTCTCTCTGTCACGACTCCTGAAGAAAGAGGGAGAACGAGTTGAAGAAAAACTGATTTTTACACACTCAATTTGAAGTGAGACATATCGAAGCACGTAATGTAAGCAAGTCTTCCTACAATGTTCTTGCTTTGAGATGGCAAACGTTAACTGATTTCGTCACGCCAGTTTTCAGATTTTCTGTAAATTCTAATTTTATTATAGTTTAAAGTCTGTTGTTGGGGGGAAACGGTCAAAAGTATTGTTCTAAAATCCTTTTCATGATGCTAAATATCTTTTTATAAGAGTGAAATAATTCATCCAACTGAAAATGTTAATCCCATTTCTTAGCTGATTGTAGATATAGAGAAAAAGAAGAAGAAAAAAAGTAAATAATCGACCATACCTGCTGCGCTTCCGTTCCCTGTCCCGGTCTCGGCTTCTAGACCGCCGGCGGTCGCGGGATCTGCTGCGCCTCTTCTCCGACGTTCGGCTGGAGTGGCGG
Organism: Poecilia formosa; assembly: GCF_000485575.1. NCBI lineage: Eukaryota > Metazoa > Chordata > Actinopteri > Cyprinodontiformes > Poeciliidae > Poecilia > Poecilia formosa. Next base: position 1,214,961 of record NW_006800081.1, read on the forward strand.
CTGTTGGAGTGGCTTCGCCTGGCCCGTCTGTCGCGGTCCCGCTCTCGCTCCCTTTCCCTGTCTCGCTCCCTCTCGCGCTCCCGCTCTCTCTCTTTCTCCCGTTCCTTCTCCTTTTCCCGCTCCTTCTCCTTCTCCTTCTCTTCCTCCTCTTTGCGCTTCTTCTCCCGCTCCTCCCTCTCGCGCTCTCGCTCTTCTCGGTCCCGTTTGACAGTGGGGCTCTCGCCTGGAGGGTCCTCAGAGCGACGTCGGAGTTTTTCCTGAGGACACAAATTCCCAATTGGGTGAAAGTCGAAACCAAAAGCATCCAAATTACTTCTCTTAGGCATTTCATAATGTTACCTTAAGCTCCTCTACAGTAGACTTTATCTTAGCATAGCCCATGTGTTGTTTGCCCATTAAGTGATCATCCACCCGGGACTGTGCGTCACCCACGATGAGGAAGGCCCCACACACCTCACACACCTCCATCTGTTTCTCCTGAGCAGCAAAGCTCTCAATAGTCTTAAAAAAGAAAAAAAGAAGAAAAAAAAAGAGCAAAATATTAGTTTTACCCCATAATTAATAAAAACGTAATTCGTTTTGGATTGATGTATTTCAGCACATCGTAGGATAAACTCTTGTTTGGAAACAAACGGTGTTACACAAGCAACACCTACTATCTTGAGCTGCATCGGTAGGCCGATTAGCTGGTGTTAGCTGACTCACCGAGGGGGTGGAGCTCAGCATCTCCCTCTCCTCCTTCAGCTGCTCCACCAGCTTCATCATTCCCTGAGCCTCCTCCACACGGCCCTCCGACCCCAGTTCCTCAATCTGAGGAAGAGAAAACCCATGTTGCAGTTTATTAGCTGAGAAAACAGGAAATCTTGGTAATCTATTACAATTCAATTTTATCAACAAATTAGTTGCAAACCTGTAAAACCAGGTCTTCTATCTTCTCTGTCAGAACTTTAACTTTCTCTTCATTCTTTCCAGATGGACCCGGGCCCTGAGGGAATAAAACCGCAATATCTCATGCAAACAGTGAATTTGTTTTCCCGTGGGGTTTTTTTTTCCACAGTAGGTAAAACTGCATATTTGTGTGAAAAAAAAAATTATGATAAAATTACAAACCCCTGCATTTTGCTGAGCTTGGGAGAGCGCAAGTCGAGCATGTCCTCTACGAATCCGCCGCTCCACTTCCGCCAGGAGAGACTGCAGATACCGCAGGAATTCTCGCTCGTAGCCTTCTTTCATAAACCGAGAACTTTTCTCGTACCTGTGGGAAGAAAGAAGTTTATCAGGTCAAAACACCCAACTGGAAAAAATAAATAAATAAATAAAAAATACTAAAATCTTCAGCAGAACTTACAGTTTCCTTAGATTTTCATCATGGATTTTCTCACAAGGACCTGGAACAAAACAGAAATGCCTCATTACACTACATTATTACAGTATTCAATTATTATTATTATTCTTTCTTTAGGCCCTTACCCAAGTCAGAGCGTGTGTTTGTGAACAGCTCCGCTGGGCAGAAGCCACACAGATAGTATCGACAAACCTAAAGAGAAAAACAGAAATATAAAACTTTTTTTTTTTTCCCCCCCTTAAGTTTATATTCTAAGAACTATTCATGAAGAATTGTAAAACTCTGAAAATCGAGGTTTTCATTCATTCAAGTCGAAAACTATTTCGGACATCTCTTAAGCATAATCAGTGCAAGCACACGGAAGGAGAAGTGCACACTTTTGATTAGTATAATTCAATACACAAACAAAAATAAAGTCAACTTTACTCCAAATCAATTCAGATGTCAGTGTTTTTGCATCAAATGTCACCAACAATAATACTATATTTTCCTCTGACCATATTAAAGAAAATAAGAATCAGCAGATTCTTTAGGTCGGAAAAGGAACTAGTCTGCGTCTTCCCTTTTTTGCTCCAATTGCTTGATTATGCTAAAACCCGCACCACTGCCTTAAAAATGCAACTTTATTTGGCTTCTTTAAAATACAAAATGTATAAAATGATTTGTTATCCATTTTTAATTAAAGTGATGCAACACTAATGTGCCAAAATTAGCTTGAAGTGTAGATTTATTTTCAAATAAACTACATCTATAATTTAGAGATGTGAAATATCCATGTAGCAAAAACAAATCAGAATTAAAAAAAATACATATATTCTTTTTATTTCCTGGCATAACAATCTCAGTCACTGATTTTTTTTTTTTATAATATATATATATATTTTTTATAAAACATATAACTAATTTGGTTATTTGAATAAAACACCGTAACAAGCCAGTTCATTTTAACATCTGAAAAACTAAACACATTTTTGTTTGAGGTTTTAGAGCAACATACCAAACATTTTCTGTGACTTGGATAACAACTTCTCACTGGTTTCAGTGTAAAACGAGGGAAACAAACTACCAACAAACTTTAGCGGTAGCTCTCATTTTAAACCCACACGTGATCTTAACACTTAGAAATTTCTTTCAAGACATAAGACTTAAAGTTACTTATTCGAAGAGCACATATTTGAGAAAAGTGTCTAATCTGACAAAACTTGATTATGACACATTTAAAAGTATCTCTCGGGTGCCTTGAGGCTTTAAAAACCTTGTTTTAACGAGAGCGTTGCCATCCTTCATTGTGATCCACTGGCCTAGCCTAGCTTAACCGTTAGCAATTTCACGTTAAAACCGCTAACATGCGTACCTATACCGCAGTGTCTCCTAAGACCTAATTAGAAAAAAACGTTTTAAATTAAACTTAAAGCGAAAATCCCAGATGAAGAAGCCAGTCGAGTCCCAAACCATATAAGACATGATGCTAGACATCACGCATTGCCTAAAAAAATGTTAGCTCATCACATTTTCGAAGCTAAGGTTAGCTACATGCTAACTTACGCTCTCGTCATCCCATCGCACGTTGGAGCGCTTCTCATCAGGGGCCAAGTTTCTGTCTCTGCCCATTAACTCATCGAGTAACTGGGCTGCAGACAGCATTTTGATAGAACTGCGGTGCCTTCTCCTGGAGTACCGCTGTGTATCCCGAGGAGCCTATTTATTCCAAATACAACGCTAAGTATTTCTAACCAAAATGGCAGACGCTGTAGCAAGCAACAACGCCCGCTCACGGCTTGTCTATGAAAAGGTCAGTCTGAACCGGATGCAAAAACGGATGCAGAGTTCAGTGAAGTCCCACGCATGGTCCCACTGTTGTGAGCAAATGTCTTATAAACTGTGCAATTATTTATTTATTTATTTATTTATTTTGCATCTTACAGATTTTTTCTTCTATGATTATTATTGCTTTTATACTTAATGTTTCAGAGCATATGAAACCATGACAAGAGTACACACAAAATGTAATTTTGAAACTTCAAGTCCAGTTTAGAGAACACAGCTTACCATATTTGCTTGTTTCAACGTCAACAATGAACCAAATAAGGTAAGCTGTTTACAGCATGAATGGAACTGACTGAACCTGAATACTGTCTGATTTGTAGAATCAATCAAGAGATCATAAAACCTTTCTGAAAACATAAAATAGGCTAAAATACATCAAAAAGCAACATCATATAGGCAAACAAAACTGCGGAAGAGATGAGGAAAAAATTCAATGACATATCAGACTCTAAAATGTTACAGGGCTTTGGAATCTACAAACATTTCAATTCAATGACTCATTTAGAACTTAAAGAACATATAGTTAATTTATTAACTTTGTGTTCATGTTAGGACAAATATGAAAAGACTTTAAAAAATTTTAAAAATGACCTTGTCAAAGTTCAGACTTAAATCTTAATTAATTGCTGTGGCATGACTTTGGGTCAGTTTCGCCTTAAAATAAGGGTTTCGTTTGTAAAGTAAATGATCAAATTATACCCTTCTTTATCTATTCTATATCAAAATTATGGCCTTGACTGGTTAGCTTGAGTATTTGGTAGTTAGTGTTTACTCTTTAGTGCACCTTCAAAAAGGTTAGCATTTTTTACATTTCATATTGCCTCTACTAAGTTTATCATCACAATACATAGCCTACATTTTTAAGTTTGTGCCCTGGAAAAATTGATAGTAATTGGTTGACTGTCAATCACACTTTATTGATCTCATAGGAAAATTAAATGTAGCTTATGCAAGGCTTTTCATAGTTATTCTAGATGCTAATGAACAGGAATGATCGTCTCTTACTGTTTCTAATTATCAAAGAACAACAACAACAACAACAAAACCTGATTATGTTATATCAGATCTAGGGTAGCGGCTGCCCTGGCATGTGGATATTTATTTCCCTCTAGTGGTCACATTTTGGAGATGCAATAGTCATTTACCTATATTAGATTGTAATAAACATTACAATAATCCGTAATATTTATTTACATGTGTTTTATTAGTGTGAATGCTGTAGGCATTCGTTTAAAAATAATTCACAGTTTTTTTATATATATAAATAATGCATTAAAAAGATACATATACACGTGTAGTTTTAATAGGCTAATTTAACTCGTTTTTTTTTTGTTTTTTGTTTTTTTTTAAAGATCGGATTTATTTGTTAACCAGACAAAGTTGTGAAAAATATCAATAAAGATTAATGTAACAACAGTAAGTTGAGCTAAAATATGAGAAAGTGGAACCAAATACCTGGGTGCATAATGTTGTCACATCCTAACCCCTCCGACTCGACGAACAGGCGGTGGGTGTTTGAGACTGACAGGACACCGTCACTACTGTCTGAATGACCCGGGCAGGGTACAGTCATTGGTAGTATGACATGAACTAACACCATATTTGAATGTTGAGGGTTTAACTCCAGTCTGAGGATTTGAAGTACTCTTCAAAACGAAGTTACGTTAGCCGAAGCTATTTGTTGTCACAAGCTAGCATCCCCTGTCAAGCTAGCCATTAGTAGGTAAGGTTAGCCGGTTAGCTGACCAGTCTCTCAGCGGGACCTGTGCGGACATTACTAGCGAACACAGTGTAAGACCATATTATTGGCGAGCCACTTTTGCCGTCCTATGGTCTCACTCCGCTAGCTGCTTGTGCCAAAATGTCCACGACTTCGTTGGATAAAGAATTACAGGAGCGACTGAGAGAAGCGTCTGCCATCGGGGATATCGATGAAGTGCGGTCGCTGGTGGAGAGCGGGGTGAATGTTAATTCACAGAACGAGATCAACGGGTGGTAAGTGTTTCTAGTAAATTACCACAGTTTGTGACTGACTTTTTTTGTGCTTAGCTCCACCAATTGAAACCCTCGTAGGAGTCACTGAGCCAAGTGCGTCGTTGTAGGGATAAAATATGGTCAGCGTTATCCTATTAGACTAAGCCTGTTAACCAGTAAGCCTTGCCCCTTTTGCTTCTCCGACCCGTAGAGCTCCGAGTCTGTCGAAATGCCCTTTATCACTCTGGATCCCAGTGTTGCTTTTATAAGGATGCATGACTTCAAATATATTATTTTCTACAGTAAAACTATCACAACGGATCCAAAAGGATAGCATGTTCAAGTGGGGCTGGTGTCATTTATGTTTTCTCTCTGGTTCAACCCACCTGAATCAAAAAAAAAAAAAATGGCTCATTACCAGGCCTCTGCAGAACTTTGACATGTTGAGATTGAGTTAAAGGAGAGCCGCATGTTAAACTGGTTCTTGAGAGCTGGAGGTGGACACCCATTCTATAAAGACTCTGGATCGAATATGGTATCAGGTGCATTTCAATAAATTAGATTTCAAATTTTATTTCAGCAATTAAAATGAAAAATGTTCAAATTCATTTAAAATATTTATTAGACGGAATCCTATTGCTAGCATTTGTTTTTCTTTTAATTGCAGTTGTTATAGATTACAGATAATAGAAACGTAGAAGTTACTTTCTCATATAATCAGACAATTACATAAGCAGTGTTCGCAGTAACTTTTTAGTTACCAAGCTGGCACATGTGGGAGTGTCTCAGGGAGGACATTTTTGAAACATGTAGGACAATGTTCTCATGTACTACAGATTTGTATCTATTTAACAGTGGGTATTGTGGTGACCTCTCACACTTACATAATTCACACTGCACCTTAATCAGGGTAGATTAAAATTTATTAGCTACAGTAAATTACAGCTCTTTAGTCCTGATAAGACATGTGTGTGTGTGTGTGTGTGTGTGTGAGAGACTTGACGCAAGGGATGCCACAGCTGAAGCTCGTATCCTGGATACGTCTGTGTGTGGTGGTTCTTGAAACCCCTGCAGCAGTGCAAGTCTTGTAAATCTCCCCCTAAACCCTCGAATATCCCCGTTTGTGCACCTTTTTTATCACACTACTACCAACCAGCTTCTTTAGGAGTGAACCTTTGTGACAGCAGTCAATAGCCAAGAGTGTGGCCATAACATTAGCATTTCTTTGTTAAGTTTTATTTATTTATTTTTACTTGATCCTCTGAATTTTCCCAATTGTCTGAGAAGCTGTATTACAGTTTAAAAAAAAAGGTTCTGATGACCAAATTCTAAATGAAACAACTTATTGTGCAAAACAAAAAGTTTACCAAAAATGTCGCTCCCATTATTGTGTTACAATATAAATGATCAAATTATAGAGCGTTCTCAAACACCTCTGGTAAACTACACAATGTTTACCAATAATCCCAAAGGATTAGGAAATTTTACTTGAAAGAAAATGTATAATATTTATCTTAGATTTTTGTATAGCATAATGCTAAAAATACCTCGAGTTAATGAATTCTTTCCAGATGGGAAAGAATGGTTGGCATTACAATGCAAGCTTTTTTTTGTTGTTGTTTAATTAAACGTGACGCTTTTAGTTTCAGTTTAGAGATAGCTCGTCTACACTGCACCATCTGGATATATTAGATTTTCAGGTTTCATGGTCTAACAGCAGCCTGTTTGTTTTTAAATGATAAATGTAGACATATTTTTCTTAGATTGTTTAACAAAGAAGCTGCAGAGCATGAACGGATGGAATAAGCAGTTTTGCTTTTCGATTTCTTCCACCAGGACATGCCTGCACTGGGCTTGCAAGAGGAACCATAAGCACATCGTGTCCTACTTACTCAGTTGTGGAGCGGACAAAGAAATCCTCACGGCTAAAGAGGAGCTCGCCTCTCAGCTTACATCTAAACCAGAGATCAAGAGACTCTTGGGAGGTTATATCTTTTTTTATGTTCTTCTTGCTCTTATCATGTTCCAGTTTTGCTATGTTCAGTTAAACCCCATGCCATTATTTGAATAAATATGTCTATTAAAGTATCATCTTTGTCATTATGCCAACCCTTTAATAAATAATGATTGTCTGTGCACTTCCATAGTTGAGGTGGAGGAAGTGCCTGAGGTGAAGGAGCCTGAGTTACCAATCATCCCAAATTACCTCTCCAACCCTCCCTTCATGTATTCCAAGATGGACAATAAGTCAGAGATCCTCCAAATCCAGCCCCTCACACAGAACGGCTCTAGAGATTACACCGAAGACACGCAGAGCGATTCGGCCTCACTGTCCTCCACCGACGAGCTCCAGAAACCCCAGAGCATGGTGTGTGACGGGCCCGCCCCTTCACCAAACCCCGTCGTCAATCACAGCCAACCTCCAGCCGCTGAATTCATTCCTGTGCCTGAGCAAAACGGCGTGTCGGCCAGCATGGCCTCGTCCCACAGCCACACTGTTGTGAACCACACGGTGCCTATTGACCTCTCGGTGGAGCCTCACCTGGTCAACCATGCCGACTACTCCCACATGGTGGCCCACAACGGTACTGTGAGCTCGCCTCCGCTGGCCTCGCCGCGCCCAAGCTTGACCGGCGGCGGTGGCGGCGGCGGCACACAGGTTCAGGCTCCGGTGGCCGGCGCGAACCCCACCATGAGCCGGCAGCAGTCTATTCCACAGCAGCTGAGCTACAACCAGGCCAATGGGCCCATGCCAGCGTTTCAGCCTTTCTTTTTCACCAGCACCTTTCCTGTTAATGTACAAGGTGGGTTAAGCTACTACTTGTTTGTTGTTTCGTCTTTATATGAACAAAATACTGAATCAGCAGCATCCAACTTGCTGAAGCAGAAAAGGCTCTAAGTGGGTGTAACATCACCTAATGTGACCTTTGACCCCTACCATAGAAACAAATATGCAGAGAAGTTTATCTGGTCCGACAAGGTCGCTTTGTTTTATTACACGACGATAATAAACTGGTGACTCAGTAATCCTGAGATCCCATTGTGTCTGTTAAATAAGCCATATTCTGCATGTAATAAGGAGGTATCGCTCGCTCTTTTCTTTTAGAGTTGGTTCTGAAGGTTCGAATCCAGAACCCAAATGCACGGGAGAACGACTTCATCGAAGTAGAACTGGATCGTCAGGAGCTCACCTACCGTTCCCTCCTGAGAGTCTGCTGCCGCGAGCTGGACATCAGCGCTGAACATGTGGAGAAGATCCGCAAGCTGCCAAACACCATGTTAAGAAAGGTACAGCCGACAGAGACGTGCTGTGCTGCGGATCATGTCCTCATGCGTTGCTATACATGTATTGTTAAAGAAAAATTCTGTCTGCAAATCGAAGTGTATTTAACTTAGGGCTGCAACTAATAATTATTTTAGCAATTGATTATTCTGTTGATTGATTGAATAAAAAAAAATTCTGCAGATTTTTCATTTAATCTTTTAAGACTTTTTTTATACAATATTAGAAATACATTAAAATAAGAAAATACACATTTTATTGGCTGAAATGCATTAATAGCATTCCATTATTGAACGTTTGGTTGTTTGTAGCAAAGCATCCATCTATAGCTAAAAACATATTTCTAACATCGGCATGTGAAAAGCTTAACCCTTTCTACTTGTCTTAGCATCAGTATGGTGTTAAGCTAATTTGTTGATTCATTTCTGGATAATAATTGGGTAGCAAAAGGTTTTTAATAGGACTTCAAAAAAATTGAACCAGGTGAATCTAAAATTATACCACCTGAGTTCTGGGTATAACATTTTTATCAGTTTTCTTAAATATATTTTAAATGCAAACCTTATAGAACTTTTGTACAATTTAAGACTGAATGTGTTCTTCTTTTACAAAGTGGGACATTCATTTTGAGTCTTTTTACTCCAGGTATCCATTAACAGATTACTAAATTAGTTGACAATTATTTCAATAATCGATTCACCACAGTTAATTGTTTTAGCCCTAATTGAAATTATGTGATTAAAAAGTCAACCATTTCTTCTGAACATTGCTTGATAAAGGTAGTATTTTTAAATCCAATTGTAAAAGACAGAACCACAGGCAAGCTTCCTAAAAGTCTATTACATTAGTAATATTACCGCAGTAACTCAACCTTAATTTCAAAACTTTTTTACTCTCCTTAAACACTTAAATTGTCCTAATCTAAGGTCGTTGTTTTTTTCAAGGTTGGCAGCTCATAGTTGAGAAACTTACACCAACCTTTCTCAAGACAACATTGTCATTAATGCACTGGTGTTTTTATAAGGCAGCAACTTCCTTATTTCAACCGATTTGTCCTTCCTGTTCAGGACAAGGACGTGGCTCGGCTGCAGGACTTCCAGGAGCTGGAGGTTGTGCTGGAGAAAGCAGAAGGCCTGTCCCTGTTCTCTGGTACGGGGAGCCTGACAGACAGGCCCTGCTACAACATGAAGGCCTCTCGCCTCACTTACTGAAGCAAACCCAGACCCAGAGGTCTCCCTGACGACGACGGGCTTCTGTAGCTTCCCTCGAGCAACCTCAGATAGTCGCCCTGCCCGGCTCCTTTGTTCCAGCTTTGATGTTTGACCAATATTCCAGCTGGGATTTGTTTGTACAACTGTAGCTATTGTCCTCCTCCTGTCCTCTTCTGGGCCTGCTGCTGCTGCTGCTTTAGTGTACCCGAATCAGTTCCAGGTGAAAGCTGATGCATGGTATCCTTGAATATGTGCAACGTATTTGACCCCTCTTTTTTTCCCCTTTATCATGCCCCCCCACTGCCCTTTGTGCCAAGGTGTAAGTGGGTCAACAGAGGGGGACGTTGGCTTGTCTTCCTAACGGGCTGGATTCTGCGATCGCCTTATAAGGACAAGTTTTTAATGTGGAAAACTGGCCAAGAGGACATCAGGAAGGATTAACATAAGATCATCATCAGACCACCATGCCTGATGAGCTGCAGCACTGTGGACCACACAGCAACTTCTGACAGAATGAGCTACAGTCATATCCGATAGTCTTGGTTGTGCACACATGCTCTTTGCATAAACCATAGTGTCTTCTCACAGACGATATCTGTTATTAGCCAAATGAAAGCAAAGTTTATCTCACTTAATTAGGAGTAGTACATTTATTGGCCTCAAGTATATTTTCATCTGCATCCCCTCAGAGATGATTTAAAGAAAACTTATTTCCCGCTTTTGAAATAATTCAGCTGTACACTGTGGTGAAGGAATAACACCGGAGCTGTTTTTTTTATTTTTTTTTGTTGTTGTTTCTTAACATAACACTACATTGCTGCTACTGGTTTATGTTCAGCAGCCAGAATCATACTTCAGTTTTCAGAGCAGAGCCACATCTTGCATTCTGGTGGCAAAGCAAATGTGTATGAGGTTTCAACTTAAAATGTTTAAATCCTGCCTTGTGTTAAATATTTTTCAGTTTCTGTCAATTTTAGTGTCGATTTAGAATTGAGACCAAAAAAGAAAGAAATAAACCGAACTAGCCAGCAAAGATGATAATGTCACTAACAAATCTATCACTGCTTTAGAGGAGAATGTAGCTTTGTTTTCATGTTTGTTTTCTCACAAATGCTAAAGGAAAACATACAGATTTAGTTTTCTCTTGGAACTTGGCCATGATATTCTTTGCTCTTGTTGAGGACTACGCATAATATAAATATCTGTTCAAAGCCACTCTGGTCCTCTTTTTGAATCATTATTTCAGATCTAACATATTTGCCTTTGACACTTTTTCTAGCTTGACAATTTAAAAAGTTCACTTTGAATTTGACTTGAAGAATATCTTGAACACTGAGGAAAAAACATATTTACTCTAAAGACATACACTTGTGTTAGTTAGCGGATTTGTTTACGCTGCCTATGTTAACGTGTTACTGGGGCTCCTGTTTAAAGTTCAGCAAATGGACACTAAACATGTCTTACAATCAGCATCTTACCTTGTGGTGAGAGTTTAATTCTCTGAATCTACTTGAGCCTCTAACTCTTTGTTTTAATTTGGGTTTTAGGTAGTGTTTGTGTGTATTGTTTACCAGCTTGGCCGGGTTTTTTTTTGTTTGTTTGTTTGTTTGTTTTGTGTCAAAAAAATCTGCAGTTGTGCAGGAGTTCATCACCGAAAGACCCGAAATGCTTTTGTTAAAGTGCAATGGAAGAGGAACGTGTTTCAGTAAGAAGAGAGGGACGACATTATGAGAAGTTATGCCACGCGCGAGAAGCTGGAGCTTGAAATAACAAAGCAGACATTGTGAACTGAAACAATGTATGCTAAGTGAAGTTTGCTTTTGTTTTATTTTTTAAGAAAATTTGACTTTGTGAAAAGGGGATGCCTATGTTGTGCTTGTTGGTTGCACATTATTTCAAAAAAACAACACAGTTGGAATTAACCTATGCATCCAGAGTCTGATATTTTTATATACAGTAGGACCTGTATACATGTACAAATAATCTAATAAATAGGCACTGTTAAAATTGTGATTTTGTTCTGGAAACCTTTAACTGTTCTTTGATAAAGCATGGTAAATGAAACAATCTGTTTTCCTCATCCTTTATTTTAAATGGACTGTATTTTATGTTTTTCTTTTCTTGTTTTCCTTTTCATTCAGACAGAAGATTGACCATTTTTTATTTGAGTAATTCCCGACAACATAACTTCAGCAGCACTGCTGGAATTTTCAAAGTTACCTTGTTCAATCTGACAATAATCAAGCTCAGAATATTTTTTAATGTATCAACTATATAGATATTGATAATGATCTGTGTCAGATTTTCAAACAACTGAGAAACTTCAATTAATAGCTAAACATTTAAATATAGAGATTTGGAATATTTTGGTGCCAAAGTACTATTTGTATAGTGTATTTTTTTAATCCACAAAGTGTCAAATTTAATCACACCAGTTTAAAAGAAAGCAACAAATTAACATTTCTATTCATGTTTTGCACTATTATTCTGTTAGCACACCCATTGTGTTCAAGTCTCAACCAGCTGATTGTTGATTTCGTCTGAAATTGTAGAAATGACGCATTTATGAGATTTAGACCAGGTAGTTTACTTAATATTTTAAGTTCTTCTGTTTTATAGTAGGGTGATGCTTTGCATCAGAGGGTTCATTTTTGCTACAACAGAGTAATAATGCTAAACACACAATAACTGGGTTGGGAATAGACGCAGCAGGCTAATGTTAAGCTACAGTGCTCATAATTATTTTGAAAACCTGAGCATTTTAGAAGAGTTTGTTGAATTGCAGGAATTGCACCACCTTCCAGCTGCAGGGTGCCCTGCATGTTCAGTCAGTCGTCACATGCATCTGCACAACAACCCACTGTTGTGTGACCCTGTAATGATCTTGCAGAACATGAGGCTTTGTTGTGTTCCCTGTCCGACTTAAAGAACACAAACAGCACCTACTTTACGGCCACGTCGTCACTGCTGTATCTGTGAAATGAAGACATTGGTGTTCACGTGGTGACCAGATGTCCAGGTGATGCAATGTGCAGAGGACAAATATTACAAAATCTACACAGAGGGTCGCAAGTACTGCGACTTCATACAAAGGACGACGCTACGCATGGCCAGTCTTCTGGCCTTGGTGTGTTTCTGTTGGATGTCTAGGCGCAGCCGTGCTGTGGCTGGATGTGCCCCTCTCCTTTGTTTTGAAATTAGAATGCACCTATAATAGACATCTAGACATCCAGCACAGGGAGTAGAAGCAGTGGATCTACATGGTCAGGCAGCATTAGTCGCAAATTCATTTCTCTGTCACTAAGCGTCATTCTCTAACAGATCAAAAAGTATATCCCAAAAATACTTTTGGGAACAAACAACAAATAAAATACATTATAGTTTGTGGTTTAAAAAAAAAAAAAAGTGAGAAATCCTCATTTCGCTCATTCCTCTTTACAAAACTGTACTAAACCCCGCATAGACTCACCGTCTGAGCTACGATTGCTCACAGACACGGTGAAGGTCAAAGTCAAGGTCTAATTGCAGACAATACATGACTGAAGGCTGGTAGAGCGGCCCCCACGAGGGGTCCCGCATGTAGCTTGATTCAATATGCTACATGCCCTGTAGCCTCAGTGTTGACAATGCTGGGAATGCAGGGTCTTGAGGGGTGAAGGTTAAGGGTGGGGGGCCTAACGGGAGAGGTGGGGGGAACAAGTGGGTGAGTAGACAGTGAAAACACAGCTTGACTGTGTTTGCACATTTGCAACCAATTGAACTTGTATATTTGTGAGCAGTTCCACTTTCCTATAACGGAATCCCTGTCACTAATGCATATCAGCAGCTAGATAAACAGATTTTGGCCTCATGGCTGATGATCCCACTTTTCCTTTAAATGTCCGGAGATGTCTCGCCTGTTTACATGTGAATTCCCTCACAGACAACAGAGACCAGACAGAGACCGCTGGGTTTGGCCTGAAGATCTCCGGGCCTCATTAGAAGCAGCAGGGGTCCGGCTTGGGAAGCATAATATCCATATCTCCGACTGCACCCTGCATGCACCACAATAACAAGTATTAAGGTTTAAAACATTACCATAGAGAGCCATCCATGGGAGAAATTCTCCATCCATTTACAAACTTCTGCTGTTGCAGTTTTACCAGACACTTTGTCTGAGGTTTTAATTTTTTTTCTTTTTTTTTTTTTTTTGCACACTGGAAATGTTTTGAGCACAAACAACCTGTTTAAAATCACAGGTCTTTAAACTTAAAGCAATTTATGTCTAACTTTATCCACGCCTCTCCTAAACCTTTCGTCTTTCCGTCTGTTGTCTATCCCCGACCACAGGGACTCGCTGTCCTTCAAGACTCGAGCAGAATTCAAGTTTCAGTCACTCACAGCAAGTTTTACAGATGTATCAATCAACTTCCATAAAGTTCCTCTTTTGTCTTGACAGATCATTTTCCAAATGTCTTGTTGACTATTAAAACTAGTGTTGGAAATTACTTTCTAGACTGACATTTGTCAATAACCTAATTCCTCATCTCATTGTTTTTAGATTAATTCTTGATTCATACAGGCCCAGCAGTAATTAAACAGTTTTTGTCTAATTATGCTGTGTGATTCCAGGTTGGCTTGGATAACTTTGGTTTTTTTTTTAATGATATGCTTTTTGTATTTACTCAGATAATCCTGTCTGTCTGATGTAAAAACATTTCTAAATGGTCTGAAATATTTATGTTTGACAAAAAAAAACAAAAAAAAAAACAGCAGAAATCTGTAAGAGAGCAAATATCTTTTTTTTTTACAATATAGAAAAAAAATATTTTATATTACTTTCAAACAATGTTTGAAAGTAATTGCAAACTAATTTTTCTTTCTGTTTTAAACAAGCTGAAGCATTCACACCAGCTGTTTGTTTTGAAGCCTTCTCTTCCAGGAATTGCTTTTATTCGCAGCATGACTTCAAGCTGTCTGCACTACTTGTGACTTCTTGCATGTCAATATTGTGCTATCAGCAGATGGTGTCTATAGTACTCCATTGTTGACTGCAGTATTGCCTTCTCAGAGTTAAGATAGGACAACTATTAACAACATATTTTATTTTCGAGGAAATAAACTGCAGCTGGAGTGTAGCTGCAGTTTACCCTCCAGCTGTAAACTGCAGCTACACTCTAAATTAAAGTGTTTCTTCTTTCTGTTTGCATGTGCAAGTTTGTTACTCTGTATGAGAAGCTATTAGTGCCAAAAATCTTACCCTTGCTGTAAAAAAAAGTAATATGGAAATCACTGACAGCGTAAAAGCCGATTGAGCGCTGCTTTGTATGTCATGCAGCTGCTCAATAGACTCATGTTCATAAGGGCTGCAACAAACAAAATGTTGCAGCTCTTATGAACATGACAGAGCAAGATTTTTTTTTTTTTTTCAATTTTCCATCATGTGCAACTTGTTGTCATGATATATGATACTGTGGTCAAGTTTTTCACCACTTCTATAGAGTCCCTACTTATTCAAAGTACTTATTATTTCAAAATTTCTTCATTAGGCCGGTCGATACTGTAAGTAGTTTGACACTAATTTCTTCCCATAAATACCATCTACTTGTACATGTCTGTACAAATGTGTGCTTAATGGTTTGTTGGTTTGATTGCTTTTTGAAGTCAGAGGTGAAAAATAGCATCACATAGAGTTTAGGGCGTTCAAATCAGAGAGATTATCCACTGTATCTGCTTGCAGTCGTGTTTAAAATTAAACTACGATTCTATAAAAATGCAGAAATCAATCAAAATCTTACAAAGTGGAGTGAATTTGGCGTCATCTACTGGAGATATCTTGCTTAGACGGCCAAACTAAATATGAAACTGCACAGCGTAAAGCATATAAAATAATCAGATGCTCTTGAGAGATTCCGCAGGGTACTTGTTTAAGTAATTCATTGAGCATGCAATTAAAAATAAAAAATATATAATGAGTCTATTGTTATGCAAGTGTGTCATTATAAAAGAAATCTAAAATGAACCCATTTTCAATTTAATATATTTCAAATCTTTTTTTAAACTCATAAATTCTTAGTTTATGACTAGTTTCATGTAACATTTTGAGACCCTTAGAGTAAAAATAATCCTCCACCTTCCACCGACTTTGCCAGCTAAGGGTTAAGGCTGCCGCAGGTGTCTGGCCAGTTCTTCATGAAACAGCAAACTTTTTTTTTTTTTTTTTAATTAAGTTGATCATGACTGTAACGCAGCTGGGGGTTTGCTGTGCGAGCAGACAGGCCACTGTAATTCATGTAGCCATTAGCTTGAGGGGGGTTCGCACAGCCACCGTCAGCCTCAAACCGAACCCTTCCTGCAAAGCGTGGAGCGACAGCAGAACCTGAAAACTCTGCGGCTCGGGACCCAATCCGGGACGCTCGCTATACGATCCAATACATCTGAGTGGTTTTTGAGATTAATTAATGACATTTCTGGCAGCTTGAAGACTTTAATCAACGTTGCACTTTTGTTAAACTTCCAGCATTTTTGATTTCCCCCCCTTACCTCCCACCCCCGTCTCTATCGAGATGTGGTGGATGCTGTTTCCCCGATGGATTTGGTTTGTTCTTGGACATTCCTGGACTGTACTCCTGCATACGAACTGCCGGGTGACAGCGATGCCTATGATGTCCGCGGCGAAGGTGGTGTACTCTCACGCAGGTCTGTGTCCCAATGACCTGAACCCCAACCTTTGGGTGGACGCGATGAGCACCTGCATGCGGGAGTGTGAGTCCGACCAGGTGAGCGCACACCTAACATGTTAAGAGTAAAATAATTGTGCTAAATAATCGGCATAGTGAGAACGAGTTGAAAGTCTTTTAAGATTGTAGTAGAAAACCTGAATCACAAACTACGCTGCGCGCATCTCTTCCATATTCTGATAAAATAAACAATAAAACATTTCAAATTATTATTATTATTATTTTTTTTATCGTTTTAATTCAACCATGCTGTTATTAGATGCTAAATTACTGTGCGTCGTTTCCAAAATGAGCCCTGTTTCATTGTTAAAATAGTTAAAATAGAATTAAAGTAATGGACTGATGACCCCAGTTTCTGAAAACACTGATTTGGATTAATCAAACATGACAATGTGATAAATCTTATTTAATTTACACATATTTACAGCATCCTCCTCATTAATTGACGTCTCTAATTTGAGCACATTTATTGAGTGGGGGAAAAAAGTCCCTCTTCAAGACATTTTGTGCACCCTACTCTTCCACATAGCTAACCACATAACTTTCTTTTTCAGTTTCTCTTTGTTTTTTCTTTCTTTCTTTGTTTCCCTTCTTTCCTTCCTTCGAAAGAAAGAATTATTTAGCATAGCATTACACCACTGCAATAAGATAAATTATTTCAATGATTTTTCCCACATCGTTATCAGTGTCCAAACCCCATGTTTTCCTTCCCTAACCTCAGGACTGTGAGCCATTCGAGAAGTGCTGCCCTAACGTTTGCGGCAACAAGAGCTGTGTGGCGGCACGCTATATAGACGTCAAGGGCAACAAGGGCCCCATTGGCATGCCAAAGGGCGCCACCTGCGACAAGTTCATGTGCACCCAGCAAGGCTCCGAGTGCGACATCTGGGACGGCCAGCCTGTTTGTAAGTGCAGAGACCGCTGTGAGCGGGAGCCCCACTTCACGTGTGCGTCTGACGGCATGACTTATTATAACAAGTGCTACATGGACGCAGAGGCCTGCTCCAAGGGTGTCTCAATCACTGAGGTCACCTGCAGGTAACATGTTAAGTATTTTAGACATTTATTTGCCTGATTCGTGAGGTAAACGTCTTTTGCTTCTGCCATCGAAGTCTAAGTAATTTTATTTCTTGACTTTTTACAGTGTCTCGCAAAAACCTTTCTTACCACTTTTAACTTCTTCACATTTTGTCACATTACATTTTAAAAAAAAAAGTTGTATGTTGGGATGTTATGTGACAGAACAACAAAAAGGTTATAAAAGTAGTTTTCAAAAAGTTTGCAAATAAAAATGTGAAAAGTGTGGAAGGATTGTGTTGCACCAAAATAAAATCTGGTTAACCAACATAAATCACGTAATGTATTAATAAAGCCCAGCTGTGTGTAATTTACTCTGATTGTAATTCAGCTGTTTTGTGAAAGCCTGGAAGGCATGTGGGGAAAATTACATCACAACAAAGTCATGCAACAACACAGTGGCTTCAGTCAGAGGCTTCCTCAGGTGTCCTGCAACACATACCTCTTATAGGAAATCCCTCCTGCCAACGACAATAACCATCAGCATGTGACCCTCAGAAAATATCTAATTTCCTATGATAAAGAGCTAAATTTAAGTTAACTAATTTTGAAATGTATAATAAAGAAACCATACAGAACTGTGATAATAGAAACAGCAGCATTTATTGTCCCGCAAAGGGGAGCTTCAGATAAATATTTGTAGAACATTAATGTAGGATTAGTTTATGAAACACCGACACAAGATTTGAACATCTCATGTCATGTCATAAAGCTCCAGATCCAAAAAACTGACTGCCACAAAACACAAAGATCAAGATTTTTGCTAGGCACTGTAGAAGTAGTGCATATATTCCTTGCCATTTATCACTGACTCACTATCTCATTTTATCTACCTACAGGTATCACCTGTCCTGGCCAAACACAAGTCCAATCCCCGTGGAGACCACATTACATCCCACTACCGCCCTTCAGACCACCATCCCAACTGACATTCAGCTTCCTGCCATACACAACTCACCCATCAAACAGATTGTGTTTGTGGGTGAGACGGCCAGCTTCTTGTGCGAGGCGTCAGGGAAGCCACAGCCAGAAATCACCTGGGAGAAACAACTGAAAGGCAAGGATAATGTGATAATGAGACCCAATCACGTACAAGGTAACGTTGTGGTGACCAACATTGGCCAGCTGGTCATCTACAACACCCAACTTCAAGATGCCGGAATCTACACATGCACAGCGAGAAACGTCGGGGGAAGCGTGTCGTCACACTTCCCCCTGGCCGTGATCAAGAAAGAACCGAGAGGCAAAAGTGCGGAGGGGAACAACACCAACCTCCCGTTCCCAGCAGCCGAATGCCTCAAGAGTCCCGACACAGA
This sequence comes from Poecilia formosa, assembly GCF_000485575.1. Classification (NCBI taxonomy): domain Eukaryota; kingdom Metazoa; phylum Chordata; class Actinopteri; order Cyprinodontiformes; family Poeciliidae; genus Poecilia; species Poecilia formosa. Next base: position 1,233,713 of record NW_006800081.1, read on the forward strand.
CGACTGTGGAGAGGAAAGCATCAGCTGGTACTACGAGCCAAAGAGGAACAACTGCTTCACCTTTACCTACAGCCAGTGCAATAAAAACCTAAACCACTTTGACACCTACGAAGTGTGCATGCTGTCCTGTGGGGGGGAGCTGGCGGCCCCCTGCAGCCTACCAAGCCTACAGGGTCCTTGCAAGGCATATGAGCCTCGCTGGGCGTACAGCAGCACCCTGAAAAAGTGCCAGTCCTTTGTTTATGGAGGCTGTGGCGGCAACGAGAACAACTTTGAATCTAAAGAGGCCTGCGAAGAGATGTGCCCCTTTCCGAAGAACCACAACTGCAAAGTGTGCAAGCCTCGAGGCAAAATGGTCTCCAGCTTCTGCAAGAGTGACTTTGTGATCCTTGGGCGCATGACCGAGCTGACAGAAGAGCAAGAGTCAGGGCATGCATTGGTGACCGTGGAGGAGATCTTGAAGGATGAGAAGATGGGCCTAAGGTTCTTCGGCAAGGAACCTCTGGAAGTCACCCTTCTGAACATCGACTGGAACTGCCCCTGCCCTAACATCACCATATCCGACGGACAGCTGATCATTATGGGGGACGTGCACAACGGGATGGCCGTCCTGCAGCCCGACAGTTTTGTTGGCTCCTCCAGCACTCGCAGAATCCGAAAGCTGCGCGAGGTTGTCCAGAAGAAAACCTGCGATTTCCTCAAAGATTTCTCTTCAACCTAATATCAGGCCAGCAATACAGCTCCTTTGTGTTTGTTTTCAGATTGCTTTAAACTCCTGTGACCTCAACAGTCTGTCTGACAGCCAGTTTTTTTTGTTTTTTTTTATTTTCCCGCCTTGTTCCTACTCTTCTCAAAAGATCTTAGAAAACTGTTTTCAAAATGTATTTACTCTGAGAAAAATATTTAATATTTTACCCTAACAAATCATATATTTTATGCACTAACATTATTCAGTTAGTACTATTTTCATACAATTATTATATGCCTTTTGTTTTGATGGGTGTTTTGTACTGTTCGTACTGTGTGTCAGCTGTCTTTAGCTCTTAAAGGGATAGCTTGGGTGCTCAGGAGATTTTAAGAGGAGTGATGATCTTACCTGCTGTAGATAAATACGGTTTGAGAATTAATTATATAATATTTTTACAAATTGCTAGCAAATTTGTGAGACTAGAATTTCATTCAATATGAGGGAGTTCAGAAAGGCAAGATAATTACTGCTCCTAACTTCTTCACCAAATGGACTAAATATTAACTTAAAGGGAATGTCAAGTAGTTTTGAAGTGAGGTCTTGATAAAAAGAAAAGAAAAAGTCATAAGTAATTAATATCTTATATTCAGTAGATCACTCAATATACGCCTTCACTTGGTAGAAAACTTGATTAGTTAAGCCTGAAGGCCAAAGCTAATGCCAGTCTGAGATAGGCTAACACCAACCTGGACTTCTACTGCCTTAAAGCAATTCTGATGTAAAATTATAGAAAATAAAATTACAGAAGAATCGCTGCAGTTTATGTAAGCACTACTTAGTTAACCTTTAATTCATATCCACATTTGTATTGGTCAGAAACCCTTACCTTCATTCTGCCTAGTTAGCCTCAGAGGCTGAACACATCAGCTCATTCAAAAGCATTGTTGCCGTTTATGCTACTCTATAACACAAGTAGTTAAATTATGGAATAGTGTAGCAGTATAAAGTTGAATAGAAATAGCTCTCATTTAAACTGTCTATTACGTACCTGATAGTGACTTAAAGGTACAGCAGTCACTGTAAGTTCCTTTTTATTGAGTCTGTGACCTGAGTTGTTTTACGCTGGTAGAAGTCCATGTTTTTTGGGGGCCCATTTGGGACTAAATATCATTTGCTCAGCCTCTGGAGTCAACTAATCCGGAGCTTACACAAACTGAAGATGTCAGAGGAGCTTATAATGCAGATAAATTGTTTACTTTTTATAACTGCTTAACAGAACCTCGCATTAAAATTCCTTAGCTACCCCTTTGAGATCACAATAATGCAATACAAAGCCTCAGTTTGTCTGCCAGAAACAAATAAGCTCTTGGGTTCCATTTTTTTGTGGAATCACTGTGTTTCATTTACAACACTGAATATGTTTATGGACTTGTTTATGTCATATTTATTTTTCTTTATCTCTATCTTAGGACCTTGTTAAATGGATATATGCAGTACAGATGAATATGAATCTAATTACTTACAGAGCATTTTTTTTTGTCCTTTATAGCCAATATTAGTAAATAAATAAAGATGATTTCTGAATATCTCTCTGTGCTCTTCATTTTTTGTAGCGTCAGTCCTCAGCTGAAGGGAATTCAAGCAGTTTGCCGATTTGCCTTAGCGCTCTTTTAAGACATACTTCCATCCATGTCCTCCTCCTTTGCTCTTGTGTGTAACACTCACACACTCGGGCTCTTGTCTGGCATTAAAGTCTGAAGCAGGTCACATTCCAGCCCAGCTGCGGTGGCCTGCCGAGCTGTGTGTGTTGTGTTGTGTCTGGGTTTGGGGCCCTCGCATAGCACACACCCCGCCGGCCGTCCATTCGCGTTGCGCGGCCTCTTTCATGTGCAAGAGGCCGGGGTGAAGGGGATAGGGAGGAGGAGAGGGACGCTGGCTGATTCTTTTCCTTTCATTCACTTCTGCCGGTCACATCTGTGTTTGGAAGACATAATAGAAAACACAGAGCAGAAAGGAAGGGGAGAAAAACATTAGGCGGTAGGAAAGGTTATCGGTATAACGTTTCTACACTTTCATGGCAAGATCTTTACGAAATCCCGGTGCCTCTGGAGCTTGTGATGCAATGTGCGCTGAAGCTCATTAAAAATCTGTCTCAAAGACCAGCTGAGCATACATTAAGCGAGTGCTAACTAATGCATGTTGCCTCCCTTCCCCCTCTGAGCTTTATGTCTCCTGTTCTTGTGCCTGCTTCCTCAACCGTTTGCCTCCTCGGATCGGACAGACGACCAGCCTCGGGAGATGAACTCTGGCCTTGCTAATGAAAAAGGGGCCGCGGAGGAAAAAGGTCACTTTCATTAGAACTGTTGACAAGTGTTAAGTAACTGGCTGCCCTCCAGACTGAACTCCACGGAGCCTCCTTGATGTTCTACGAATCACAGCCGGCTGCTGATTTCAGTATCACGTTCACTTGGAGACCACCAACTAGGCAACCTGCCAGACAGACTAGAATAATAGACCAGAAAGTCGCAGCTACACACAAGGAGCAAAAGCAGGGAAAAAAGAACTTGGTATTCAGAAAAGATATTTACTTTCCTTTGAGATACATCTGTTTTTCACATCCCAGTAGCTGCCCTTTGATAATAAAACTCAGATCTAAGGATGCCACCTGTAAGGTCCATTCGAAACTGTTCTAGGCATCACTTATGCATCAGAAAAATATAATACAAGGCAATTATTATTGCGTATTATTTTCACTAAGGATGCTCTGTCAGCTTTGTTGATGGTCAGCTAAGTTTGTTCTTTTTAATTTAAGCTGAATGAGTCATACATAACAAGGAAAAAAGAAATAATCTGCATTTTGCTTATACTGACACCCTCAAGGCTAGACATTTACACACATTTCCTTAATATTTGGAAGAAAGTCATTTAAGCTGTGTGATGACTTGGTACAAATATTTTGAGGACAACTTGTAGAATCTTCTTCCAATAATTTTCTGGGCTTTAGGTTCATTCCTTCAGACTGAATTTGTGTAACTGCCTTGCTGGAAAACACTTTTTTCTCACACAAACGTACTGTAGGATTGGGATCAGGGCTTTGTGGTTGAGACTTTAACTAAAAACCAAAACCTATTTAATGCAACTAGTAATGGCATCCACAAGATGGCAGTACTTCACAATGAAAGTAGACAGTTTTGCGACAGAGTTAAAAAAAAAAAGAGGAATCTTTTCTTGTTGATTGCAGAGTGGGAGTCGGTTTCTTTTCACAAACTATGATTACCACAGAAAAATGATCCGTAGTAGATATTTTAAATCGTGCACTATCTAAGCTTTGAAGCTCATTTTCTTATGATTTCCTGACTTCCTGTCAACCACTTCCAAACTCCCTCTACTCAGAGAAAGAGTCACACGCCACTTGAATGAGTCTAATAGCTGTCAGCCAGATGGTCTGATAGATTGTGGTTGGTGGAATGGATGAAGAAATCTATTACTGGATGCAGTCCCTGCACAAAATAATAGGCACAATAACACACACACACACACACACACCCACACACACAGAGCTCTGTACAGCACAGCTGGTCTGTATTCAGGCAACAAAAATTGCCAGATGGAATGAAACAGAGAAAAGGACACGAATATGAACAGCTATACATGTTTGTGCTAAATTTAAAATATCAGCACTTCACATTTAAGTCATTTTGAATGTGTCACCATCCAGTGTATTGCATGAGTGATGAGCTGGATGTGTTTTTACATGCTGGAGCCCTTTGTGCTGTTGCTTGGCTGTACAAACAATCACAATAAGAAACTCATGTGAAGTGTATGTTGTTGTTTTAGTACCTGGAACAGGAGTTTCACGTGCAGCAGTGTCAAGTGGGAATGTTAAAAAAACCCTCAAAAAAGCAACCAATTAAAATTAAATAAAACAAATAAATAGGTAGGACATGCTGCATAAATGTTGCTAGAGGACATGGACAAAGTCTAAGCTTTTAAGGACTTTACAGTCCTTGGTCATGCAGTTTACCTTGAATATACAAGGTCATGTTTTCCTCCTAAATCGTTTGAATAACAATATGCTTCTAGTCCTTGTTGGGCTTCATCTTAGTGTTTTCTTTAAATTTGGGTCTGCAGCTGTGAAACAGAACACAGTGACCTTCGCCAAGTAGTTTTTGAAACTGTTTTATTTTCTCAGTTTGTGACACATCTCATGACCATCTCATGTAAATGTGAAAATGTGGGATGAGTCAAGAATTTGTAAAAGAGTAAACATTTTTTGGCTTACGTTTTGTCGCTGCATTATTAACTGGAGAGGAATTAATTAATCTTCAAGTCCTCTTAGCAACATCTCACATCAAAACAGAGTAAATATGCTAGTTGTTTTTAAAAGGATTTTATTTATATACCTAGACTTTTCAGTTTGTTGTTAGTTGTATGTCTTTTTAACAAACTTCTTTTTTTTCTTCTGAGTTATGTTAATTTATTTCTAAGTCCTGCACCATTGGGCAAATGTATTCTGTTTCTGCTTTTCATACAGACCTGAACAGCACAAGTGTCTGACCCTCCAGTGTTTTTCCATTCTGTCCAATCCTTATTTTCATTTTATTTAGTGCTCCTTTCTCCTGGTGCCAGATTTAGCTCCTCTCCTGCTCTGTTCTGTTGCACTCCTGAGAGTTTTACATTATCTGGCAGCACCCAATGCTTCCGTTGGCTGGCAAAAATATAAAGTGAGTGAAACATGAAATAAGGGGTTCATTTAGTATTTTAATATCACATACATACACACATAAATGTCTTTTCTTTTCATTGACCAAATGAAATAAATGAATCTTCTCTTTGTGCCCTTAGATCCTACATCAAACTGTATGCCAGCGCTTCTATAAAGGAGGTAATTGGCCCATTTTTTATTGGGCGAAGGCTTTCCTTCTGTACTGTTTGTCCTCACAAGGTCTCTGCTGACACCTGAGAAGAGAAGAATGGAGGAAAGGGCAACCAGAAAAGATAAAAAAAAAAGCTGAAAGTAGTATGCAAGGACACATGAAGAAGAAAAAAAAATCAAGATGAATGTTATTACTGGGATAAGATGGAAGCACAGAGGTCACAGTAACTTAGGGAATGTGATAGGATCTTAAAAGCGTTCCTCGTGGGGATTCTTTCCCCCTTATCTTTTTTTTTTTGCTTTGACTATAAATAGCACACCTGCTGGTTGTGAGAATAAACTTGGAAACGGATGCCTATGCTATCTCTTTTCTCCCTCTCAGATGAATAGATAAATGCTGATGATAAGAAAACACAGTTAATCTTACGGAAATATCTCTTGCTCCACTTTTCTGTCTATGATTTGGAAGTAGCCTATAATGGATCACAGGCTAAGAAAAACAAACTTTGTGGTTTTGGTAGAAATACAGAAACCAAACAAAAGAAAAAAAAAATCTTAAAGCAAACGAAACATATCGATGAATCTTGCTACGACTCGATGAGATTACACATCAAATGTGACTATTCTTGCTAGGTCCCCAGATGTAAAGTTTTGTTTTTCCGTTGCTGCAGGGGGGAGACTGTCTCTTTAATGAGATGTCACACCACCAGTCCAGTCTTTATACACGTCATGTGCCGATGCACACACAAACACACGCATTCCTTTAGGCTTCACATTGCACAGTTCAGCAGCATAAACACACATTTACGCTGCAGACACACAACAAATATCACTGTCTTCCTCCGGCGTGAGCAATAACCAGAGAGAGAGAGAGGGAGGGAGCAGCAGACAGAGAGACTCTGGTAGGAGTGGCTTGAAAAGAACGGAAAAGGGGGCAGAGATAAAGGGATGCTCGGGACAAAATGTTCTAATCTCAAGCTCTACTCGCAAAGAGTTGCTCACGGTTTCCACATTGTTTCTTTTTTTAGGAGACAAGGAGTGCTGTCCCGGTGTGACCCAGCTGGATGGCAGCAGAGCTCAGCTGCTATCAGGGAATGAAAACAAGGAGTGTCAGTCCTCATGTGACTGATTACATGTGAAGGGAAAGAAAATCTCTGTGTAACGTGGAAAGACACCCGAAGCTTTAAGTTACACTTCAACTTGCTGCTTGAAGTGAATTGTACGATTTAATCAAACCAAGAACAAAAGACGGCGGAAGATGGCCACTGCACATCAAGTGTTTGACAAATTCACTAAAACTTTAGAAAGTAATGTTACTAGTAATTTATGGCATTTAGTATTTACCGATAATTACTGCAGTTGTGTCACTAGTAAATGATTACCTAACGGCACCTTGCGATAGTGTTCACACTCTTGGAGCCTTTTCAAAAGTCATTTCGGGAATAGTTAGTTAAATATATATTTATGATTTGATCTAATACAATGCAACTGTCTGATGGAGGCTTAGCCTCTTAGTATAAGGCTCCATTACAGTCTCTGGTCTTTTGCAGCTTTTTACAGATTTTCTGTCCCGGTTTGCCCAATTTAAAGCTTAATCCGCCTTCCTGGTCTCAGTTTAAAAGAAAGCACCCAAGCTGAATAATGCTGCCACCGCCGTGCTTCTCCACAAAGCTGGTGTGTTCAAGGTGCTAGCCTTCTGTCATGCGAAACCTTCTGCGTGTGTGTCCCGAATGCACATCACATGTTGGAGCAATATTGGTTTTGAAAACTTTCTGCTGTATCAGATACTTCCCAATAAATCATTAAAAAAATAACTTAAAATATTCACAGCCCGTAATAATTAGTTTTGTCTGTCAAGACAGTAAACAGACCTCACTGTGGATGACGAAGACTTCTGCAAGCATTTCTCCTTTTGCTTTTCAGACTCTTGTCTCTGTGAGGCTGAAGGGGAGCCTGTGGATGAACGTCTCTTTGAGGGTTGTTAGGCTCTGCAGACACTGGGGGGAGTGCCAGGCTGCTGTCTTTTAACAAGTCAGACATCCAGACTGGAAAGGGCTTTATTCTTTGCTTTGAATTGTTCCTTCAAGGTTGATTTTGCGGTCAGGCAATTTTAATCTGAAAAAAAGAAAAAAAAAGAAAAAAGGTGTCTGCCTGACTAGTAAGATTGTTGATCAAAGAAGACATTTAGAAACCGTTGTTCTCACTTTTTTGTAAGAAAGAAAAAAACAAACATTTGTTGTTAATTGATACTCATTCTAGAATTTGCTTTTCTCAGAAGTGAGGTGTTCAGTTCAACACTTTGCATAACTGCTGACATCTCATAATCAGGTTTTTGTGAAGGGAACTCACTTCATAGCAAGCGCTTGTTTGCACATCAAACACGGAAAAACAACCTCCATTCGACGGCAAATGTGCAGATTTCTGTTTTTGGTCAGTGTGAACACAAAACAAAAGCAACCAACTTCATGCTGGTGCAATCTGGACTAGATTCTTGGAATCTCTCTTCACAACAAACCCAAACATGTGACCTGTCGGTCATCTAGCTAGCTCTTTTGCCAATAAGGGCTCGCACCTATTCTAAGTGTCTCCAGGATGCAAAAGTGTTTTGATTCAGGTGCAAAAATCAGGCAGCTTCCAGCGACTTCAGCTTTAAACTTGGGATTAACCTCAGATACTCCATGAGTCCTGATGATATAATGTTGTTGGTAGTTATTGGAGAACAGAGACCAGGCGATCTGCTTCAGGAAAAGTCTGTTGACTGCGATGATATCAGTAGCAGGATAGTAAACGTGGTAAGTGTGGGGCTGCTATTCTGTAAACCTCCGGACCTGAAACCAAGTACAGTGGATTGTGTCATGATTTGACTGTCTTCTATGACAGTTTCATAAGAGTGAAAATGAAGAATAAGATAAATATATGTCTTTTTTTATTTTCAGCAGCGAAAACACACAAAATGAACGTTCTAATTGCATTGTAGTCGAGATTTGGCAGCAATAGAGTTTGAGAGCTACATCGTGGGGTGTTGGCACATGGCCTGCTCTTACACAAGAAAGAATGCATGTGTGAACATATTCATTGCCTCGCCTTTTTCTTAAAAAAAAAGTCTGTTGTGTTTTTATTAACGCATGCTTCCATTCCAGCCATCTTGCACCTGTGCTTGATCACTACCCTTCTCAGCGGCTTGTAACTAATGTGGTCACTTATACCCTGGCTCAACGTCGGGTGCCACTCAGGCTTGTAAGATGCAGATGTCAAATATTTTCCTCAGAAAGTCATGCAGTAAAAGACCGCATTATGAACACGCGCAGTCACTTCGACTGCACTTCGGCGACGGTTTATCATCAGATCGCGTCCTCGGTTTTGACGTTGCGCAGTTGTGCAAAGTTATCTGTAATAAATATTTCAAACGCTCGGAGTCTGACCTTATTTCCAGGGCCCTTACGTAAGTGTTCGCCACTTGAAATGGAAGGAAAGCGCCTGGGCTTGTCAGAGGCAGAGTGCAAGATAGAAGTTGCTGCTGAACTATTTTTGGATTGCAGTCAGGTTTCTTTCCCCCAGGGTTTGTGCCTCAGTACCATGAGAGTTAGGGAATATTAATCAATGCTTTTATTGTTTGTTATGGAATCACTCCCCTTCCCTTCCCCCCAACTGTTTGATTGGCAGGGACACTATCAGCCTGTCTCCCTCTGCTGTATTACAATGCGAGCTGAAAAACGTTTCCCAGAGAAAGAGAGCAAAGGACTTGTTTGAACTTAAACGCTGCTGTGTGGCAGGGTAAACTGGGACACATGCTTGAAGTCGCGCTCCTCTTTTAACCAGGGATTACTAATCGACAGGTAAAACAGAGGGATAAATTACATTTTCCACGGCTGTCCACAGACACACACACACACACGTGTGTTTTCGTGAACGTATCTGAGTCTGCGACGAAGTAAATGCGTTTAATCCGACTACGGGCGAAAATCCTCACGTGCAGCTCACATCTAATCAAGGCCTCTGTGTTTGTGTGTGAGTGAACTGTATTAATGGGTTTGTCAGATCCCACGACCTCGTGCTTAACGCTGAGCGGCTTAGGCGGAAAGTCTGTGTAGATATCACATGACACTTGACCTCCGACCTGTGCCGTGTCCTGCACTAATTAGGGAAAGAAAGGCATGACAGAGAGAAAAAAGGGACAGAGTAAGTTGTGACAAACAGAACGAGGACGCACTGGCAGCTGAGGCTCATCTGTCGAGATCGAATAAAACGCCAGTTTAAAGTGCTTTTGTTGACACTTTTCCACAATCAACAACAAATGAGTAAAACTCTACTGTCAGTATTTTAGCCCTCTTTTCTCGGATTGCAGTCTCTACTGTGGAGTTTTCATGTATTTCAACAGGAGCTAGTAAAGAATAAACCGTCACTCTGCACTAATCTTGGATTCTTTCAGGTGTATGTTTCAGCTTATCGTCCTGTTGGTGACCCACGACCCACGACCCACAAATGAGCCTGAACTTTCACGAGTCCAAATGCTTCACTCCAGAAAGCCTTGGTAGTGTGCAGACAAACAGCGTTGAAGGCTGCCTTTCAAACTCTTTTTTGTGGAAAGTCGACTCTGTAATTTGAATGCTCATGAAAAATGAGCATTGAAAAGTTTTTACTTGCCGCTGCAATCCTTTGTCTTTAAAGTTTTTTTTTTCTGCATAACTTTGCAAATGAATATTTGGCAGCAGTCACATCATAGACAGTTGAAACCAGATATTTACATATGGTGAATGAAAAAAAAAAAAGCATTTTTTCCCACCGTGCGAAGTTAAATCAGACTAAACTTCTCTTGTTTTAGCTCAGCTATGATTACCAAATTTATTTCTATTTGCTAAATGCCAGAAAACTCAAAGTTTCAAATTTTGGAATTTGAAACTTACTGACATGTAAATTCCAAAATTTACATGTCAGTATGAGGGATAATTGTAATTTGAACTGTATGACCTGGGTCAAACCTTCTGGTTTTGGGTTTGAGCGCACCCGTGGACGTCTTTTAAATGCCACACCTGGAACACACTGCTTTCTTAAGCATACGAAATCATCCAAGATAGCAAGAAGTGAACAGTAAAGCTGTTTAAGTCTGGCTCGTCCTTGAGAGCAACATCCAGATGCTTGAAGGAGCCGCATTCATCTGTTCAAACGATATGCAGGTACAGACATGATGGAAATGTCCAATTATCAAAGCAAATGTATAAATAATGTAGCTGAGAACAGCCACAGCATAACATGGCTGCTATGTTTATTTATTACTTCATTCGATGTGTTTTCCCAACAACTCGACTGTTTTTCATGTGTTATGTGAGAAACGAACGGTTCTTGTGTTACACCAGGTTTCATCATGCACTATAAATATCATGGAGCACTGACTTTTCAGCTCAAATCAGCTGTCAGCGTGACTTTTCTTCTTTCTATACAGGAAACACCCAATTGGTTTCCTTGTTGTTTTAGAAAAAAAAACCCTAGCTATACCATGAGAAAGTTCATTTTGCAAAACCACTTGGGTATATATTTAAAGAAAAACAAAGCTTTTTATCTCAAAATATAGACATAGTTAAACACAAAAGTAAAAAAAACAAACCCTAAACTTCAACACATCAGGTTATGAAATAATAATATGTACAAAATAGTTACATAAATAATTACAAAGCACTTAGGAATGTTAAAGTCTGAAACAGATTGCATCAAACCGTGATGTGTGCAGTTGCAAGACAATTTAATTCTGTCCTCTGTGGTCCATGAACCATTTTCTCACACGGTGTAATTTGGATCTAATATCTGTCATAATGTCTGTTCAGAGCCCATGTCATCTTCCTGAGCAGCCATTAGTTTTCACCTCCAGCTACAGTCGACTTTGACGGGCAAAATTGAAGTCATTCATTCACCTGGGCGAGCATTTCAAGGGAAGAAAGCAGAAAAGAAAGCAGTGAGAAAAAACAAACAGGACTGAATGTATTGACTTTCTTTTTTCCCTGGTTGTGTTTTCCATTAGTGTTTGGCTGTGTGGGAATATACAGAGATGAGATGAGCAGAGATGCTGTGTGTTTGTGTGTTTTTTTGTTTATCACTGCAGCTCTTTGTTGTACAACACTGCACTGCATTAACTCTCTACCTCGAAGCCTTCATCCTGAAATGTAATCGTTTATTGTACCAACTTACGCTTTGCTCTCGAAAGACAAAACAAAACAAAAAAAATGCAAATGAAAAAAAAAATACTGATTTTCCTTATGCCATGCATAAGCATGGCAGGATTCACACAGTAATACATAGCTGTGTAAATTACATGTCTGATCAGATCATTTAATTATGTTGAAGGAGAGAGGGAGGGAGGAAGGAGTAGAGTATCTTTAACATTATCAAGCTTTTCCTGTCCATAGCAAAAATAAAACTTTCTGGATACTTTATGTGTCACCGTAATTCTTCACTTGGTAATAATGAGCATGTTTTTTTTTTTTTTTTTTNCGAAGCCTTCATCCTGAAATGTAATCGTTTATTGTACCAACTTACGCTTTGTTCTCAAAAGACAAAAAAAAAATGCAAATGAAAAAAAAAAAAAACTGATTTTCCTTATCTTTAACATTATCAAGCCATAGCAAAAATAAAACTTTCTGGATACTTTATGTGTCACCGTAATTCTTCACTTGGTAATAATGAGCATGTTTTTTTGTTTTTTTTTTCTGCGTACAAGTTGCATAGTGACAGGTGCAGTAGGTATTAATGGGCTGATGAGTCAGTATGTCTGTCAACCTGCTCCTAAATATAAAAGTGAGGCAGGCGGTTGTAAAGCCCTTCTCATTGCATCGCATTCGTTTAGCACTCGTTACATAAGAGAGAAAACACGAAGCACATGCGGCTCAGGATTTGCATGCGTACGGGAAAAGCAAATGCACACACGATGAGCTAATGGAGCTAACAGCTCCTGCCATCGCTCTTTCACAGTTAAGGTCTAATTAACGAGAATATTTATGTGTTTTTATTTACTCTAATCACGGAAGGCTACAAGATAAATTTTCTTTGAGAGAACCTTGAAGAACTCTGCTGAACAAAAGTTAAGATCAGCCCCAATTTGTTAATGAACCACCAGTTTAGCCTTTAAACTGAATGTTTTCTACCCACTCTCAAAGAAAAGTAAGTAATCCAGCCAAATACCCGTACTATTTGTAGCGTGATATTCTCTCGTTGAGCTCTGCCCCTAGGGTAGAAATACCAACATGATCTCAGATGAGAGAGCTTTTCCTGGAAAGCATCATTCACTTTATTCGTCATATTCATCATCCGAGCAAAATTTAGGCCAAACAGGGATGCCTAAGCGACTGAAAGTCTACTCTGATGTTCGCCACAACCTTCCTTAGAGTAGAGCAGAGGACAACTATGGTGTCATCTGCATAACAGTGCATTTTTGCCTAAGGCTTTAGATGTGTTCCTCCTCTGGTCTCACTAATGGGAATGCAAAAATAAAATTGTACCTAGATTGAGCCTCGTGGGATTCATTTTAAACCTTTCAAAAAGTACAACACATTGTTTTCTCGGAAACATTTTCCAGGCCTGTGTTCCTGAGTGCACTTAATTTCTCCATATTTATACGGTTTTCATACATGGACTCATGCGTAGCAACATAACAACAATGACTCTGGCATAAATCAGCTGGATAGGTTCAACCTCCAACTCCTATGAGACGACACAGTGACACTTCAAATCTTTTTAGGCTTAAAAAGATTTGAAGTGTCACTGTGTGGGTTGACCAAGTGTCACCTGGTCAACCCACTGACCAGGCACTTGTGTTTGAGCTCTGCAGGTAAACAACATGAATCACAGACTTTTTTTCTGTCTAACTTCACTGCAAGAAAAGGCTTTAATGTTTTAATGTTTAGCACAAAAACTTATGGTTTTACAGCTATTTAATAGATTTAGCAAATAAGAGAATTGGAAAACTTTTTTTTTTTTTTTTCCCCCTGGAAGATCTCAGTTCATAGAAATGGAAAAAGCGATGGTAAATATTAATTTAGCGTAAATATTTTAATATATTATGTATTATCCAAAAAGAGAAAAGGCAGACACGGTGTTTTCAGGTGTGCTGCTCGTTCGGGGTGTGAAGCGAAACTCTTTCCTGCTAATCAACAGAAGCTGCTGTTGCCTTTTCGCTTTCCCTCCCCTCCACTCCGTCTCGGATTCATTGTAATGCAGCACAGAACCCTCCACACATGGACTTGACAAAGACCGCTTGTACTCCAGTAGACCTTGGGCTGGGAGCCTTTGTGGCAAAAGTCTGTGACCTCACTCTTTCCCTTTTATTGCACAGACTCACATAACACAAACAAATGTACTTCTGAGGGAAAGCACAGACGTGTGGACAATCTGGGTGGAAAAGAAGAAGAAGAAGAAGAAGAAGAAGAAGAAGAAGAAGAAGAAGAAGAAAAGGGGGCTTCCACGCAAATTAAACTTTGTGTTGTTTACAAACACAGAACTGTTCCCGTCCACACATATGGACACTTACGTTGCCGTTGCGTAAATACTCACCCCATTTATTCTCAACCCAGCTGTGGCTCGACCTGGCTTGTAATAATACTGACAGCTTTGGTCCTTGGAAAGCTTGGAAGATACAAACAGAGCTGACAAACATACAAGTGAGTGTGTTTGTGAGCCGTATGTGTTGTGAATGGATGTGTGTGTGGGAGCCACATTTTGTCATGACCGCACACACTGAGGTTCCAGAAAAGGTGGCAGTGTTTCTGTACACTTGTGGGGTTCCCGCCTGATAAAACAAACACAGTAGTGATAATACTGATGCATTATTTGTTTCCAATATACCTGATATTTTGAAGAAAAGGTTTAAGACTTTGTGGGAAACAAATCAGTTATTAACCGAGTGTCCAACAGTTTCTAAAAATCAGAGCTACTTCTGGTCTTTTTTTTTTTTATCTTCCTGCCCCTCCTTTTACGAGATAAATATATTCACCTTTTTTTCTGCCTCCCTGACCAATTAAGCCTTGGTATTTCTTTCAAAAGTGTTCCTAAATTACTAATTGTGTTTGTGAAAAGTCCAGATTTACCAGATTTCTCCTCACAGGTTTGTCTCGTCTCAGCTCCATCTGATAGTCCATCTAGGATCTGTTATTGCTCCACCTTTGTTCTCCTGCAGTCATACTTGCTTTTCTGCTTTTTCAGACTTCACAACCAGACTAGCTTGACTTCACCTGTCCCGGTTACATTTGTAAAGTAGACAACTTTAAAAACTTAAAACAAAAACAAAAAAAAAAGTAATTGGGTTGTGCTACAAAGCCAGAGTTTTTGGTTTGCAGGCAAAGTGTTGCTTCTTTCTTGTACAGATTTAAACTGAGTTAATTCATGCTCAGAGTTCACCTCTGAAACATTTTGAAATAAACTCACTTTTGCAAAAAAAAAAAAAGACAGTCAGTCATCATAGATTTTTGAACAAAAAATAAATAAATTCTCTCCCAGGGTCACTCACAAATTTATAAATTGATGTTGTCATCATGCACCACTTGCAACTGGGCCTTTGCTAACTTCAAAGTAAAATTAGTCAGAAGCGTTACTAAGGCTGCGTTTCCTATTGTGGCCCAAGAGGCTGAGTTGCCTGTGTTGTGATTTGGTGCTATGTAAATAAGTTGAATTACCTAGAAACCCACCAAGAGATTATTTCCGCAGCGCAGACTCATGCACACTGAAAGCAAACCCAAGTGCAAAAAAAAAACTCAGCGTAGTACTTAGGACATGTTAGGGCACGAGTTTCTAGTTGATGTTTGTTGTTATGTCATGACACACAGAAACGTGTACAGCTGTCAGTTTGACGGAAGATGCTGGCGTTTTTTTTTTTTTTTTTTGTGGTATATCATTAAATTACACCAGGGAAAACTGCACCCAGTTCAAATTTGTCAAGTAAAAAAATGTGCATCTTAAGTCCAACATTGTCCAGGATATTAACACCAGGAATGAAGTTTCTAATTTAAATATGCTTGTGCATGTTGTTCTTGTGGCCAAGATTTGAATTGAGGAAACTTTGAGTATTCAGATACAGAGATCACAACGATCTCATATATTTAATAATAGTCTATTTTGAGCCAGCTTCCGTTTCTGTGGATAAACAAAGCAATTCAACCTGGCAGGTGCACCAACTCTTGGGAAAAGAACTGGTGGCTTTCGTGGATGAACAATGTCGTATTCACTAACGAAGCCCCAGAGGTTCTTCTTTCCACACAGTTCTACACTAATGGATGCATAATCAATAATACAATACCAGAAAGGGAAAAAATATACTCTAAGGACCGAAGCAGATAATAAAAAAGCCTCCACTTAACAAACATCGAAGTTGGATGAATCTATTCATGCACAAAACAAGTTATTTAAAGCTATCTTTTGATATGTATGAAGTTATCGAGGGAACAATCAAACATAGTTTTATACAGTTTATGTTGTTCAAAGACTAAGAGAAGATATTTTGGCCATATTTGCTTTATGTAATAGTCCGAATTCCTATAGGAGGAAATAAGATTTTGTCAACCTAATTTACTTTTTAATTTCAACACCGTATAATAAATAAATGACATAAATTGTGTTCTTATACCAAACATTTCCTGGGAACTCCGTACATTGCTCTGGATGGCACTGATCTGATCTCTGTTTCAAAGAGCCCAGCCACTCACCGAGCCGCACATGAACACACACGGACATGTGCACACGTCGGTGTTCGTCGGCCACAGACTGACATGTAAAGCAGCTGCGCTGGCAGTCGGCTGTGTGGCAGCCAGGGGGAGGAACACAACAGAACAGAACAGGACTTCAGCAATAATACCACGGCGGGTCAAGCCTGAGAGAGAGAGGAGACAGAGAGGCACAGCCTGCTGAGCTAGGCCTCTCATTATGTGGGATGTAATCTGAGCTTTCGGGGCGCAGACCGGCCCTCTGACAGCGCTGAATGGGGGCGGCATCGGGGGCAAAGGGGTGATGAGGGGAGGCTGAGCACCGGCCCCCCTCCGACTTTCCTGTGCTTTCACTTTGCTTAGCTCGGCAACTCTGATTATAAACTAAGAGGGTGGGTTGGATATTTGGGGCGTGGTGGGGCTGGGGTGGGAGCAGGCAGCAGAGATTTAGGTGGACACGGGGTGTTGAAGGTTTGGGTTACAGCCATGTGATGAAAGGGTTACCATGCAGTGCTTGGTTGGTTGGTTGGTTTCACATTTCTCAGCAATTTTTTTTAATATGTTTCGTGAGGTCACAACCACAAAGCTCAAATTATTTTACCCATCCATAGGATGCAGGAAGCATGTGGAGTCATGTGCTCTGGTAAAATGAGATCAAAACTAGATTTCCAAGTTTCTACATGTGAAACGCAGTCTGAACACAACATTACTGCTGAAACACAGAAGTGGCATCATCATGCTGCGGGCCTACTTGACTGCGGACAAAGAAGCTGGACAGAGTTGATGGAAATATAGATGAGATAAAAGAAAACTTGTGAGAGGCTGAAATGGAGTTGAAACTGGGGCAAAGGTCAACTTTAGAGGGCAACAACCTTAACGCCATGCGTTGAGCTGGTCTACTCAAAGCCTCCTCCTGAGTTCAAATGAAAGCCTGTGGTAAGACTTGAACAGTGAATTGAAATGTTTTCAATCAAATCTGACTAAATTTGATCTATTTTATAAAGAATCGGCAACAAGTTCAGTCTTGAAGCTGGCACTCAGGGACATTTCAGATTTCATTTTTGTTGCAAAACTAAAATGTCGCATTTTTGTTGTACAGTTTTTACAGTTATGTGATACTTTGTGCTGGTCAGGCCTGTTGGTCAATCAAATGCAACTCCAATAAAATACACTGGAGTTTAATGGGTATGGAAGCTTTTGCAAGGCAACATGGGGCTCACAGAGATTTTAGTAACTCACTTTTCTAATAAAAGGATGTCCACCAATAGAGGTTAGGTGAAATTTGTCTTCATCAAATTCACGTTGTCGTCCCCACTCAACTCCTCTAGACTAGCAGCAGCAGCAATTATCAAACACCTGGTGAAACTGCATGGCAGCAACTGTTTATCATATAAACTACATCTCAGTCCAATGCTCCCAGGAATGGCGGTAAACGGCATAACGGAAGAGCATTTTTGTGATGACATGGTGAAGGTGGGGAGTCAGAGAGAGCAAGAGGTCTTTAAAGAGACAGAGGTCCAATTTCAATCCGCCAATTTGCGAAGTTAAATTTCCTTTAAGTAATGTTTAATATACGCAGCAAATTATATGACAACTAAAGGTAAGATAGTTACTGTATAACGACATTATGTGTCCATAAAATATATACTACCACCCTCTTTAAATTGGAAAACAAAACCAGATAGAAAACACAATAAAATCAAACTGATCACCAACCAATCTTGCAGCACAATTGGATAATACGTAACACTGTCGCTATTACGTATTATCCACAAGTTGTCGCTTCTAGTGTCTCAGCGATGGCGAGCGTTCAGTTAAATTATGCGCAGCACCAAAAACACATTCAAAGGCTAATCACAGTTTGTGTCAGCGACGGTGAGTTTAAATGTTCAGGTGTGATGGTGACACCTGAACGTTTAAAGGAAAGAAGGAACAAACGACCTTGCCTTACTTCAACCTAAATGACGCCTCTGCACAAATGTAGACGATTGATTGCCGCCTTCTATTTCACGTGCGAAAGCATGTGAGTGAAGTCATGCAAATTCGGTGCGCATGAAAGTGCGCGTGCAGGACTGTGTGCGGCGCTCGGCCTGACAACCTTGGCCTCTTCCAGCTAATGAGGCCTGGCCACCGACGTCCCATGGCTCAATCCAAGCACAGCGTGAACACCATTCATTTGCCCTGGCACAAACTGTCTATTTTCATCATTAGTCTCCGTGTTGCATTTCTCATTTGAGCCATTAAAAGCACTATTTTAATGTGCTTTTAATGCACATTAATGCAATGGACAAGAATGAACTTGTCCATTGAAATTCGTCCGTATTTCCAGACTATTTTTTTTTTAAGTTGTAGTGCTTTGACGGAAACGCTGCGACCAAGATAGTCTTTAAAGAGGTTAGAAGTTTCCAGAATGACTCTCTGCACTATGTGTGTGAGTGTGTGTTTGAAAGCGGCGTACCTTTCCGTCAAATATAAATAAGCAAAGAAGTTCACGCTCGCAAAGCAATTTTAATCACAAGGGGGGAAAAAAATAAATAAAATGGTGAGAAAGTCTTGTAATGTGACCCTGTTTCTCATTGGCAGAAGCCTGCCTCGTATGAAACAAACAAGACGGTAGGTTGCGTATTATCGTGTGATATGTAAAAGGGAGGTGGGTGGTTCACCCCAGGGGAGCTCTCTGCCTGCCTTTATGTGTTTCTGTGTTTACTTTCTGCAAGTTGTAATTGGAGGAATGACTCACTCTGGAGTTCTCTTGGGACCAAATTATTAATTTATAACCCCTTTCCTGCCAGACTAAAGTTTTAGAAGAAAAACAGTGGCAAACAGACAAGAAAAGAAGCGACTTTAGGCCATCTCCGTTGTATGTTTTTAAAAAGCCACACGCCTTCTTTCAGACTAAGTGAATAGTGGCCTAAAATAGCAACTCGGCATAGTCATATGGTAATAGTTTCTATACTTTTGGCAGCTTGCTTATCTCCAGCTTAGATTCCACAGCTGTGTGTCGATGCGAGTGTTGGAGTCAAGAGGGTAGCAGTTGGCAGCCCACACTTGCTTGTGACTCAGTCGAATCGCTCACAATTGGCACGCCGTGTCATTTGACGTAGAAGAAGAAGAAGAAGAAGAAGAAGAAGAAGAAGAAGAAGAGAGCAAGATCACATTGAAGCTAATGATAGAGGGCAAAGGCAAGAATGAACAGTCCCCCAAAAATCTGACGGCTGAAGCTGCCGACAGATCGATGCAGTGGCAGGTGTTTTGTCAATGGCACCAAGCTGGAAATCATGTTGAGATACAGCTTAGACAGCAAAGTGATTTCACCTGCCATCATGAGGCACCGCAGTCTGCCCGGTGCTGCTTTTATCAAGCTAAAACACCACTTGTCATGGTCACAATAATACGGTGGTGATGGTTAAAAGAAACCCACACTTCATCACTGTCTGAAAAGGTAATGAACCTTTTTTTTTTTTTTCCCCTTTTAAACGTAACTCCGTTTTTTTTCTTTTTTTTTTTAATTCAACAAACTTTAGTGTGACATGGACTAAAACTGAAAAGCTAGAAAGATGTTCATGCCGTGCGGCTGATAACCCACAGAAGCAGCGTGCTTTTAAAACATCTTCAAAGGAAATCTGTTTTGAATGCTTAAGAGAGAGTGGAAAAACTGCTTTCAGTCAGAAGAACATAAGGCTAAAGCCACAAAGTAGGTGAAGTGGGTCAGACGGGCTGCACTGTCTATTCATTCCAAGCCAAACTAAAAATAAAATAAATAAAAAATAAATAAGAAATGTGCAAAAAGCCAAAGACAAACTGACATGTGAGAAATGCAGGATGACAGCAGCAGCTCAGTTCCAGGTTTAAAAAGTTAGAGGTTTAAGTTTGCGCTCAGAAGTTTTCATCCATCGCTGGGAAGAAAAGGTCAAACTGAAACGTGTTAAAAGAAAAAGCAGAAAGGACATTTAAAAACAATTTTGGTTTTAATTTTAATTTCACCTTGCACTGAAACTAAATTTCTGAAAGTTTTAGATGACATAAAACTGGCATGAATCTACAACTTTTCCGATTGACATACTGCGGTTGATACAGATGATCGTAACAGTGATGGCAATTATTTGTTACTTAACGTCATATCAGTGTCCCTCCAATATGACCACTTTTTCATAAATGAGCAAATATTATGTTTTTCAGATTAAAGTTGCTTTTTCAGTCACTGTGCGTTACTGTTTGTGGTCATTTTCCCTCGTTAAAATACATATTTGCTGTCTTCTGTCATCTGTGACAGAACAGATGAATCATGTTTCCAGCATTCACCTTCAATACTATTAATAAAGTATTGGCCTGTCATTTTTAGGAGGTTGGAGGTTTGTCCACAGCTGCAGAATGGAACTAATAATGTAATTTGAAATCTAACTAAGTTACTTTTGAAATCAAGTAATAAGTAAAGTAAATAAACTACTTTGCACAGGATTAATCAGTAAAGTAACTGTGGTCATGACATAAAGATTGACAAGCTATAAAATGGGTTGGGATTGTCTGGTGCTACACACAACTGTACAACACAGCAAACTAAAGATGGAGTCTTTCATGTCGCTTTTCTTGTGCTACCTTCATATAATATCTACAAACTCCCCCCTCCCTCACTCAGATTTGAAAGGATTACAACATCTCTTACCGTGTTAAAGATCAATCTCAGTGATCTCGGCTAGACTAGGGTGAAGACAACAGAGCTTTGAACGAAATGGTTACGTACTCCAATTTTCTCCTTTAATTCCGCGAAACGTCTGCTACTAAATCAGCCAGTCGCCATCTTAAAAACAGACTCAGAACAAAGGCTTTCTGTCAAAACCAGAAAACAGATGAAAGGGGTAGGAGCTTTTCTTTTACAGTAGGACCTTGTAACAGATCACACCGTTTTGTTAAGAAAAATCACCCTTTTACAGCCTTACCTACCCCTAAGCGGCCTTATACGTTCAATGTAGAGAGTAAATATAACACCTATTAACTTAGAAATTAGAAACCACCTTTGGTTGACAAATACTGACATGTATTAATGTCTATAAAAACATGTTTGAATGATAATGGACTCAAAGCAATAAAAAGGGAAGTCTTCTAAAAGGCATATGGAGAATCATTCGAAAACGTCCTTGTTTGTGGGGACTGAATCCTCCAGAATGCTCCGGTGGGACACTTTTAAATGACCGTTAAGTGTGAATTTAAAAGCCCACCCTATCTGTTATATTTTTATACTCTGCGCCACAGTTGCAGCCTCCGTGACAAAAAAGATAGATGGTAATTTGCGTGTTGCTATCTTTGGTGGAACACAGGCTCTGCCCACCTATCAGTAGCCGGATTTGGAGACCTGAACTGGGGATTACAGCTGTGAAAAAGGTGGGTGTGGTGGGTCTCAGATGAGTTTGACCTGCTTTTTATGAGAATATTGTGTAATGCCTGAAGAAATATGTCCCAGACACCTCGGTTGCTTTTTAAAGATGAGCAATGAACCCAAGCTAAACCTTCGAGATGACTTTGTTCAGTAAGAGAGAGAATATATATTTATTCAGATCTTAACAGAAAGAGAGATTACAGGATGGGTCCTTTTTCTTTTCTGTTTTTTTCTTTTTTGCTGAGCTTAGGACTCGACGCACATCATACGGACAATAGATAAACAATAACCAGCACAATAGAAAAAAAGCCTCCCATTCTGACCGACTTTTAGTTGTTTTCTGGTAAAATGTGTCACTGTCAGAGGTTTGTCCCTTCTCTTTTGGAACAGCGTTGTTGACTCATGTCCTTATTCTTAGCTCGCTGCATCAGATGTCCTGTTTGTATAGTTTGGCTGGTTCACCATCTATTTCAGTCCTCGTGCATGGACAAACGTGCTGTTAGTGGGAAGACAGATAAGGGTGAAGGGAAAACTGGGAATAAGAGAGTAAAATGTTGTATAGTCACATTTCGAAACCCCAGTGTGGCTTTAGAGGATTCTCACATTTTGCAAGTATTATTGTAGCATTAATTTGAAAAAAAGAAAAGTCATAGTTTCACTAATTACTGACTTTTGTATTTTGAACTAAATATTTATGCTCCGAATTAAATATTTGCGCTTTTATTCAAAACAGGATCATTACAAGGAAATAATTATGTGAAGTTAGTTTAAAAAAATGTAAATGGTAAATGTGAAGCTACTAAAAAAACAACAACCTTGAAACAAAGCTAACCGGGGTGATCTAGTATAGATACAATAACAATAATTTTAAACTCTGTGAAAAATCTTGGCCAGGTTTTCTCAGTATGTATAAGTCAAGCCAAATCTACTCCATTGATTTAAAGCCCTTCTTCTCCAAAGTGAAGGATCTGCTGTGATCTGTATTTTGCTCCACTTTCTGTGACTTTGTAAATGTATCTAATGCCCAAAGCCAGTGGAAAATACCCTAATTTATAACCAAGATTTGCATAATCAGAGTCAAGCCTTGTGACTCAATATTTACTGAAAATCAATGTCCCTTTGTGAGTGAGAGCCTGAGGTGTTCAAACCTAATTAAAACAAATGGATCTGCGTTGTATCTGCAAGCTAGTCATAGATAACATCTGTGTTTAGGGACCTGCATGTAATTTAACTTTACCACTTTGTTTATTTTAAAACCTTAATGCCGTCCACTCGTGTAAAAACCTTTGTATCTTATCGCTCATTTTGCATTTCTATAAACACCTTTTCTCAGTTGACTAGTAAATACATTAACAAAATGATGCAGACAGCATTAAAGAGCCGCCACTGTGGCACCTTTGAATTTGAATGTGTCAACACCTCAGAAGTTTTCTCAAAGCATCAATCTATCAGCAATATGACACAAAGTGAAGAAATTGTTTATCTTAAGTTTAAGACATGTCCTATTCTTCTGTTGATTTATTGTTAAAGATCTATTGCATGAACAGAAATAGTTGCATTTCAATCCTTTTCTCCACGAGCAAACCCTTTACTTAGACTGAGCCACAAATCAAGTTGGTTATCTTAAATGGACAACGCAATATAAAGTCTTTTTCTTTTTTTTTTTTTAAATATTTTTTTCTTTTTTAAAATATGAAAGCTTCTGTATTTTTCTAACCGGACATATGGACATGTAATAACAATTTTAAAAATACAGAGGAATGAAAGTAATATAAGGAATCAATAAAAACTGGAGAAAATACCTTTTTGAGATTTTCTCAAAAATGTAACAAAAACTACAACTGACACTGCGGAAAACATGAACTCTCTCACACATTTATCATCACTTAAGTTGGCTAAAATCACACACGCGCCTTTCTTTTCGGGTGTATGTGACCAGAATAAAACTACTCAGGATTTTGAAGGAAGTTTTCAATCTCAGCTATAAAATCTGATGTCCAACAAGCTCAGGTTTGGCCACCCAAGCAAAATGAGAATTCAAATGCTAATTCTCCAAAAATCCTAACTTGTCTCTATAGGATCTACAGCAGAATCTTGCCACTGTCCTGAAAATGCTTGGAAGGTGTGTAAGGAGGGAAAACAGAGAGAATGGAAACAATCACCAGGAAATCTTGATTAATGCTCTTTTGACAGATGAGTCTAACAATGAAAATTTTGGACACTACAATAGAGGAGATGATTGCCATAAAGTAAGTGGTCCATTCCAGGAAAAGAACCTGGGAATGTCATGAAGTGGGAAAGCTTTGCAGCAGATGGATAATTCATCAAAGTGCACCATAAGTTGTGTCAAAAAATGTAAGTCTGTGTCCTGAGTCGTCGTTTTGGGTCATGAGAATGACCCAAAGCACCCAAGTAAATCCATCAAGGTATGGCTAAGAATTCAGAAATGGAAAGTCCTGGACTGGGTGAATGTCCAGAACCTGATCTTACTGAGATGCTGTGATGAAACTTGAAACATGCATGAAACGGCTCACACACGTCACAGCTGAAAGCGAGGAGGTGGACAAACTTTACTTTCCTCAAACTGGTTTTATAGAAATGGCTAAAAGGAGGATTAGGTCAGGATGTCCAAAGTTTTCCTCACCTTCCTGTTTGTTGTTTATTTTATGAGTAAAACAAAGTTAATATGTTATGTTGAACAGGTGTTTTTCATTTCTTCCCCCCACGCCCCCCTTTTTAATCTGTAAATGCCATACGCCATAATCCCAATTTGTAAAAAAAGTGTTTTTATAGAATTAAACTGTTTTTACCTTGCTAACCTCGGGATTTTCATGTGCAACAACTTCTCCGTTCTCATCCACAAAGGCACATAATTCACAGACAAACAGCATATAATCAGTGCTTGCAGCTTCCTGTGGAGGGGAAAGGCAGAGTCTAAATGATGATCTTTATATTGTGGTTCACTGAAAGCCTGTGGTCTGAGTAACGTCAGTATACGTTGCTATTTTGTGTGTTCATGCTATGTGTCAGAGTGTACCCAGCCATTACTGTGTGCCTATTGTGCAAGGCTGTCAAGCTACCATGAATACCACTGGGGCTGCAATTGCAGGGCGGGAGGAGCGACCACGTGCCTCATTGCTGTAATGCACAACAGCGTATATTTTCATCTGTGCTGTGATAACAGTGTTTTGCACTCTTAAATTTTCTCACGGGCAACAACAGCGGAGGGCGCTGTGGAAAGCGGCCACATTGTGTGCGAAATTATTTAACTGCGCACTTTGAGAGCTCATGAGTGACTGCTAATGCTGCTGTTGCCATGGAAGATTCTAACAGATAATCCATAATCCCTGTGATGGCCGTGAAGCTCCAGCTGGAATATTGCTATGATTTCTAAGCAATTTCCCACTTATATTGGCTTCAGATTTTCTCTTTTTTTTTCATTTCTTTACTCTTTTTGTTAACTACCTGTACCAGAGACCCCTGTAGCGATATGCTAATAGCAGCTTCTCCCCTGAGTCTATTGGCTTCATTAAAGAATGCCTTCCTGCTGGGCTCTGAGCAGGCGCATCGTCGTCTCTTTCTCTGCAACCTGTCACATGATGTTACACCACTGCGCTTTCAGCTGTCAGCCTACACATACCTGTTTGCCCTCTGAGGACCCTCACATTTATTTACTCCTTTTTGAAGACTGTGTGGGTGTGTTTGTTTGTGTGTGTTATAAAAACTCAGTGGGGACAGCATAGTTTTTATTTTTTTGTTTGTTTTGGTTTAAAGTATGCATTTAGGAGTCCGGGTTTGAAGCAGGTATTGTCATTAATTATTAGGGAGTTTTAGACTTTCATTTTACTGAGAGTGAAGAAAACCGAAGCCTCCCACACAAACACAACAGGACAAATTAACAATTTTTTTTTTCTTTTCCAACTGAATCACACTGTAAACTGTCTGCTTCTAGAAAACGCAACACTTGCAAACGCAGGAAAGAAATCGGAGCAACGCAAGTGCTTTAAAGTTGCTTCGAGGTTTTAGGCCATCACTACATGATGTTCAGACATTTTGTAAATTGGAAAAATGCACCAATATCATTCAGTAAATTATTTTTAAAAAAGCTGCAAAAATTACAATGCATTTACAATAAAAGTAGTTGGTAATTCTGCTGCTGGTCCATTATTGTAAATTTTGCTGTGGAGTTGACGCAGTGCATTTTAACTCAATTTATCTATTTAAATAACATAAGCTGAAAGTGTTTGCACCTGTGGGAAACAATGTCATTTGTCCATGTTGCTATGCAAAGCTATATTGAATGAGATTAAGTGTCCCAATCTGTCTTTTTGAGACTAAAGCTTCAGAACAGCAAGGGAGGAGTAATCTTTTTCTTTATTTCGAGCAAATGTGTCAAAGATGGTAGTTTTTCATAAATTACCCCTGCAGACTCAAGTTCAGCATATTGAGTGGATTCATTGAGCTTGCTGTCAAATTAATGTGGAGTTTGTTTGGCTGAGAAACTTATCAATGACCACTTGTAAAAATGTAGACTTAATATCCACTATTACACATTTATCTTTGGAAATAGCACTAGTGGATATTCGAACTTTCTTTTGTCAGTTCAAGTTTGTTTGTATTGCATAGTTCAGTAACGAAGCAGTTCAAAGCGTTTTGCATAATAACATCACAGCAAAATAATCAAATATGAAACAAGCAACAAACACTGCATTTTGTCAGTAGATATGCATGCTTTTGAATTTTAATGTGTTAAAATGTTAAGCCGTGCTTCCTTTTCTTCCCCCTTTTCACAACTTTGAACAATTAATTTAAGTTTGGTTCATGGGTTGTGAATACTTCTGCATGACTCCTATAGATTATTATCCACAGTACATATATTTTAGCACAGTGTCTCATTTCTGCCAATCTCAGTCCGGCTGTGCTTTACGTTAAAGTCATTCGCTGTTAAGGCTCCTCTCCTCCTTACTGCTCCCTCGATGTCCGCTCATGTTATCTGTTTTATCTCATCTCTCACGACGTCTCGTTCAGCAGATCACGCCTTTTTCTCCATCCGGCCGTGTCTTTCTGGCTCTCTCAGTCATTTCGTCGCTTCCCTTTTCATTTCCTACCTTTATTTCTCTGCCATTTACTCTCCTCATCCTCCATTTACTCACCATCCCTTCACGTTCATCCCATCCGTCTCAGCTGGCTGGCGAAGCTGCTGACGTCTGCAGCAGAGAAGAAATGTTCTAAATCAAAACGATTTCTAATTAATTCCACGCGTGTGTCCAGATGAGCGAGCCAGGAGGATCATCAGACGTGTGCGCTCTGATAACTTCTCCACACAAGATGTGAAAATCATCTATCATATATGTTCTGTAAAATTCATTAAACAATTAAGGGAATTATCAAAGCTACATAGAGATATTGACTGACCATTCTTCTGGGATTTTGACCATTTCTGTGACAACTTTAGGAAGCTTCTTGGGAGCATTCAGGTGTGTGTTGACTCAAAGCCAGCAAGGAATGACACAGCAGTAGTTGCAGAAGGGGGATTTTGCTACTGCCAATTTTAGAAAAACTTCTAAACCTATCTCCAAGCAATCTGAAGTCTGTCGTGCAACAAAGTCTGCTGTAGACAATGTATAAAAGAGGGACAATTTCAGACAGATTGAGACAAAACATTCTTTCTTGTGGTGGATTTTCGCTGAACTTAACTAAGACGGGCTAAGAGACAAATGTGACTAGCTCAACAATATTTGTTATGCCTCAGTTAGCATAACAAATATTAAGGATGACTGCATTAGATCTTGAAATAAAGAGTTTTCTTTCAAAAACAATGTGACAGGACAGCTTAGAGTTCAGACTTGGCAACAATGGCCTCTGGATAAAAGAGACCAAACAATAACAATAACCACAGAAGTAGCTCTTCAGGGAGCAATCTTCAAAAAAAAAAAAAAAAAATAATAATCAATGAACATTTAGGCTAAAACGGTAGATATTTGGAGTAGATTTAAGATTTTTTAAACATGATTTTGCACATTGACAAAAAATCTGAATGTGCATCTGTTTTAGACTGATTGGTTCTAAAAGCTGACACTAAATAGAATGAGGTTGTCAGAGTTTCGCTTTAGGCTTTCTGAGTTTTTTTTTTTTTTTTTTGCATGTTGACTGCAATGAAGGCATGTCTATTTTGATTATTTTTAAAGCTTTGTGGTTTTATTTATGTACAAACTTCTTCCCTGGGTAAAATAAATAGATATTTTTTTTCAGTTGAACTATTCAAAACACAGATAAACTCTGGAGTTTTTCCAACGATCCGAACAAAAATAAATCCCAAACGACTCAGATGTGATAACACTGCTCAAAAAGAAGCAACATGCAGGACAAAGCAAGCTTAACTACTGCTTTTATTTATTTTATTTTTTTTTTTTCATAAAATCTGGAAACCATCCCTGGTTTGGCTCTGGTTTGGATACTGTAAACAGAAGGTGGCCATCTGTTCTATATTTGATTTTCCACATACGTATCACTTTCCCAGAGCACTGAAATCTGTTACCTGACCCATATTTAAAAATATAACCGCCAGGACATTAAGTCACATTACATTTTGAGCTTGTTTTTAGTTATTTAATCAAACAGTTCGGCGTCATAGAGTGAGGTGAAAAAAAAATAAAAAATCAATTTTGAGAGCTATTCCTCTTGTTGAGTTACAGTGAGATGTAATTCTGTTTCCAAATTAATTCTGGCTGTGCTTCCTCGAGTGGGACGAGCCTGCCGATCATATTTCAGAGACATGGGATGACATGACCTGCCAGAGACGCTAGGTAGCTTATATTTTCTCCCTTCCACGTTTGGCTGCAGCCAGGCGCCAGAAAACCCCGAACAGTGCCAGTAATCCTTGGTGATGGCTGACAGCGCAGCAGGCGCTATATCACAAGATGGGATGGATGCTTTATGGGCCTACCCGCGGACCGCCATCAGCCCGAGGGAGAAAAACGCGTGAGGGATGGACTATAAATCAGGACTGAAATGCAGCTACTGTACAGGTCCACAGCACTACAAAGAAAGGAAGCTGTCAGATTTATTTATTTTTTTTCCCAAACTAACATTCAACATTCTTGTGAAAGCATGCACTTAAAACTATTACCTATTCAGCTCAGTCCACGAACGCAATACGGCTTGACCGTACCATGGTGCAGTGCAGTGGAGTTGAAGTAATTTAAACTAAATCAGAAGTTTTCAGATTATGGTGCAGCTTTCTGGTCCTGACCTCCTCTTACCTTGTTTGACTTTCCAGATGTATTTTGTTGTGTTGCTGCTTGGTTTTGCATCACTAACACAACAAGATGGCTGGCTTTGTGGGAAACAAACAGACACGGAGGCTGAAATCATCCCAAAAGAAGTTGGCACGCAGCCTCGCCCGGAGCTCCAACTGCAGTACTGAAGGATTTTTCTTCTTCTTCAGTGAATAAGTGGCGGGATGTGCAATGAGCAAGCATTTAGGAGAGTCAGAGATTCTGCTTTAGTGGCAATGATTATTTGACTTGAAATTTCACCATTTTCCTCAGAAATGTTACATTTTCATACTATAGCTATGCACAGAAAAGCCGCACCAGGCTATAAGCCGCATGGTTCAAAACGTGGGGAAAAAGCAGTGGCTTATAGTCCGAAAAATACAGTAACTGCTTTTTAATGAGCCGTAGCAACAAATGACGATGCAACCTTTAGGGCTGGAACCTCTGCCCTTAAGCTATGTTTTATTTTCCAGCCTCTTACTATTTCTTCCCCTGGACTGCTGTGTATTCAACTCCATATGTTCTCCAATTAACTGCGATCAGCTTCCCTGTCCTGCCGAAGAGAAAGGAGAAACCCCACCGCACGATGCTAACGCCACATTGTGTAACAGTGCCGCAATGTGTAATAATGTCATAAAATCTGCTTCTGTATTTTATAATAATTGGCACAAACTTTAACAATGTTATTACATATGCAGCAAAAAGTGTACAAGGATTTCATTTCATTTCACCGTTTGTGTTGATTATTACATAATGCTGTTTTAATGATTTTTTTTTATTACATTACTGCATATAGCTGAGTTTTTGCATAGCAAGGCGCTAAATAGCACCTCCATGTTTCATGACTAAGATTTTGTGCTCAAGGTGATAAGAAGTTGACTTCTGCCATATGTACCACTTAGCTTGTTAGCCAAACCCATTAATTTTGATCTCATCTGATCAAAAAGCCTTCTTCCACTGCACCACGGAAATGACCTTGAGCCTTTTCGAGGCTTCTCTGATCAATGTTCCTTGCTTTCTGGCTTTTAGTTTAGACGGATGTCCGTTTATCGGGAGGTGTGGCGTGGCAGTTGTGCATGATCTTTTTTTATTTTCAGGCTTTGGAACAATACCCCGTAAGAAGCTAAAGGGGGAACATTATCTATTTTCCAGGCATATAGTGGCATTTTATAGCAGAATCAAGCAACTATGTTACGCTTGTTACTTGTTATGTTATGCGGCACATCACTCCACAGTTTTATTCCTAAGCTGTGTCTCTTGCTCTTCATGACTAATGTTCTGTTTCTTGACAAATGTCCTGCAATGAACCTCGCAAGCCTCCACGGAACAGCCGTATGTATTTATACAGAGATAAAATTACACAGTGGCACAGTTGGCAGCACTGCCGTCTTACAGCCAGAAGGTCTTCGGTTCCAATCCCAGCCTGGGGTCTTTCTGCGCAGAGGTTGCATATTTTCTCCTCGCATGTGTGGCTTTTCTCTGGGAGTTGAACAGAAATCCAGATGCCTGTGTTCAGCCATTTTTTTTTTAAAGCATTGCAGGCATTTGCAATGTTTTAACCACTTCTCTGTGTTGGTTTATCACATAAAATCCCTGTAAAATTAAGGCAAGTTTGTGAAGTTGTTCAGAATAGAAAAAAGTTAAAAGTGCCTTTAAAAAGACTCTATACTGTCAAAATTTACTTGATTTTCGAGTTGAGGCACAGGTTACATATAACGTAAAGAGGACTGGGAACACAAGACAAAGCTGTTATTGTTTAGAGGGGGAAAATGCTTTGTGTGAAATTGATTATACACCGCCTTGTCAAATTTCATTAAGTCAGGTGGCTTTGGCAGTGTTAACCTTCATCTTTGCTGCGGTCAGCACTTAATACGTAGTACAGACACAGTGAAGTGGTGCAAACATGCATGGTGCAGAATAGAGAAGCCAAACAAAGAAAAAGTCTGATTGTCTTGCCGGTGATTAATTTGTAATCCTCAAGCAGAAAAAACTGCATGAAGAGAAAGGCCTGAAATACAGACGTAAACAAAGAAAACCTGCAGCACAACGTTAAAGGAAGCACACAAGAACCAACCACAAACACAACAAGGCTACGGATTGTGAAAGTAAGTAATTTTCTGACACAGTGTATGTGTGAAAATGACCAAACAAATGGTGTGCAGATGAAACTGAATTAATGAGTGATGCAATGAGTCCAGATAGTGAGAAATCACATCAAAAACAAGAAACAAGGACAACTGAACAGAAAGAATAAAACCAGTCGACATGATCCACCCATTCCAGCCTGGCTCCTAGTTTTCAGGGTCTCCTGGTTCCCATCTTGGTCGACGGGAAAGTGGTTGGTTACTGGTTACCAGTCCATCACAGAGACACATAGATGAAAGAACCATGCACACACACACACACACACACACACACACACACACACACACACAGCTGAGGGTGATAGTGGTTATTGAGTGAAGGTTGGAAGGAACCCATAGATCAACAGAGGATACACAACATACAAAGTTGTCTTGGTTTTGAACCCAGACATGTCACCAATATTTGCTTGTAAGGCAATCGAGGTAAAGCTGCTACTTTTTGAGATATGGCAGAATGGAGAGGCCTGCCATGTTTGTTTCATAGTGGGGCGTGGCAACAGACCAAGCCCCAAAGAGGCATCTGTGGGGTGACGGACGAAGTCCTTTCTGTCTTTGTTTCCCTCTTGTTTGGTTTGTCTCTCTGACCTGTGACGCTGACTAGGTGGAGTCCTGTGTTTTCACCCTGCCATTGTTCGTCAGGCATGTGGCGGGTTCAGTCCTGATGCAGAGAGAGAAAACAGGCTTGTAGGCGTGACAGCAGAGAACACATTAGTGATCCCCCCCTTTTATTCTTTATGAAACCTTATTTCAGCGCTGACGTTCTTATGCAACGCCACCCACTGAGGTCCCTTTAACACCTCCCACACACACAAACACACACGCACACAACCAACCCACACAGGAGTAGCCTTCAGCATGTTTGTTCTGCGTGGGAGAGAAATGACATCACGAAGTCCACCAGCGTTGTAAGTGCAAAAAAAACCAAACAAAAAACAAACATCACAACATTAATGCAAATGTACTTTAGTTCAGGGATGTACAAAAATGATTCCGGCTTTTCATGAACCGAAGTCAGTCAGAGTCCTACTGAAGGTTTATCAGAATTAAACAAAAATAGAAGAAGAATATGCAGGTTTATAGTGTACATCAAAAGTATTTATCTGTTAAAATGGACTCTACACATAAATCCACTTGAGAAGTTGTGGAAAGACTTATGAGTTGAAGTACTCTATCCCAAAAAATCTCAAAAAAATGTGAAGATAAGGGGGAATATGTTTGCAAGGAAGAGTAAACCAGGATCTAAAACATCGAGTTCTTAGAACCAGACTTAACCGAACATGCACAAAGGATAGTCTCATAAGTGTTAACTGTGATTTGTTGTTGCCTGTGAAAAGTAATTAACTTGCTTCATCTTTCAGACACTGCGGCGTTAGGCATGACGGCGATGCTTCCCAGGCAGTTCCCAACTTCCCAAGTCGCTGTTAATAATCGCTGTTTAGTTCTTAGGAGAAGAAAACTGCATCGCAACTTTGTCACCGAGGCTTTGGGGGACTTTGGTTGTTGTGTAAAATACCTTTAAATGGATACATTTGTCTTTTAGAATATTATAATTCCACAGTGAGAAATTCGCCTCTCCCTGCAAACCTAAGCAAAATGTAGGTTGTTGTGTGTTTTGTTGTGGTCGCTTCTTATCAGTGACGACCAACACAAAACCTTCCTTGAAGAAATTATGAAGAACATTGGTCTCTGTTGCATCGTATTTATGTCCCCAGAAATTTACATCATTGATTGTGTAAAAAAACAAAAAAAAATTATGTTTTGCTGCTGGAATAAAGAGGTTGTCTGAACTTCTTTGGCTGTCGGTGTGATATTCTTTTTCTGAAATTCTTTGTGCAAAAAGACACATGCAATTATCAATAAAAGGATGACTTGCCACTTTATTTTCTCATTACTGATGCAACAATAACAAAAGTCCAGCTCTAGTTTCTTGGCAACATACAGTGGAGCAAGAAAAGGTTGGCTGGATTGAGGAATCTCGATCGTTACTGCCAAGTCTGACCTCATTATTGCCTCGGCGTGCATTGCTGTTGGCTGACAGGTGTGTGGTAGATTCCCCAAACTATTGCCCCAGCTCAGCTGCACCACTGTGACAACGCTGGGGAGGCGGAGAGCAATTACAGTCACATATTTAGTGTTTATGGCGGAAAATAGGGAAGTAATTTTCTCACAAATTACTTTAGGACAAATACTTTGAAACAAAAGTTTACGAGAACTGAAGCTCCTTTTATGCAGCGGGGTGCAGCCAAGACATCTGTTTGACAGCTGTGCTTACCGCTCACATCAGGTTTAAGTTGGTTTTTCTGGGAAGTTTATCCGTACGGGCTCCACCTGCTCGTGTTGAATCACCTTTCCGTAAAATGTTTTGATTTGTCAAACGGTTTGAACAGCGAGGCCTTTGGAAATATTTCTCTCAGAGGCATTTTTAATCTTTGGGAGCACTTTAAAAATATGTATATAAAGGCCAGCTCCCACCAATGAGCTGTGTCAAAACAGTAAATTTTGCAAATATAATGCTCACTCTGCTTGATGTGGTGCACTCATCTTGCTCGAAAATAAATCATACTGAAATAAATCTTTTGGCGATTTTCTGGGTTCATAGTGAAAAGCTTTCTTCTAAGGTGTTGCATATAATTACATTAGTGGCTGAATCAATTAAAGTGCAGCTAAAAAGATATATTGTTCTTGCCTTTCAAACAATGGGAGTAAGAAATCCATCTCCTTCATCTGTTTATTTCCATCCACGTTTCCTGCTCAGGTGGTCCTCGTATCAAAGGTGATCACTTCATCCTTCAGACATATTCCCATTAGAAATTTATCTAGAAAAATCAGTCTGTTTCTGTAGAACAGAATCTGAAAATGATTTGTCTGCTTTAAGGAACATCGTGAAGGCTGATTAGCATTTATTTTATTCTTTCATATTTCAAAATGGACATGATTTTTTTATTTATTTTTTTTTAAATATAGGGGAGAGTTCAGCCTTGCGAGAAGGTGGCTTAATGGCAAAATGTGTGTATGTAGTTCTCTTTTCTGCTGACGCTATTGTTTAACATGTCTTCTGTGCATTTCTTCTGTCTTTTCTCGTTCGTGGACTACATAATCAGAACATTTGCCACAGATTTAATACATATATCTGAATGTGCAGCGTCTTTGTTATAAAAAGTCAATCTAGAGAGTGTTTTCTAGATCGAGCTTTACTGACCCAGGAGGCCTTATTATTGAAATGATTTAAATTCCTCAGCCTTGAGTCAGTCAGAGCCGCTCAAGCTGTGGAGACATTTCCTGGTGATGTCCAAACAGGTTCCCTCACAAACATCTATCTAAACTCTCAGCTGTTTTGTGGACTGGTAATGAATTATTTTGCACCCTTACTTGTGGGTGTATGCCGCATTTCTGACAAATGTCTTTTAAGACATTATACATATTATTTTTTTATTGTTGTTGTTTTTTTGTCTCTGCACTGCGAAAAGTGAAATAACAGCCCTAGAAATGTTCTTTCATCACTGCTGCTTCACAACGTCACCAGGAAATGCCACATAGACGGTGTTTTCTCAGTATTTTGAACATCTTGTCCTGCAGATCCACGTGAGCCTCTGCAGGGTTTGCCAACGATTCCCACCCATTTGGGGGATCAGTGAAGAAGAGGCTCCATTAAGAACCTCAGTGTAAATGAAGTCTGTTAGCAAAACATTCTGCATCCTGCACACCCAAATACCGAGATCAAAGGAACAAAGAGCACATTTCATGACTTGAAGCTGGCCGGCCATCCCCAGTTTCTCCCTTTAATGTGTGTAAATATTATTCATGAAAGTGTTGAAAGCTTTCTGAGGTATAAGTCAGGTAAATCCAACCTGACTTTAAGTAGACGGAAAATGTGTTTAGAAAGCAATAGCTATATCTTCCCAGCTCGGCATGTTGCATAAAGATAAAAGATGAAATGGTTACAGAGAGAGAAAAAAAAAAAAAAAAAACTGAAATCACAAAAATATTTTTCCCAACGGGATTTAAGTCTCTTTGGTGACTTTTAGATTGTTTCCTTTTCAATTGTGTCACATATTATGTAGAAATATGTACAGTTTCATTCTGCTACGCCCATGTTTACTTTTTGTGGCATGCGTTTATGTGAGTCTGATTTACCTCCAGTCTTTCTCTCAGTGGATTAAACAATCCGTTTACAAACTGTCAGAGTAAAGATAACTAATGTTGCTTATTACCTAATGCACACAAAAAAGAAAACAAACTTAAATTATATTCTGTGTTGTAGCATCATTAACATTTTGCAATTATTTGAATGCAGCAGTATATGAATATTTTACAGCTCTGGAAAAAAAAAAGAGGCCACTTAAAATGATCATTTTCTCTGATTTTACTGTTTATATGTTTGAGTTAAATGAACATTGTTCTTGACTCTGAAATTCCGACCAAAATTTTTGTATTTATTTCCAAAAAAAAAAAGAAAAACGATCAAAATAAAGAAAAAGATCCAGCGCTCAGACCTCCAGTAATGCAAAGAAAACAAGTCCATATTCATTTAGAAACAATGATACTAATATTTTAACTCAGAAATCAATATTTGGTGGAGTAACTGGATCGAGGTTTTCGATGCGGTTCAGTGCAGTCGGCTCTTCTTTTTTTTTTCAAGAGATGTATGTTCTTCCTACAAGCTTTATACTTCTGTGACCTTTTTGATGGCCTTGTTCTCCATTTTCTAAGTTTGCATGGTGGAATCGAGTCCATTCTTTTATGAAAATGTTTTTTTCTCATTGGCTCAAACTCTTAATTTTCTTAGCTTATAATCTGAAGCTGTGTTTTTCCAAAAGTAGTCCACATTGTGTGAAACAGAAAATCAACTTGGTTGAAGTACTTGTTACTTGATCGCTCCATTTCTAAATGGATGAGTTTGTTGGCATATTCATTTGGAACAAAATTGCTCAAGAGTTTTTTTTTATTATTATTTTATTCTTTCCTCATGGTCATATTTATACTGATATCTCTCCAAAGAAATCTGGTGCACTATTCAGTCTGCGTAATATTTCCAGTGGCCTCTTAAGAGCCAAACAAGGAAATCTGATTAATGTTTTCTTATGAGCTTCTGCCTGGAAAATTTTTAGGGTCATACCTCAACTCTGAAGAGAGCAACCCCCAGCCCTAATCCAGCCGTGTTTTGGTCACATTGGAAAAAGATGGAAACTGTAAATGGAAAAATGAAGCACAACCTTTAGCAGGAATAGCTCGTTTTAAATTCTTCGAGTATGCCATTATCAGTTTTTGTTCATAGTGGTGTGGCAATTTTGACCTACTCTATGAATCTTACTTGTTTGTAAGGGTAGAAAAAAAATACAAGTGGTAATACAATGTATTGTACACCACCATTTGTTGTTATTGCTGGGTTTTTTTTTAACTGAACTGTGTTTTACAGCCAAACTAAAATAGTGAATCATCTTGTGGCACGTGATTCGACATTCAACAACAACAAACCATAAAAGTGAATATGATTTTATCACAGTGAATGAGCTGTGGCATGCAAATTTTAAAAGCCTTGCGACAAGATGCGTCATTGTAGCTTATGTACACATTAACTTGCAGCATGTGATAGTTAGTTATCTTTTCCGCCACTCAGCTGTTAAGGCATCGTCATGGGAGTCGCCTGATAGGCTGCAGCGCGTCGTCCCGAGAGGTGCTGAGAGGGTGGAGCGGCCGAAAAGTCTTGGTGAGTTGTTGGTTTCCTTCTGCAGATAAGAGCAGCTTCATAAACTAAGGCTGGCACTGTGAGTGGTTGCTATGCATATGTGCAAAGTAAAAAAAAAACCCAAAAAAACAAGAATAAACAAACCCACTATACGTCTAAATACAGTTTGTGTAGGCGAAAGTGTGAATACAGGGGTACGCTGGGAAAAACATCATCATCACACATCTAATTTCAAACAGCATGCAACATTTAACTTTATTCTACTGGTTCCCTCTTAGGTTTAACCTTCATCGCACACACAGAGCTTCTAGTGAATTGTTAAAGGACCTGAAGTTTCCCATGTTTTGTGTGAGCTGATCTAAACCGGCATGGAGTGAAGACAAGAAATGTAAAGGCAGAGAATTGTGTATATGTTGGGTAAAAACAGCCTTTCCTCTGAAAGGGTGAAGATAGGATGTGGTGGAGTGACGTTCAGAGACAAGCTCAATACCTTCCGGCTTATCATTGTTTAATCAGCTGCAGGATCCTTCCAGAAATAGATTCAGAGTAGGACCAAGACAAAAAAAGAAAGAAAGAAAAATCATTAAATGATGTTTTGGTGGGTTTTTTTTTACCCTCTCTGCTGATGGGGCGGGGGGAACATTACTATAAGGCCTTGCTGCCTGACTGGGACACAAGTAGATTGGAGCTCCACCTGTGTTTTATGACAGGGAAGGTGGGGGCTGATGGGGGAACTGAGCTGTGAGCTTGACATCAAATTAGCATTGATGGCGGAAGTGGCAGCGTTTCTCTTGCAGTCACATTGCACCATCCCTTATCTCTGCTGTCCCTGCTTCTCATAAAAACCCAATCTTTCTCTGCTGCTTCGCTCCTCCGATCCCTTTTAAAACTCTCATGTAAAATGTTCCTGTCTATTTTATTCTTCAAACTGCATTTTTATGTTATTAGCTTCATGCCGGCATTTTTTTTTTTTTTACCTTCAAGCTAATTTAATATATGTAATTAAGCAATTAGATTAATTAATGCCCAACCTTTTTGAAAATTGTATGTAATTACAGCAAATATTCATATATAAAAGTTAAAATATTCATTTTCTATCAAGAATGAATTTTTATAAAGATTTAGTTATCTATGGAAAAATATTTACAACATAGAAGTTTTTGAAAT
>NW_006800081.1:1272663-1315230 GCF_000485575.1 Poecilia formosa
TTGTACAAAACCATTTTGATCAGGGTGGACCATCATGGGTAAGAGTAGCTCCAACTTCCTAGCTAACACTTTACACAAAATTTTAACATCATTATTAATAAGAGAAATTGGCCTATAGGAGCTACATTGAGTTGCAGGTTTACCTGGCTTCAGGAGTAGGGAGATGATTGCTGTATTAAGTGAGGGAGGGAGAGATCCTTTACCAAAGGATTCTTGATACATGTCAAGCATTGGAGGTATCAGTTTGGATTGAAAAATTTTATATATTTCAATTGGGATTCCATCAGGCCCCGGGCTCTTACCACCTTTCATACCGGATATAGCCTCAGAATAATAATTGTGCATTGAGCTCAAAATCAAGTGATTTTAAGGATTCACCATCTAGGGGAGTAAATTCTAATGAATCCAAGAAAACAGTTTGTGCCTGGGGAGCTAGGTCTGAGTAGTCTGAGCTATACAATTTGTAGTAAAATTTTGAAAACGTGCTGTTTATTTCTTTTAGGTCAGATGTAAACACCCCTTCAGCTGTTTGAATTGAGTTTATTGCTTTATCTGTTTGTTCCTGTTTGATACGCCAAGCCAACAACTTACTAGCCTTTTCACCTTGTTCAAAATACGATCATTTCAGTCTCATTAAACTTTTAATTGCTTTATTTGTAGACAGCATGTTGTATTTAGCTCTTAACCTAAGAAGTTCTGTGTTTAGTTGGGTTGAAGGATTATGAAATAGTTGTATTTCTATGCTTTTAATAGATTTTTCTAGTTGTTCCAATTCTTGTTTGTTAGTTTTATGCTTGAAGCTGGTAAAACTGATCATTTGGCCTCTTAAGAATGCCTTAAAGGCCTCCCATCTCACCGTAGCCGAGGTTTGGTGAGTGTTCAATTCAAAATACATATCTATTTTTGTTCCAATAAATTGTATGAAATCTGGGTCCCTAAGCCAAATTGATTGTAGATGCCACTTAGATGAAAAGGAAAGATTAGGAACCTTAAGGCAGAATG
This sequence comes from Poecilia formosa, assembly GCF_000485575.1. Lineage (NCBI taxonomy): Eukaryota > Metazoa > Chordata > Actinopteri > Cyprinodontiformes > Poeciliidae > Poecilia > Poecilia formosa. Next base: position 1,273,666 of record NW_006800081.1, read on the forward strand.
ACACCGGAGCATGATCAGATATTACTATACTGTCATGCCAACTATTAGTAATGTGTGGAACTAGATCAGCTGAGACTAAATAGTAATCAATTCTTGAAAATGTTTGGCAAGTACCAGAATAGCATGAGAAAGAAAACTGATTAGGATGCATATTTCTCCATATGTCAACCAAATTGAGTTCTTTCATAAAGTTAAGTAATTCTTTCCTTGTTTGAGCATGAGAGACGTCTTTGCCTGTAGATCTATCTAACGTCGGAATGAGCGTACAGTTAAAATCGCCTCCTATGATGTACCCTCCAGGAAGCGACGCTACAGACAGAAACAGGTGTCTAAAAAAAGCAGGGTTATCATTATTTGCACCGTAAATATTGACCAAATTTTGTTTCACAGACAGAATCACACATTGTACAATTAGATATCTGCCATATCGATCCTCAGTTACATTGATGAGCTGGAATGGCACCGAGCTGTGGATTAGTGTGATTACGCCCCTCGAGTGTGAGCTAAAGGAAGTAGAAAAAACCCGACCATGCCATCTTTTCCTCACTCTACTAACATCATCAGGGGTCAAATGAGTCTCCTGGAGGAAAACTATCTTAGCCTTTAATTGTTGAATCCTTTTCATCACCTGTCTCAGTTTGACAAGTTTATTCAGACCTCTTACATTCCAAGAGGTGAATTGAAGGTCAGAGGCCATCAGAAAAAAGGAAAAATTATTTCAGCCATGGTATGTGTATTAAAGAGTGAGCTGCAGAGGGAAAACATGACAGATAAAGACAAGAAAGTATAGACACAACAAACAGCAATTAGACAATAGAGTGTAAATCCCCAAACGAAGTACACCCACCCAACCCACTGAGAACACTTCCCAAGGAGCCATCCAGGCTCGGCCATGAAGCCCTGCTGGTCCACCCCAGTACTCATGACGAAGAGGAACAGCATATAGAAAAACCCCATCAAACCACAGCCCCCAGATAATCAGTGATGAAATTAACAACCAATAAACTATAATGAAAATAAACACACATTTGCATGTCTTAACCTTGGTTACCCTAACCATATTGTGAATTGACCATGTGTATTAAACACAAAATAGAGATGCATTAATAACCATTATAAACCATCAAGTCAAAGAATTGAAAAGACATGGATATAGAAGTGCACTTACAGATATGTGACCATGTTTGCATACATAGTGAGATATGATTAGACAATGTCACATAATTGTTCACCTTTCTTGGACCTCTACCTGGTTCGCAACCAGATTTCGCTCCCGCTGGAGCTGCAGGACGAAGGACTCCGCTTCTGCTGCCTTGTCAAAAGCGTGACGTTTCTTCTTGTAGGTCACCAAAAGTGTGGCCGGGTGAACAACACCGTAGGGCAGCTCCGGTAACTCCAGAGAAATAGAAGCTAGATCCTTTTTCACTTGGTCAAATATCTTGCGCTTTTTCAGAAGTTCGGCAGAGACGTCCGGGAAGAACATGACTCTGTTATTCTTCAAACGTATTTCTCCCTTCGTCCTGGCAGCCTTCATGATCCGGACTTTGTCAGCGTAGTTCAGCAGCTTCATGACCACCGCTCTGGACCGTGTCCCCGCAGCGTCAACCCGCCCGACTCTGTGTGCTCTCTCAATGATCAGCGGGATCGGGAACGTTTCTGCACCAAGCACTTCAGGCAGCCATTTCTCCAAAAATGCACACATGTCAGAACCTTCAGACCCCTCAGGGAGACCGATGAGACGGAGGTTGGAACGGCGACTACGATTTTCCAGGTCGTCTATCTTTAGTTGCAGAGCTTCAATGGTAGTTTTCGTAGCAGTGTTATCGGCTTGCAGGGAAGCAACAGAATCCTCGTTAGCGCTGATTCTGTCCTCCGCTTGTGTAACACGCGCGGCAACAATTCTTATATCCGATTGCACCCCCTGGATAGCAGTTAGCAGGCTATCAAATCTCTTCACAAAGTCATCTTTCATCGAGTTAATAGCCGCCACGAGGTCATTAGTGCTACCTGCTTCCATGGCCGCCAGACCATCACCATCTGTGACTGTGGATTCGTTGTTAACGGGAGGCATATCCGAAGAGCCACTGCCAACTGGGGGAGAAGCTGCCCCGTCGCTGTAGCCCATGCTAGCGCTAGCTAGCCTGCTACTCTTAGACTGTTGCGCTGGGCTCAACATAGACGTTATTAAAGCCTTTTTGGAGGTTGGTTTTGTGTTCTTTGGTGCCATCTGGTCAGCGATAACTAGTACAGTTAACTAAAGAAACGAGAAGCAAGATGGTACAGGTTGTCAATTTAGTTTTTTAGAAGGAAATTGGAGAGGGCTCCACCGCACGTTCGTTCAGCACAACGACATGACCGGAAGTCGGTGAAGTACTTGTTACTTGAGCGCTCCATTTCTAAATGGATGAGTTTGTTGGCATATTCATTTGGAACAAAATTGCTCAAGAGTTTTTTATTTTTTTATTTTGTTTTATTCACAGACTTCCTCATGGTCATATTTATACTGATATCTCTCCAAAGAAATCTGGTGCACTATTCAGTCTGCACAATATTTCCAGTGGCCTCTTAAGAGCCAAACAAGGAAATCTGATTAATGTTTTCTTATGAGCTTCTGCCTGGAAAATTTTTAGGGTCATACCTCAACTCTGAAGAGAGCAACCCCCAGCCCTAATCCAGCCGTGTTTTGGTCACATTGGAAAAAGATGGAAACTGTAAATGGAAAAATGAAGCACAACCTTTAGCAGGAATAGCTCGTTTTAAATTCTTCGAGTATGCCATTATCAGTTTTTGTTCATAGTGGTGTGGCAATTTTGACCTACTCTACGAATCCTACTTGTTTGTAAGGGTAGAAAAACAAAAATACAAGTGGTAATACAATGTATTGTACACCACCATTTGTTGTTATTGCTGGGTTTTTTTTTAACTGAACTGTGTTTTACAGCCAAACTAAAATAGTGAATCATCTTGTGGCACGTGATTCGACATTCAACAACAACAAACCATAAAAGTGAATATGATTTTATCACAGTGAATGAGCTGTGGCATGCAAATTTTAAAAGCCTTGCCACAAGAAGCGTCATTGTAGCTTATGTACACATTAACTTGCAGCATGTGATAGTTAGTTATCTTTTCCGCCACTCAGCTGTTAAGGCATCGTCATGGGAGTCGCCTGATAGGCTGCAGCGCGTCGTCCCGAGAGGTGCTGAGAGGGTGGAGCGGCCGAAAAGTCTTGGTGAGTTGTTGGTTTCCTTCTGCAGATAAGAGCAGCTTCATAAACTAAGGCTGGCACTGTGAGTGGTTGCTATGCATATGTGCAAAGTAAAAAAAAAACCCAAAAAAACAAGAATAAACAAACCCACTATACGTCTAAATACAGTTTGTGTAGGCGAAAGTGTGAATACAGGGGTACGGTGGGAAAAACATCATCATCACACATCTAATTTCAAACAGCATGCAACATTTAACTTTATTCTACTGGTTCCCTCTTAGGTTTAACCTTCATCGCACACACAGAGCTTCTAGTGAATTGTTAAAGGACCTGAAGTTTCCCATGTTTTGTGTGAGCTGATCTAAACCGGCATGGAGTGAAGACAAGAAATGTAAAGGCAGAGAATTGTGTATATGTTGGGTAAAAACAGCCTTTCCTCTGAAAGGGTGAAGATAGGATGTGGTGGAGTGACGTTCAGAGACAAGCTCAATACCTTCCGGCTTATCATTGTTTAATCAGCTGCAGGATCCTTCCAGAAATAGATTCAGAGTAGGACCAAGACAAAAAAAGAAAGAAAGAAAAATCATTAAATGATGTTTTGGTGGGTTTTTTTTTACCCTCTCTGCTGATGGGGCGGGGGGAACATTACTATAAGGCCTTGCTGCATGACTGGGACACAAGTAGATTGGAGCTCCACCTGTGTTTTATGACAGGGAAGGTGGGGGCTGATGGGGGAACTGAGCTGTGAGCTTGACATCAAATTAGCATTGATGGCGGAAGTGGCAGCGTTTCTCTTGCAGTCACATTGCACCATCCCTTATCTCTGCTGTCCCTGCTTCTCATAAAAACCCAATCTTTCTCTGCTGCTTCGCTCCTCCGATCCCTTTTAAAACTCTCATGTAAAATGTTCCTGTCTATTTTATTCTTCAAACTGCATTTTTATGTTATTAGCTTCATGCCGGCATTTTTTTTTTTTTTACCTTCAAGCTAATTTAATATATGTAATTAAGCAATTAGATTAATTAATGCCCAACCTTTTTGAAAATTGTATGTAATTACAGCAAATATTCATATATAAAAGTTAAAATATTCATTTTCTATCAAGAATGAATTTTTATAAAGATTTAGTTATCTATGGAAAAATATTTACAACATAGAAGTTTTTGAAATATGGCATTTTACAACCACAAACTTAAATGCATTTAATTGGGGGTTTATTTCACAAGCGAGAACAGAGAACAGCATAACAGTGAAATGAAAGAAAAATGGCATATTTTGTATTAGTCACAAATATGCCCCTTATGCAAATAGGCAAGAGGATAGTAATTGTTAAAAGAAAATGGAAAAACATAAATAGCTTAAATATTCTCACAAGCCTTAAGGTCAGCTTTGGCCAAAATAAAAAATGGCTGAAATGGTATCTTAAAACACAATTTCCTAGTGTTAAACATGGTGGAGGCAGCATCATCCTGAGAAGATGCTTTTCTACAGCAGAAACACAGAAGCTGGACAGAGTTGAAAAAACAATATCTAAAACTTTCAGCAGGATCCAAAGGACAGATAGTTTAAGAAAAGTATCTTATTCGTGAAATACTTTCAAAATGATCAGTTATTGTCCAAACATTTCCTGAATAATCTTTTCTTTGTGTGGGCAAAATCATATAAACTCCAAAGAGGTTTGAATATTTTCACAAGGCACTAGATATTTCGTGCTGACCAGAAATCATCGTGAAGTACTTCAGTTGCTTCTCGTGTGTTTCTAGTTCATTCTCGCTCCCGGAGGCTTTGCTGGTGTCAACCTCATATGTCCTGTTGGTTCACGCCATGCGTAGCCTGACAGCATGCAGAACGAGGGAGTCAATACGTGTGACTATGCTTCCCTGCCCCTGTTAACCCTGCTGGGAGTTTCGCTCCTGAGTAACGGCTTTACAGCAAAGTGTTGACAAAAAAAAAAAAAGAGAGAGATGCTTCGCAGGAGGATTCATTTCAGAACGACTTGCGTTGACTTTCGCCCAGGCCCTCATACGTGCACACAAACACACACGGTGCCACAGAGCAAGATAAACAAACACACTCCTACCAGAACGCTGTATCAGTGCCTCAAGATAAACGCACATGCGGGTTGAACTTTACACAGGCCTATCAAGCCCTGAGTGTATCAGAGGACACGCCAGCAGACAAGTGATGATGAGCCAGCTCTGGAGGGACCCTGATGTTCCTAGCAGGGTCAGGGTGATGTCAGCTGGCCCGTGCCAGCACCAAATGGTCCAAAAACCTATTTGCAGCAGCAGACATCACAGACATTTTTAAAATGAGGATGTCCTCATCAGGAACATCTGTTTTTTTTTTTTTTTTTTATTTAAAGGTCTAATCGTATGTTGAATATTAAACAATTATCAGCAACACTTCTACTTTGACTTTGCTCTGAAGCCAATCAGTCATATCTAGTGGTATATTAGGCAACAGACATCAGAAGACGTCAGACCTGCGATGTTAAATAATCGGTTGGATAACTGCAACAGAAGTTATTAAACGAGGTCGTTCAGGAGTTGCTGCTTTGTGTTTCTGCTAACCTCAGGCTTTATTGTAACTCTCATTCAGAAAACCCACTTTGTTCAAATATATTGTTTGTTTTTGACAAACAATATATTTTGACCCAGTGGGACACATTTGACTGTGGGCAAAGAAGTAAAAAAAAACAAAAAAAACAAAGAAAGAAAAAAAGAGAAAAAGAGCAGGTTATCCATTAACAGGTCACATCACCTGAGGACACTGGGTGAAATGTAACCAATTTGTTTGGCTTTCAGCAGCTACTTGATTCAGGTCTGCTCAAGTTTAACATATTTTATCCTGTTTACACTTTACGAAACCGAGTTCCTGACCTGAAGAGTAGCCCAGCAGCGACCGCATTAAGCTATTTTAAAAATAACTGGTCAATTGTTGTTTTCACTAACAATAAGCTCCTTTAAGTCCCAGTTTAGATGATCTTATACCTATAAAGATGCTAAAAGGTTTAGCAGCCTGTTAGCTAACAGGCTTTTTGAGGCCAAGATTCAAGCTAAGAAGCAGTTGGACTTTAAATAATTTAGTTAGCTTGCTGTTGGTCAATAGCTAATGTTTAAATTCAGGAGGCTCTCAGGATAAACTTAGCTATTCAGCTGCTTTCGTTAGCCATTAGCCTAACGGGGTTGCGTTTCTGTGCAGGAACTGCTAAGCAAAGTTATGGCCCAACTGTGGTGACACTTTGACAGAGGGCAACACTTGGCCAACACCATCCAGTTGTGAAATATGTTGCAGGGAACGTATTGGGTATGCTTTGCAGGCACAGAAAATGATTTGTTTTGGTGCATGTTAGGCAACATAAATTTTGTTCCCATAAAACTGGTGATAATAAAACCGCAATTTCTGCCTTTGCGGCATTCTTTATGTTTTAGGGTAATTACCTGAAGCAAATTAACGATGAGCTTCAGCGGTTCATATTTGTCTTAATTAAGAAAGAGCGGCTGTGGTAAGAAAAAACTTGATTCGCCTTCAAGAGTCATTTTACACCCTATGGTCGTAAAAAAAAAAAAAAAAAAAAAAAAAAAAACCTTCACAGCTGCCTCGCGTTGCACAACTGTAAACACCAAACACAGAGTGAACACGCTCCTTATTTTCAAGGTTTTTTTAATACAAACTTAATAAACTATCAGTCCCTCTTAACATGTAAGACACTGACTCCGAATACTTTGTTATACCGTTTGCTTTATCAAGTATTGCACAATGTAGGTACAAAATTAATATACGATTACATTTTGTCCATAATATAGCAAAAATCTTTAAACTCTTAACAGAAAATACAACTCTTATATTTTTGTCAAAAAAAGCAAATATTCTTAAATCCCACCACTACGGAATAGTCTGTACACAATCTTCAGGATAGTCAATGTTTTTTTGTTTTTTTTTTTTTTTTAAGATGGATTCATTTTTATAATTTCAATAAAAAAAGGAAACATAAAGTTGCTGCAGCCATCACAGATCACTGGAGTAGTAAAAAGATATAAATGCAATACCGTGTTGTAGAAACAATAGATACTCTGATATTTTACAAACTCTGTACTAAATTAAATTATACAATTAGAAAAAGACCAGGAATTCCCACTTATTGATGCCAATTTCTTGAAAAACTGGCAATGTCCAGTTATATTTAAATACTGAAAGAGGCCATGACTTATGGTGGTGTTTTTTTCTCTCTCTTTTTTTTATCTTAAAACAGTTACATAAAAAAATATTTTGTGCTTGGTTGGCAAAAGAAATAACAATAATGCATTTTAAAGTTTGGGTAACCAAGCTTAGACAACTTGTACTACAAGCTTCATTAAGAAATAAAAAAAACAAAAAAAACAACAAAAACAAAAAAGAAACAAGTATAACTCAAGGGGATAAAGTAATTCACCCTTGGGCTCATGCTCTTAGACTTGAAACTCGGATTTTACAGCTTACAAGTCTTTTTTTTTCTCTGTTATATTTAACATTCTGTTTTTGTTTAAACTTTTCTTTTTTTTTTTTTTTTCTGAAATGTGCATTTGTGTTTGTTTTCCCCCCATCACATTATCTCTGGTCGTTTCCGTATGAAGTAGTAGCTTAAGTAGTACCTTTATAAGTGTACTAGTTGGCCATGACTGGCTGGAATTGCTGGTTAGAATACTGCATGTTGCCTAAGCTGAAACTCAAGCCATCCATGAGGGACTTGTCGTTAAGGCCACCGTAGGCCGCAAACACATCGAAGGCATTGCTGTACTGCAGCGGGCTGTCTGCGGGGAACAGAGCACTCTGGCTGCCTTGACCCTGCAGACTGGGGAACACAAACTCCTTGGCATTGGGAGACAGGGCGGAGGGCTTCTGGTGCTGCTGCTGCTGCACACCAAGTCCCAGCCCGTACAGTGAGTGCATGGAGGTGGAGATGGCTTTCTGTTTCAGGAGACTGTTCACATTCAGGCCCAAGTTGGTGGGAGAGGTACGTGCCACTTTGTTCCCAGCACCGCTGCCGTTGTTGCCGTTGCGTCCACTGCTCTTCATCTTAGTGGAGCCGAACTTAGTAGCTGCGAAGGTGGCTGTTGTGAAGGTTAAAGGCTGTGTGGACCGGGGCATGAAGGTGGGACTGACCGCCGCCGAGTGGCCAAAGGGCGGAGAGGGAGAGCTGGATCCTGGAGAGGTCCCGTTCAAAGGCTCACTGATGGGCATAAAGACCTGTGCGTCTGGGTTGAAGCTGTTTTTGATCTCCTTGTCCAAGTCAACCCCTCCATTCCCAGCTACACTTTCATTGCTGTCGTCGACGTACAGCACCTTGACGGGCCCCTTCTCGCCGATCTGGTAGGACACCTCGTAGGGGTCAATCCACACACTGAGGTCCTGGGGCAGATTGTTGCGGACGTCTTCGATTTCCAGCCCGCTCTCTTTCGCTGCCTTCTCGACCACGGGGTCCACCTTTTCGCCCACGTGGATGCATCTGAATCCTGAGCCCTTGTATGGCTTGTCCGGGTACCAGTGTCCTTCATACTTCTGCTTCAGCTGCCGCTCCAGCTCCTCGCCAAAGATGTTGACCCGTCTCCTCGGCAGCTTGTTGTACAGGTACGAGATGATGAAGTTGAGAGCTACTTGGATTTCAAGCTGCATAGCGAACTGCTGAAGTGTGCCAGGTGCGTGGAGATTAGCTGGCTGTGACCTTGAACGCGTCCACCGGCGCGGCTTCGTTTATCCGTGTTCGGCAACACTGACGTGCTCCAGGTAGGGGAGGCAAAAATCAAAAGTGCTGGTTTTGTAAGAGTGGTGTCCTTCCACAGGGTGTGATCGATTTTCCTGAAGCAATGATAAGGCAAACGAAAAAAAAGGAAAGGAATCATGAATAAATGTAATTATATTCAGATAGAATAAGTTAAAAATGAACTTAATTGGTTTGGATGGTTTATTATACATTAAGGCATTATTTTCAATGCAGTAAACTCAGACAAATGTAACAAAAATGTCCTGCAAATAAAGGGGGGAAAATGTTTACAACTTTAAAATAAGCCTGGATAGTATGATTCGTGTAGATCCTGCACCTACATCCACATAGATGTCAAAAAACGTAGGCACTGGGCATATTAACCTTGCACTAGAACAGGGAATCCTCTTACATAACACAGTACTGGACTGCCTCCATAAGGCAGGAGAAAAGGAAAAGTACTGCGGGGGATTCTGCGTTTAATTAACACCAAACTTAACCGATTAAATTGCACTGGAAATAACTGATGATGGTGGATAAGTTTGTGAGGAAATGGTCGGGGGATTGCATTTCAAAGCTTTAAACGACCCTGTCACGGGGTTTGTTTCTGTCCGATTAGTCCCACTGATAAACTGTGTCGAAATGAGGACTTAACAAAACCGCGTTTACACCCATGTTTGGCAATTTTTGCAGAGGGAAGAGGAAATCCTTTGCAGATTAAACGGCTATTTGGTAAATATTCAGTGAGACACGGGGGTGTTAAAATAATCGCCTTGCACTATGACGTGCAAGAGGCGAGAACTTGTTGAGAATGATCAAATACTTAAAAATTCATTCTTTCGTGCCTCTTGAGAGAAAGACATGTACACTCAAACAAATAATCGGATTATACTCGTCTAATTAATGCGTCTTATTAGGTAATATTCAGTGTTATGAAGTTCAACGGCTATTCACAAAAATATCACAAAATAGTCGAGTAACAACAGCAAAGCAAGGCGCGTATAACGTCCACTATTTGCATGGATATACTGTAATTTATTCCACTGAGATAAAATAAGACATTCTGAACATTTTTATCTCACCCCTCCCAATAAATTCGTCGACCGACTGCCAGCTTACAAAGTATGACCAGGTCTATAATACATGCACAAATAGAAACCTATAAGATATCATAAGCATATGTGAAAAGAATACTTACTTTTTTTTGGAAAATATAAAAATGCTCAGTAGTTCTGAAGTACCGTTGGTTAGTGCAAATAGAAAACAAAAGTATAAATACTTTCTTCACATAGAATATATTAGCGTTACAAAAAAAATATTCCAGTACGTGGTGATTTTTTTGGAGAATTGGCGTTTAAGGTTTCAGTTTTTAAGGTTATTTTGCTTTTTTTTTTTAAACTCCTTTCTTCTTTCAGCAGGCTTTGCAGAGTAGCTCCCTCCTACTCGGGAGTTTCGCAACTTCGTCCTCTTCAGTCTCTGCGTTTCCTGTATTTATAGACTTCCTCCGCCGCGGACACGAGACAAGGCGGTGATGCGGTTTCAGAGGTCAAAACAATATCCAAGGAGGTGATTGGTCGAAGAGACAAGTCCCGCCCCGCGAGCATTGACGAGATCGTGCTCTCATTGGCTGAAGGGTGTTGTCAGTCTGAGGCATATGATTCTGAGAAATGGGAGGAACGCCTGTGATGAGGGTTTGCGTCAGAGATAACCTAGGACTGTGCTGACAGCAAAAGGCAAGAGTAATTTATGATAAGAAAGAAAAGGTGCTATTTAAAATAACATCGTGTCAGTGTTTGAAACAAATACTTTTAGTAAAACAAAATACTTGTTCTGCTGAACATGTTTGCGTTGTTTCTAGGAACATATGGGCTGGTCTATCCTTCATTAGATTTATTAGTGAGAGTACGCTCCCAATATCCGTTCAATTCATACACCAAAACCTTGCAATACGTCATTTGTTTGCTTCTGCTAGCAAAACTCACCTCTTCAAAATCTATTTTCAACATACTACATTGCTGCAACTTGCCTCGACGAACAGCAGGAGCTATAATAGATATGGGCTACGTGCGTTGCCTGAGAGGAGATTCCCTACAGCGGAACAATACAGCAGTGTGGGTGGTGCTGAGTACAAGCTTGAAAACACAAGCGTTGATTGGTCCAAAACGGGGCAGGAGCCCCACAGTGAATGGTGTGCCCGTATCCAAGGTGCTGATGTAGGCTGCGCACGTCATCGCTCCGCTGAGCTGCAGCCTGTTGCCCAGTTTTTAAAGAGCACTAGGTGTTTGTTAATGACAAATGAACTGTCTGAGAGGCTGTCAGCTGCAGTGATGACTTCAATTATAGTTACAGGAGTGAAGACAGACCAAACAATAAAGATGTGTTTTGTAGAATACAATATCACAGTGACCAATGGAGGGAAGTCACATTTAAAGGTATAGTTTATTTGTTTTTAGTGAGGTTCGGTTTATGGTTAGCTTACTCTTATAGTGATTTCATTTGGTTTAAATCTATATTAGTTAGTCTCAGAAGAGGGCTAACAAGTCCATGAGAGCCTGAAAGCAAACTGGACGCCTACTGTCATAAAACAACCCCAGTTTTAAAGATTTCATAGCAGTTTACACAAATGAACACTGAAACAGTTGTCAACTTTGCATCAAGATGTTATTTATAAATAGCTCATTGATTATGTACCTGGAAAATGGAGGTAGTTTGATGATGATATGTCGGTGTGAAAGACGTACTCAGACCGGAACATAAAAGACCAGGGTACAAAAGTGAAGCAGTGTAATCCATAATAGCAATTTCTTAAAACTGTAAAATGTTACTTTTTCACTACTTTACTTTTATATGCAACAGTTATTCAGAACAGAGACACTTTTTATCTACTATTCTCAGCTGCTCTCACAAAGGGGAGAGAACATTTGTGGTGCACAGCCAACAACCTGTATTATCTGTGTAAATAGATAATACACAGGTTCTTTGTACATAATGTTGAAATGTAAACATAAGAATGGCTTAAAGGTTCGCTAAGTGGTGTTTGCATAAACAGATCTGGTGTTTTTCAGATGTTACTTGTTGTAAGATAGCAGCAGAGTAAGATTAAAGGAAGTCTACTGGCCTTGTCTTTTGTCAGACCAGCTCCTTCATGGACAGAATGATGTTCTACTGAAAAGTTGCGAACATTTATGGTCTTACCATTGGACAGGAATAACATTCAAACTCCATGCAGAGACACTCGAGGGCTGGATTTAAACCCAGGATCCCTTTGCTGCTAGGCAACAGGGCTAGTAAAATAAGCCAGTCTAAAAAATAAATGTGAATATTATTCACTTAAATGTAGTATTTCTGCTTTTAATCATGCTTTACGTTTCTATTCAATGGCAAAATAGCATTAGCATAAACTGTGTTGACATTTTTTTAGGACTGGAATTGTTTAAAGGTGGTAGAAGTACACTTTGGTCTTGGCATTGGACTACCTTTTAGCGTCAACATCTGGGACCAACTTATATTGATTTATTTTGCATGAAGATGCCTAGAGAATTACCTTCTGCAGATGCATATTTACTACAACACCTTTATAGAACCTCACTTCAAAAATTCAGAACTCTCCCTTTAATGACCTGTTTTCTCTAAAACTATTGCTAGCCTAAGTTTTGCTTACACAACAGCCGTGATTATATTGAAAACAGAAGCTGGTTTGTACAGGCAGAGTGGACTTTCAGACATTCTTCAAGCACTTAAGTTTGCCAAGCAGTCATGCGCTTTGTTGTGAGCACACAAATGTAAATGCACCCAAATAGGCTCCCTATGGAAAGCTCCCAGCAGAATCAAACACAGAGCATAGACGGGAACTCTGTAGATAGAAATGAGGGGAGAACATTGAACAGTGCCCTGTGTATTCAGATCTACAATAAAGTATATACATCACAGTGGCGGAGTGACTCGAATGCAAAAAAGCAACTTTGTTTTAATACAGTTCTGCAAAGCCTATTGTGTTGTTGTGTTGCAGCATTTTCTGTGAAATCTAAGTCGGTTGCTATTTAGGGTCAGTAGCATAAAGGCCTTCTGTGCATGGAGGTTTTTACATTCTGCTGCATTGAATTTGCTCTTTAAGTAGAGAACACATCATGTGTTTATTATTTACGAAGGGACAGCAAACAGCCACAATCTGACACAGTAAAGTCCTGAGGCATTACAACGCATGCTAAGATAGCTGTATTGTCTTACGTGTAATCCTCTCGTCATTAGATGTAACTGGGATCTGTACCATGTCTACTGAAGCTTCAGAAGTGTGCAACTCAGGTTGCATAGATAATGTAATGGCAGGACAACTATTAGTCTGGCAATCCACAAATCTGGCCTTAGTAGAAGACTGGCAAGAGAAAAGCTATAGCTTAAATTAAGTTTCAAAGCCTTTTTTGCTGTTTGGCGTTGGCGATCAGGGAACATGGCAAAAAGGGAAGTAAGTGCTCTGATCAGAAAGACCAAAATGTAACTCTTTGACCAACATGCAAAACACCGTGCATTGTGGGAAACCACCACTGCACACCATTCTGAACACACTCCAACACTTATGGCAGCAGCATCCTGACACTATTCATCAGCAGGAACAGGGCTACTGGCTGGAGTTTGGTGTTGATGGAAACATGGATGACACTGGACTCAGTTCAGTCATGGATCAGGATATGTTAGAGGGGGCACAAGACTTGAGACTGGACCACAAGTTCATCCTCCAACATGACAATTACCCTAAACATACAGCCATAGCTCCAGTGCAGTGGGTCATATTGAAGCATGTTTGTGTGTTAGAAAGGCCCATTCAAAGTTCAGACTGAAATTCAGCTGGGAATCTGTGGCGAATTGAATTGAAAATAGTTGTTTACAAGAATTGTAAAGCCTGAGTCCTTCCATTTCACAATCATGTTTAACTTTGTGTTGGTCCATCACATGAAATCCCAAAGAAATCCAATGAGCTTTGTAGTTACGATGTGACAAAAATTGAACATATTTATGCTGTGCCCTTTTTTTATGCAAGCCACCGTGAAAGCAACCCCTAGCTTAAATAAGCTGATCTATGTAATCAATGTGTGGCTGTTAAGTAACCGACAAAAATAGATCCTAATCAAGCTCTTTCATAAAGGAATAATACCCAAATATTTCCTCACAATGTCTCTGTTAAATGAAGGTCATCTTTAAACAAACATCACTGTTGCACAAGAGGCACTTAGTACAAGATCTTAACCTAGATCCACATATTAAACTTGATCTCTTTCTGTCAGCAAATGATAAGCAGATGCTGTTATATTTACTGCAGTATTGTGATATAAACATAACCAGATGTGCGAGCGTCATGTTACACGTTCAGAATGAGAACAATTGGTTCTTCAGATGAAAAGCACATGCGGTGGCAGCACATATGAGCTCAAACATTTTTTTTTTAATCCAAAAAATGTCGTAAACATTATTTATGTTTATGTGTCTTACATGAGCAATCGACACAAAAAAAACCTAAAGATTTCTCACAAGCTGTATCACTTCCATGTCTGCTTCCACCTCCTCCTTTTCTGTTTTTTTTTTTCTTCTTCAGTCTCATCGCCCTCCCTCTTTCTAGCGCGGATGGAAAACCTTTGACGTCACTGCTTGTTATTACTTAACACAACTCTGCAGAGTGCCCTGGGCTCCTTGTAATAGGCAGACGTTTTGCTTCCCCTTTGAAGATTAAATCGGGTGGTGGGCGAGACGGAGAGAATCAGAGAGGGAGTCGGTGGGGGAAAACCGAGTCTAAGATTTGGGATTTTAAGGGTTTTTATTTTCCTTGTGTACCAGTGCATAAAGTAAGCTAAAGCTCTAAGAAGAATCCAACAATTAAAGAAAGAAAAAAACAACAACAACAACAACAAGAGGAGATGTTTTAAAATGTGTGTAGAACTAAGCTAAAGGCAAACTGACTGAATAAAAAAGAATCATTGTCAGGGTAGTGAAATAAACATTAACCAGAAGAGAAATCTGGTAAAGTGCCATCAGACAATTCCACATGCACAGCAACACAAGCTCTTTTCACACAGAGGCTGCTCCACAATGCCAGTCCCCATTCATTACGTTGGCGTGGCTCACCTTTGCTGCACACCGACCAAACAAAAGTGGCAGCAGCATGCATCAGTGTGGCCTTTCAAATATCGTGCCGACATGGCGGAAAGAGACAAATACAGGCAGGAAAAATTGCAAAACAATCCAATTTGAAAGAGGCTGAGTCTTTTGAGTCGGTTAGTGTCACTTAGTGTAAACCTCAGTAGGTAAATTCCCTCTTAAGCTTGACTGGGAGAAGATCCATTCGGGTCTGCTAGGACTCAGTCTGCAGACTGAACATATAAAATAAGACATGTCTAATTTTATTAGTAAAATCACACCTCTTACATTAGTTGCTTTCACACTTATTGCCATCCATATTCTTCATACTCATGTAAGCCTCTTTTAACAGTACAGCCCATCGTCTTCTGTAACATTTGACAAGATCAGAGCATACAGAAAGAGTTATTAGTCTTTTCCTTATTGAACAGTTTCTCTAGATTGTCCAGAGTCCACCGTTTCTGTGACGGCCACAAGTTACTAGATACCTGGTAGAGGCCAACATATTTTTATTGAATATATCTACTGTAGATATTTCAAGCATTTAATCTTGCAAGGCACTCTACAGAAGTTCCCAGGGCTCTTGAAAGAAAAAAAAAAAAAACGTGCCGTCTCATCTCCTCTGCCATGAATAACTTTCCCACATATCCATTCTTTGATTAATGTCGTACAAAGCAGCAGTGTTTGCTGCTCAAATTCTCAATCTTAGGACACTGTCTTAGCATTAACCACAAGGCAAATCTCCAGTTCAAATCCCTGAGTGTTGCAAAGTCAATTTTAACATTTGTAATGGTAGAAAATATTATTTTTCCTGGCAAAAACAACTGATTAACGTACGGTCTCTCATCTGTGAAACGACAGAAAAGACTAGAACCTTTTTATCATTTTTTTCAGATTTATTCTACAGACGACATTAAGACTAATGTTTCAACACCTTGTTTCTTCATCAGAAGACTCTGATTTACACATCTTTACCAGGTTAACTAATAGGTGTGGAAGGTATTGTTAGGATGTTATTGTTTTTTTGTTTTTCTTTTTCTTTAAGCTTTTGAACAGCTGCCACGTCCTATTAAACATCAGGCACCAGTGATCTGCTGCAAGTCACACACCATGCATGCAGATGGAGGATTTACAGGGCTCAGCGTATGTAAATACAGAGGTTCTGTTATCAGTTGTCACGGCAGCAGCTCAAATACTTTTTCTTCCCTGCACGGTCGCCTTCACAACCCATCGAGGCTGTTACATAATTCATCCCATCACAGGCTGCTGGTGCAACATCAATAGAACTATTTGCCATCTGCAGACAGAGAGGAAAGCAACACACAAAGACATACAAGCATCTCAATATGGCCGTCTTATGCATACAGAATAAAGAGCGGCTCATTTTGATTCTATCGTCTGCTTTTGAAACATGAAACAAAGGAAGCCTGTTTCATGATATGTGTTTTCATTATGTTTGATAGATGAATGAAAAAGCTTTTTTGTCTTCTGTGGTACTTGTCTTTCTTTATGCTCACCTTTTTATTATGGGTATAATATCTTCATTGGAAATTCAGCCTCATTTCAGGTGTTTTACGATTGCACCTTGCATTCTTTCCCACCATATTCTGTTGGTGTCATCCTGACCTTTGAGTAAAAACAGTGAAGCAGACGCTTTGACGCTGCTGCAGAGTCTGGAATATTACTCCAACTTGTCTTAGTTAATTCTAAATGGGTTAAAATTCACAAATAGGGAGAGGGAGTTGAAAGGAGAAGTGTGTACGTGTTTGTGCTGGCACACACACACACAGAAACTGTCTGGAATGCTAGAGCAAAATATAAGGTGGCAAGATAAGATAAGGTTGCACTTTGTCTGACGCTATGCTAATTACCTTGCTATGTTTTTCTTTGCACTGCACTTCTTTATCTACCCAATAGTTTATGAGTTCTAAATACAGTTTCCTTTTTCTTTTTAATATTTATACACACTTGGTCTTAGGCAGCTCACTGTCTGACATAGAAGGAAAGATCCACTAAGGAATTTGATACAACTTATACACTAGTCTTTTACAGCAGTGGATGCATTTCAGTGTGAGATGTGTTATGGTGACACATATTGGTACCGTATGACAGATGGAAAAATATGTCCCTAATACACTCAATTAAACAGACTCACCCTGTAGCGTCTGGTCAGCAGAGGATGCTCAAAGGACCAGCGATGTCCAGTGATGATTTTCAAACGTATTCTGCTTAGAAGCATTGATACGCAGCCTCCTTGGACTTAAAGATATTCATGTCTGTTTAACTGGAGAATGGATCGTATATTTTTATTTGTCACAGGTGTCTGTTGCCTTGCAGCAAGAAGGGCCTGTTAAATCTAGCAGTAGTTTTCAAGTTCTTAGTACATTTTTACTGCTCTGCTCCTGAAGCTAGAGCCTGTAGTTTTCATTACCAGCAATATCTTGTCAATTTTGTCTTTCCTGTGATTGAGCAGAACGTTCAGTCGCTTTCCACAGGCTTACTGAACACGTATTTCACAGCATCATGTAAGGGTGGAGCCTGACTTCCTTATTGTATGGTTCAAATAGCCCACATTAAACCATAGTAGTTGAAAGTAGATAGTCTGGAAGTCACCAGATTCAGTGATGAAGATGTGGAGGGTGCCCCGACCGCCAAACTGGTGTACTGGTAGAAGCTTGTTACGTTATTCAGTGCTTCAAGTAGCCGCACAAACTACATACACTCATATACTTTCTATTATATTTCATCAAAAGGAGCATGGTAATGGTATGAATAGTTTTTTTAAACATCTTAAAACCAGTGATCGTGGTTGGTGTGCAGGAAAGCGTCACTGAGATTTGCGATTTATTATTTATGAACAGCAAAGGGGCAACTCGCAGAGGAGCTCATCATCGCATGCTCATGGCAAAACTTTTTTGTAAAAGAGGCTACTTTTTCAGTCCTCCTCCCTTAGATGGATGTCACAGTCCTTCTGTGGCCCCTGGTAGTCCCTGGCCACCTCTAAAGGCCGCTTGAGGAATTTGCTGCTTGTGCATCAAAGTGAGCACTTTCACGCCGACGTTCAGAGCTGTTTGCTTGCGATTGGATTACTCAAGACACATTTTAGTGCCTACTGGGGTGTTAGGAAAACACGTTTTGAAGTGGAAAAAAAGTGCAGAGGTGTCAGAATGGAAAAAGGAGACAGGGAAATATGGAAGCATAAAGGGCTAACTGTGAGCTGTGAGGATATGGAGCATGAGAAACCAGCTATATCCTTGGGCTGTAGGGACATGCACAGTGAGAGGGAAAAGAAATGAAGGACAAGGCCATAGACGCAGAGGAAGGATAGGAGAACGTCAATAAGATGATGAAAAATTGATGTGCAACGCTGGAAAGCAAAACCTGCTACATTTTAAAATAAGCCAAGCCATTAAAATTTAAACCACCTACAGATAAAGAGGCTTTTTTATAGGGTTGACCATGGAGAGTCTGATGCATTTGTCATAGCTCTGATTAGGACTGACCCTGGAAGGTACAGGGAGCAATTAGGATTCACAGAGAGAAATCAGAAGTAAACAGCGGGGGCTTGTCTGCTGTGACGTGAGCCTGATGTATGAGAGGAGGGATAAAGCCGGACAACGGAGAATGAGGATGCATGAAAAAAAAAAAAGAGAGAGAAGAGGATGTGAAATAATCCCACTGTTGTGTTGAACAAAGGGAGAGAGACAGAGAGAGGCTCCTCTGTGTTCATGGTTATGGAAAAGTACTTACTTGAAACTGTGTACTCAGTTCCCCATGCAAAGATACACACTGATTTATACATCTCTCAGCAGGCTATGCCTAGCATCCACTGAATGCATAATTACACCCATCTCCACAGAGAGTGTGTGTGTGTGTGTGTGTGAATTTATTCAGTGTGTATGTTGAAATTGATGTGAATAAAGAGGCCATGCACCGGTGGAAATCTCAATCTCACATTTAAATGAAATTCGACTATGACGGGCCCATAAACCAACCAAATTATCCTGAAAATATGCAGCTACTCTGTGAGAATATCCAACATGTCACCATGCAGCATGTCAAAGAAAGCGAATCCATTTTTATAGGTTGTTTTACACAAATACCTGGACTTAATAAAAAAGATTATCCACGAGGAAGCAGATTAGAATCTGACGTGTGAGGTCGTCTGATAACTCATAGTTCACCAATCTTACAGCATCATAAAAAACATTAAAATAAGGAAATATTTTAATTTAAATGAATCATACACATTCTTTTTGTTTTGTTTTTTTTAAGGAAAAATACGATCTGGAATTTGAGAACATTTATTTTGTGGGTCAAAAGTCCTTGGTAAGAAATAATTATCTTTAGCAAAATCACTGTTGCAATGTTTATTAGCAACCCCAACAATTCCTGTAACAATTGTAACCAAAGCACCCTTCAAACGTTTAATTAACCTTTTTCAGCTCATTTAAAGTTTCTAGAAAGTCCACTTGGAAACACTCTTTGGAAACTTTTTTGCTTCCAAAGAAGGTAGCAATGGTGCAATTTGTTTTAGCCTCTCTTCAAAATGGGACAGGTAAGAGAACATCCCATAACTCAGCAAACGGCCACTTAGTTAAATTAGCTAATATCTTCAGCTAGAGCAACAATTACTAAGCTTCAATTACCTGGAGCCGTGACAAACGAGGCTGGACCAAGAACCAAGTTTATCCTGCCAGCAACAGCAGTAAGGAGGATGATGGAGAGGCAAAACAAAAAGTGGCATCCTGGTGTCAACAGGACTCCAAACTCAGCATTAAACAAAATGTACAAGCCAATCATGTGCTTAGATGTAATGACAAGCAAAATATTTTACTATTCTACATCAACACACATGCTACTGGATCTTTTTTTTTTTGCTTTTGTCAAATGAGACTAAAAATGTAATTTTTCGACTATAAACCCTTCAGAGTGTGGCGCAAACAAAGCATAAAAGCAGCCCAGCCGCACCATTAGCAATGCTGGAGGATATGTGATGTGAACCTGTTCATCTTCAAAAGGCCTTATGAGACTTCTAGAGAAAATAGTATCACTGACTTTTTCTAATACCACTTTTAAAATAAGAATTTGGATGCTTATGCAAAGGGAAAAACAAATCTACAAAAAGAGGTCTATGTTTGGGTCTTTTAACACTATGATACATTTGCCAAATCAAGACAGAAATAGCTCAACTGACACAAAATCAACATTTTTATCACAATTCCTGATCATTTCTGTAGCTGTTATTCTGGCAGACAAAAAAAATCTAATAAACAATCCATTGCCATGAAGATTTACAATAAGTTAAGTTGCTGTTAAAAGCTCACCATGTAAATTTGAAGGTTTATATAATTGAGCAAATAGAATTGATGTTCAGAAAGCTAATTTTTTCCCCTTTTTAATAACCGTGTCATCCTTCTGCATCTGTTGTTTCAAATGCTTTGTAGTTCACCTCCAGTAAGAGCCTGTCTGCTCCTATTTTCTCTCTGCTTGGTCAAAAAGGACTTCAAGCAGTTACTAATTTTCAGTCCGAGGCTTGCAAAATCTTGCCTCTGGGTGGATGTTATTCAAAAGTAATCTTTGATAATGTGGATTTAAAACAAAAAACAAAACAAAACAAACAAACAAAAAAACAGAAGGATGCATGGATTATAACTTTCAGCTTTTGTCTTCTATGTGAGGGGAATCACAAAGAAGAGAAAATCTTTTCATGTAGAATGAAGAGATCTAAACCACAGAGGGGTTCGGAGGGACAGACAACAAAATGGAAGCAGTATAACCCTGCTGATAGCCTGTATTCATACGAACACACAGTCCTTTCTCACATAATCTCAGGTCAAACAAGAACCTGAGGCAAAGCTGTTTGGCGTTGGGCTTGTACGTTAATGTAATTTGTGTTTGTTTACATTTCGGACAAAATTGCATTAAGCTAAATTAGCGTTTGTTGCCATGTTTTCCATTATAGGCTGCGGTTCAATTGATTTTTTTTTGTTCAATGTTCCATATGTGGATACGCTTGTTTCTGTTCACCGTGAAGGTAAATACAACTATCTCCTTTTACTGAGGTATTCAGAGAGATTTTTATATGATAGAAGTCTTTGCAAGGAATGACTCTTTATGAAACCCTGGAGAGAGTCATGTTCAGCCCACATCTGAACATGAAGGTTCTGTCTGAATTGTGTGTAGAACGCAGTTTTTGCACACTATTCGATAAGCCACGTCTGATTAGTGGTCAAACCTGCCAGTGAGAGCAGACAAAGTGTTGAGGAGTGATTGAAGCATATTTAAAATGAGTACAGGACATTAACCTTTCCTTTATTTAGCTTTTGCCCGGTTCAGTCATTGAGGTGAACGAATATCAAATGGCAAACGGACGAGCAGAGAATGCAAATCAGGATGCAGGAAAATGAACCCGATCATGGGTGCAGGCCTCTTGTGACTGGTTATATGTGGATGCTTTGCATGAGAGCACATGGATAGGAAATCACATGCGTTTTAGTTGTTGTCATTGCTCGATGTATGGTTTCGAAAATATTGCAACAAACTTCTTAGGTGAAAGCTAAATGAGGTGCTCTCGAATGCAATTGCCCTATTTCTTTTCCCCTCGTATGTCTTTTACTGGCATTTCAGGCATAATATAAAAATGCTTGTTGCCTACATATGTTAGGGAAACTTTGCTGTGTGAAAGCAATATCTAGAGATGTCATCCCAACATGACTGGCTTTATTAAATCAAGGTTTACTCTGCAGCCCTGGGAAGTCAACACCAGGCAACCCCTCAGAGAGGCCATGTGGCCGACGTGGAGGCAGGTCAGCAGGGAAGCAAAGGAGCACCAGGTCACAAACACAAGAAGAGACGCAGGGCACTCAACCTCCTATCCAAGCACATCACCGTGACCTCCCCAGAATCCTGACACCCCGGCGGCCAGACGAATCTAACACCGAGGGGAAGGAATCCCCGTCCCTGCAGAGAACCCCAATCTGCCAGGCAAGCATGAGCTGTCCACAGCAGCTGGAACTCAGAAGGACCAGCATACGGAGGGCCGTCCTGCTCAGTCGGACAGCTGTAGGAAAGACGAGGGAGCGGCATCCCCACCAGACCCGAGAGCTCAGCCTCTATATCCCAGAACATCACAGAGAAAGCATCGGATCAGATCAGGTACCGCTGCATTTGGCATTGTGAGCAGGTGAGGAAAGCATGAGGTGCTTTAAAATGTCCAAGTGGGAACTTCAGACCTGCTGAAACACAGCAGACCAAACCGGGTGCAGAATGTGATTCCCACACCATCACAAACTGTAAAGGCGTCACTTTCAGCAGTCTGTTCCTCCTCAATCTACGTTTAGACTCCGGGACCCTAATTTCCAAATGAAGTGCAAAATGTACCATAATCAGAAAAGAGGTTTTTTTTTTTTTTTTATCACTGAGAAGATATTTCTGATATTGTCTGTGGTTTAGGTGTGGGTTAAACACAAGGAATGCAATATAAGTCGTTTGAGTCCTGAACATGTCAAGACTCTTGATTGGGCATTGGTTAAAATTTATCTCAAGGCTTATTTATCTGTCCACTGAACCTTCCATAATATGTTTGGATCCAGAAGTGTGTTATCAGCAGTAGATGTAGCAAATACATGTAATTGTTTAACCTTCTTGTGCAGCATGTCAGTGACTGTCCACTGGATTACTGCGTAAAGGCAGCCTTATTCCTCCTATACACTGTAGGTCACAACAAGTAACTTCCATCTTAAAATCTTCTGTAATTAGTCTCATATAGTATAATTTCCGATGAACCAGAATTAGTTTTTTCCACCAGCCGTAAGTCATAATCATAGAAATGAAAAGAAATCAATACTTTATTGATCTGTAGTTTTAGCCCATTCAGTTATCTGTGCTTCTGAATTGAGGCTGAAAGACTGAGAAACTTTATGCTTTTAGAAAATCTGGTGCATCTGTACAAAAGCTGGAAAAACCAACTGGCTTTCTGTCCTAGAAATGAAGCTGGGTTTGATCTGAGCTCCAGCTTCTGAGGTAAATGGCTCACCGCACTTAAAGCTTGCTAACATTATATACACTGAGGTAATCAGACACTAATACATTCTTGATCATGGCATCTTTAATTTTATAAATACAATTATGTGCTTCATAACTCAAATTCTGGTGGAACAACCCCGTTTTATTTTCTGTTGATTCCATGTAGCTGATAGGAAATTGCCAAACTGGCATATGAAATTTCAACACTGCGTTGCAAACTCGAAAATCTTGCAGAAGAAGCTGCTTCAGGGAACCAACCAACCAGCTGCTGGACTCCCGAACTGCCTCAGTCAACAGAAGTTAAGTTTGACTTTTTCCAGTTTGACCTTTGGCAAAATAAACATGTCTTCGGTATAAGATTCCCACCAGAGGGGCCAAACATGCAACATTGGTGTTGCGTCACCTGTCGCGATCTTTAACATAACATGGACATATATTACTATGCACACATTAAAATACAGAAGAAAAAAAAAAGAAAAAGCTTACATGTATCTTGTTTGTGACTGTGGTCCCAGAGATGATGTCTTTGGACAGCTGTTTGCCCCAGCGAGATAAAACTGGGAACACTCTTTGAACATGTGACTGAGGTCTTGGCCTCCGAGCAATGCAAGGGGGATCAAATTAGATGCCGCTGCTGCTGCAACAGCAAAACAGTTTAACATATGGTTGCTGTTTAGATTTTGCTGAAATGGCACATCTTGAGCTCATAAGAGGCTCCTTAGACAGAAAATGCAAATACAAATAAATCTCCACTTCATATTTTGCACAAAAGCAGGTAACATAGAAGAAGTGTGATGTCAATTTTGATCCAACTTAAACACAGTGGTACAGCCATGGTTTCCAGAGAGGCAGCAAAGAATTGAACTAAAGAGAGCAGTGTCACACGGGGGGGACAGACGCATATATGCGTTATTGCATAATCTGGATATATTTTGAAATAAATCCAAGAATAGGTCATGATCAACAAAAGTTCAACAGAATCTTCACCAGAAGAAGATTAAAGTTTTGAATCGGTCCATCCATTTTTGGGACACTTTGTCTTACAAATGCATTAATGGTGACACTGTTCTCTGCGGTGTCCCATTTCCTTTGTTTTTATGCCTGAAAATAATAACAAAATGCAAAAATGACTAAGCAATCTGGATCCTACTATTCCCCTCCACAGGACCACAGTGTGTTATCAGCATGCTGACGTAACAAAGAGCTGTTACAGCAGCCACCCACGATAGAGGGACGCACAGCAAGACAGATTCAACAAAGAGAGAGAGAGAAAAAACATCTTAAGAACAAATATCAGTTTTCCTGTTCTTTTCTTTTCTAAAGCCGAGAGTTCGATTTTCACCGGTCTAAGTTCATTATGTGACTCCTTGTGTTACCTTAAGACCCTTGTTTGCCTTCACCTCCACTCAAACAAAACTCCCATTGCACAATCTTCCGATGATGTCACGGTTACCACAGTAACCATTCTCACGGTCCCTCCACCTCCCTCTTTGCTTTCGCCCTTCGTCTTGATCCCTTAAATCTCCTCAGAGTGAGAGTGCCGCTCCATCTGTCTCCCGCTCCGATATGTGCTCCTGCACACACACACCACACACACACACGAACACACATGCGGACGACGTTATGTGAGCCTGACAGAAAACTATCCACCAGGCAGCTTCCCCGAGAGATAAAACGTGGAAAACAATGTGCTTCTGCTTTTCACACACTGTGCACATGCAGCTTATGCATACAGGTGGTTGGTGCTGCGCATGCTGAGGGTTTCACGGTGGAAGATTCGTGCAACAAACAAACACGACCACTGATTAGCAAAGGCCGGAGGACAAAAACAAAAAGACAGATGCTGTTTAGAATGCATCCGCCTGCTGATTTATGAGCACACAATGAGGTAGGGGACCCTGGCCTGCGAGATGGATGAGACGGATCGGGAGCGGTGATTGATGAGGGATTCAATGGCAGCGAACACTGCACGGAGGCAATTTTAGAGATGAAGGGGAGGAAACGTGGAGGCACAAGTGCTTCATATCAAGTGCAGATGAATTTATTTATTTATTTATTTGTTGGCTGGTGGGTCGTTTTGTTACCTTTGGCACTGGAGTTATGCCCCAAACTGTGACACTGCTTTTGTGAGAACAAGATGGAGCAAACATGAAACAGATTGACAGAAACACATTTGGATATTTCGTGGATAGTACCACGAGCTGTTTCGCGCCTGGATAAACTCACTATGGCTACCACGAAGTCTTTACTTTTGATTTGAAAGACGGTTTTCCTGAGCAAGCGCTTCTGTGAGATTTCTGACAGTTTCTGAAGGAGATTATTTCTCTTAAAAAGGGAGTGTTTCATTTCCGCTATAACCACATGGATGCTCAGTATGAGGGATTGCTGCAAAGGTAAATGACCCCATGATGATATCAACTATCAGCTGATGCCATATGTTCAGTGGAAACATTGCAGCTTCCTAAACCCATAATAATGAACTAAACTTGACAACATCGTTTTATAACCAGGATCAAATCAGATTGCATGTAACAAACTTTGAATCTCTCTGTATGATTTTAATTTAATTTATTGTATCAACTGGTTTTGTTTGTGTTTTTTTTTTATAGTGGCTTAAGGTAACATTTGTTGTGAAGTGGCACTATATTAATCTTCACTAGGTCAGAGCACTATAATTGTCCTCCAAATATCCCATAAATGCCGGTCAGTGAGGTCTCAGAAGCTGCTAGTGAACATCGTGTTCCTTAGAGGCTGATGCTGGTCGGGACCTGCTGGCAATCAACTTTTGCTCTCACACTGGCTCAGTTATTATGCAAGGGGGCAAGTTTATTTTTAGATAATGCAACCAGAGAAAACACTCTCTCTCTGTGCTCCAAATCCTTACACAAGATCCATGAGAGAACTAATATGGTTGGGGCTCTTTTGAATGTCCCAGCCAGTTTGGATCAAAAATCAAACTTGTGTAAAAGTGTAAATTCAGCTAGACAATAACAGTTTTAGAAACACAGACAAACGTCGTCATTTGTATTTGTCACGGCTGTAATGTTGCCTTGTCTGCTTCCTTCCTTTTGGCTGTTTTTTGTGTGTTTTGATAAAAACCCGGGTCATTGTGACAGCAGAACGGTCACATCAGGGTCAGGTCTCAGAGGCCGTGGTCAAACTCTACTATAGGCGTTATGTAACAGGCAGAGACGCTGAATGCAGTGACCCATTTAGCCCTACTGTGCCACAATCCATATTATTACTAATGTATTTCCACTCTGCACAGGGTGTAACAAGGACAGCAGGCGGAAAATGAAGGTGTTGTAAAAACACACATTAACAGTAGTAGAGCAGAATCAGTAATAGCCTCGTGGGTGATTACAGTAAACCGCAGCAGGGAGCAGACAACAAAAATGGGAAGGCAAATATAGGAAAAAGTCAGAACATGTGTAGAACATTAATAATTCAAGCATAGACATTTTAAATGAAACCTACGAACCATCTATTTAGGATTTTGCTCTTGGGGTCACTTCCAAGATCGCAGCGATCACAAGCCAGAGGCATGAATGAAACTAAAAGTACAAAGAAATGAACGTAGTGTATTAAAATCAAACTGAAAAGGCAACAGAAGTACATGAAAAAAAACATTTTTAAACTGGACTCGACGGCACAAAACACCCAAACGGACACAAAAGATATAATAATTCAATGCTTGAATCATCCCAAAATACATAACCTGCCTACATTAACATTTCATTTACAACAGCACACTGTTTGTTGTGGAAAACTACAAAAAATTGTGGCAACAGAGATTGAAAGTATTATTTTAATCAGTTTCAGTGTATTTCCTGAGGCCCCCCCCAAAAAATGTTTACTGGAAAGGAAAAGACTGCAATGCCTCAACTGTTACACCTACAAATGTTAGCATCAAATTAGTAAACTTGTGCTGAAAAAAAAAAAAAAAAAATCTCATTGTGTATTGTTTGACAAAAAAACTAAAATTACACAAAAAAAAAAAAAAAAAAATCTCATTGTGTATTGTTTGACAAAAAAACTAAAATTACACTATCCCCTGCTGAGCTCAGCCATGCATGTCCCCATTTAGGCCCTGATGCCTCCTCTAATCAGCCCCCTTGTTGAATGCCGGACCAAATGCCAGGCCTGCCCAGCTTCCCCTCCTCTCACCAAATCGCTCAATGGTCTCCTTGTTCCTCACTATATCCTCTGAAAAATGAGGCTCGGTAAAGTGTGTTCCTTTGTGCGCAAATATGGAAAGTTTGGGAAAGGGGCATGGATGGACAGATGGTTTTAAATTGTAACAAGTGATACAAAAAGGCAGATGAGTTTGCTTTTGGGGGCGCCCTTGTCAATAAGCAGCCTACATATGAACAATGGAGAGGAAAGGCTCCTGTGAGAAACAGGAGAGCGAAAGCAAGTGGAAAAATCATTATCTGACTCTGAAGACTGTTTCAGGTCAAATTACTGGCAATAAAAACCGTAATGGTGCTCGCAAAAAAAAAAAAAAAAAAAATAAAAATTGTTTGTTTTTTGATTTGACCAATTCACGTATGCTCTTGTGGTAACTGGTGTATTTTTAAAACAGCATTGGGTTGCCATATCAGAGAAGACATCAGCAGAGTCTTAGTCGTTCGCCGCAGACGTCCATTTTAAGCCGTGCAGCAACATGTTCAGGTTTCACTGATCTGACTTCCTCCTCCACAGGTTGAAACAGGAAATGTTGAAATGGGAAAAAGATGCCTGATGTCACTGGGTTGTGTTTCTTCTTTAATTCACAGTACAGAGCAAATTCATTCACTGAGATGAGAATTAGTGTTTCAGCTGCTTAGCATCTGGTAGTGTTCAACATTAACTAGTCATGAATTTAATGTAGATAGGCAACAGTTTGCACAGTGTTTTCTACTGAGTGTAGAGTTTCTCCATTATTCCATACTGAATATTCAAAAGCCAGTCGGTTTCATAATTAAAATCAGTTTGCTGAATTAATCCTTGATTATACTTTGTAAACATGTATCATTCTAAAAGAAGCACAAAATGGTAAATGGGCTGCATCTGTATTCCCCTTTGTCAAGTCAGAGGACTCCAAAGCCTTTACGATTTGATCAGTCATTCATACATTCAGACAGACATCCATGGGCTTCTGTATGAAAATGAACTTATTTCTCGCGAGAAAAGTTCTTTATTTTTTCATATCGAGATTGTAATCTAGTTGAAATTATTACAAAAATATTGCAAACCATCAAGTAGAGATTTTAAGAAGAATATATGAGAACTATTACTAAATCTAGACATGAATTAAATGTATAATCGTTCAAAATGAGCTCCAGCAATCCTCTCAACCAATTACTCAAAAGAAACACACAAAGTTAAAAAAAAAACAAAAGAAACTTATAATACAGTTAATTATACTATATCAGATGAAAAAAGAGGTTTGTGCTAAGGGATTAAATTCCCAAAATGTATCTAAGCTCATTATATCTTAAGATTTACTTTAATTTTCTCGCATTAAAGAAAAGAGATTTTATGGTCCAGGCCCAGGTTTTAATGTCTACTTCAATCTGACAGAGAAAAGAAAAAGCAAAATAATTTAAATAAGATTTGTTCTTATTCCAGGCTTCCCATATCCATCGTCATTTGTTTTACTCTTTCAACTAAATATGATTTCAAAGCTGCCTCAAATAGATACAATCAGATTATTCACATGAGGACCTTGACATGTGTACACATGCTTGAAGCATAACAAATGTAATGTTGACTTTTAAAGGTCAAATTTGGGGTCTTTGCATGGATGGATTTTTACTTCCAAATCCAGTTGGTTTTCTATTACGATTAATTTTTAAATTTATGTCATCTTATTTATTTTTTGGGGGTGGAAAAGATAGCCTAGCAAAATATTCAAAATGCATTAACTCATCAGTTGTCACACTAAAGCAAGAACGGACAGAAGATGGTTCAGCTGCTCATAATATGTACATTGTTGGTCGAAATGTTACTAAATCCTATAATCTCTGATACATTAACAAATGTGAGGATATAAGGTAGAAAAGCCTGTATGGGATCAATTTAAAACTCTGTTACCTTCCTTGGGAGTGCGGGTGCAAAGGGTGACGATAACAGGAGCAAGTAAATGTGCAGAAAGGGAAAAATCAGGCAAGTGAGGAGGGAATTGCTTCAGTATCTGTGATGCTGATGTGGCCAGATATCTCTAAGCCTTTGGGAATCTGCAGGGAATGTGATTCTGTTTCTATTCTTGCACATCTACATCCTGTGTACAAACTGCTGGATCCCGTCAACATCCTGTGCAAATGTGTTTTCTCCATCATTCTGGCCATCCCACATCTGTGGCTGACCCACAAGTATCCACTGAATCCGTTTAAGCATTAATTATTCTAGAAGTGCCTTAGAACACAAATTTATCATGCCCTGTTTAATTACTTAATAATTAAGTGACAAAACACTCCTACGCTGAATAAAACGGGGACTAGTGAAAGCTCTTGACTCTGATAGCATGAGGCTGAGACATGATGTGCACCTTGTGTCATGGCGTTCTCAAGGACAATGACGAGCCGAAGAAACCTGGCACCGCTCCAAGTTCTCCACGCAAAACACAGAGCAGATGCAATCAATAGAAAATGGAGCTTGAAGCTAAAAATAAATGAGGACAAGCAGCTGCAAGGAGAAATGTGAGCACTAGAAATTGGAAGAGGGACAACAATAAAGATAGCATTCAGTGGTCTGACAGCACAGCCTCACTTTATGTTTGAACCAGTGCTGGCTTTGCATCTTGATGTTCAAAATCAACTGGTGCAGAAAACAGATTGTAATGATTTTAAGAGATGTTATTATTTTTGTCCTTCTTTGTTGAGTTTTCTTGACGAGTGTGCTGCTTCCCCAAGCATGTGTGGCCTTGCAGCTGTTCAGTGAGATCCTTGGCTCTCTGTGACCCAACTTGGAAACGCTGGAAGGACTGACACTCAGCCAAGGTGTGGGACAGGTGAGCACCGGTTAATACAATTAATGATCCTATTGGTCCAGGATTTATCTACTGGCATGAGGACAGTCGTAGCGCCAGGAGCAGCCCAAGGCATACTGCACCGGTTTCAAATCTAACAATAGGCCTGGTGGTTTGTCAAGCTTTGATAATACTGCTGTCATTGTTCTTCAAGGCAAGAGGGTAATTTAATGTGCATTACAGAGGAAAAAAACAAAAACAAAGGAAAAGAGTTAAAATAATCCTCCAAAAAGCAAAATACAAGTTAGAAACTTAAAGCATCTCATAAAAATATGAAGCATAATCACAGAAACAGGAAGAAAGATGACAAACGTGTTGAATAAAAGTTGACTGAATCTTTGGAGCTTTGAGGTATCCCCACATCTGATCTTTATGTGCTACCGTTTATAATCACTGAATGAAATACATTAGTCTTAGCCTGATCAGTACCAGTTTAGCGCAGTACCAGACACTCCTGCTTGGCAATAAGGTCCAGTCAAAAATAAAATGCACATTGAAATCTCCTGAGAATGGGATTAAACAATTGACAAACTAGTTACAGAGAAAGGTAAGGCCATCAGCTCAGTGTACACAATTGTCATGATCCGTGTTTTTGTGTATTTATATTAAGGTTTTTCTGTGTTCAGTTTCTGTCCTGTGAGTCTCTGTTGTCTCTGCGTCTTCCCCATTGATAGTTCCCAGGTGTGTCTCGTTCCCTTGATTATCCTCCCTGTGTATTTAAACCCACCTGTTGTCTTTTGTCTCTTGTCGGGTCCTTGTCGTTTGCACGTCGGTCTTACGTCAGTTGTTTGACGTCTATGCGCTCCAGTAGAACTGTGAAGTCCTGGATAGCGTTAGCTCCTATTTCCAGTCCTGCTATCAGTTTCTTCTGGTGTTTAGCTGTGTGCTAGTCTCTCCGCCGTGCTGCCTGTTTTGGACTGTTCTGAGCTTTGTTATTATTAAATTCATCATCATTATCACCGTAACCTGGGTCTCTGCGTCTATCCTCACCACCACCCACAACCACTTTATGACAACAATGGTATCTCCAAAAAGTTTATATCCAAATTTTAACCATCAATGGCAAATTTGGATGATTAGCTGATGCTAATTTGCTACAGGCTATTTATTGTCAGTGATCAAAACCGATTGAGCTACATGTCCGTGGTTGGTTCAACAAGGAGAGATTTATTCTTCCTGTTTCTTCCCGAATAAAACAACAAAAAACTGGTTTTCCTTTGTGATTGTTGCCAAGCCTTTCCCCCGTCCACATTTCTCAGGGGTAGTGATGTGTTTACCCCTTATCTCCTCCACCTTTCTCCACCAAAATGTTGAGATTGGTCTGGTTGCCGTAGCAAATCATTTTTATTTAAGAGCGTATGGATGTGAACAAGCAGGGGCTGAACTCACTTTGTAGCCAGTGGGTAAATGAATCAAAACAGTAAATGAATCAGCTGAGAAGAGCTACCAGAACATTCTGCCAAATTATATTTCCATAAAACCCCAGTTAGTTAGTGAGAGGGCATGTTTAAAAACCTTCCTAACCTCTAGGTGCTTTAATTTTTTTTAAATACATCCAATACCTAACCAAAGTGCTAATGCTCATATCACAAAATGTATTTTGTCACATCAACATTTTTAAAAAATAGTTGTCAAGGGAAGAGTTATGGGCTTTATGGCGCATTCCCCTAAGAGAATAAATTAGGAACAAACTAAGCACAATTTAATTTTATATACACACACTCCATTCCTGCAAGAATGAACTTCACTTCCTGAAGTCAGCCTGTTTTCCATCAGCAATTCTGCCAACTGTTTTTTTTTGTTTTTTTTCAGCTCTTTAATTCCTTTGGCCCTGCAGTGGGTTGCCTTCAGCTCCCATAGCTCATTCAGGATGCTGCAGCTAGTGTTACACAGTGCAGGGCTGACTGAGTCCTACTGTAGTGCTCTTTTTGTTTTGATGCTTGCAGGTTGCTCATTTTTATTTCTGATCGCAGCCAGAGCAGCCAAAGAGGCTTTCAAAAACATATGGCAAATAACTGTGTCACTAATTGTAGCTTTTAGTTCTCTTTATGTTTTTTTTTCCCCTGTGATATAAATAACCAAATTCTTATCAAACATGTCAATTATCAGGATGACAAAGTCTGAATTCTTTTCATATTATTACTCGATTCCCTTTTTGTTAAAAGAAAGAAATGCTGAGATGATAATAAAACCTCTCATCATGTATTAATTATTAATGAATATGCTCCTTTATTCCAAGGCTCTCCCTGTGCTTCAGGAAGCAATATGCAGGTATAAACCAATGTCAGTGTTATATTCTTTCTCTTAAATGATGCACAGAAAGATGGTGAACGCAATAACATCAATAATTCACCACTTCAGTTCTTCTCAGTAGTTTTTTTTTATTGTTTTTTTTTTATTTTTTTTTTTATTACAATCCACATAATTTGGGTTTTAGAAACACCATCTTACTGAAACCAAACACCAAAAGATGGTCACCTCTCCTGACTTAATGAAATCCTTTTGTACATTTAACCATTAGGTGCCTCGGGTCGAATTATGAAACTTGAAAAATGTTAATTAAGGCAATAAAAATGGATAAAAGTCACGTCTAAGTGCCATACAGAGCAGTTAGTTTGAGTTATGAATTGAAAGTTTAAAGTTGCAGGAAAAAGACAAGAGGATGAAAAATATTTTGTTCATTTAGGACTTACTTTTAACAAATAATTAAAAAAAAGCAGGTGCAATGCCTAAACCAATACATGCTTATTCATTTCTTTGCACAAAGTAAACCATTTAAATACAGAGCTTAAACACCATGTTTATGAATCATATTAGTCTGCCACCAATCAGTTATTTTTTTAGCTCTGGATACCAAAAGGAATGTTTTCTCCAAAACTTTACAGTTGTTCGATAAAAAGCCACATTCACTCCATCATTGCAGTGTTTTCACTAAGCATATTTACTTTTCTTTTAAAGACTGGATTTAATATTCTGGTACTTCACCAAGCACATTTCTAGTCGGTCTGCACTGAATAACTTCAACATAGAGTATATTTATTCTTTATTGTCCCTCAATGTTGTTGTTTCAGCAGCAAAGTGCCGTGCAAGTGAAAGCATGCAAACAGAAATAAATAAAATAACATATAGGTTGCTCAGAATCTGCAAGACTGTACTGTTACTGTAAACTATAAGTAATATTAAAATTGTATGAATTTGTCCAAAGAATACAAGGAATTTAGACGGCGCATTGTGTTGGTTGGGAGCAGTGATGATCACAGAGTCTAACAGGATCTAATGTAGCTGCCCTTTGCTCATCTAGGATGCAGCAGCCTGTCAGTGCAGCAGCTCTCCAGCTCTGCAACAGAACCTCACATGGCGTAGATGTTCTCCAAGAGAGGCGCATTACAGGAACATTTCGCATTGTGTGTTTTCTTAATTGTTTTAGCAAAACCAGTTAAATCAATCCAATCCCTTCCCAACTTGCCTGCAGCTGCCTTTGAGCAGAAACAACAAGAACAGATCTATCATCTTTTATTATGTTCATGGCAGCTCTGTACAAAAAAAAAAAAGACTTGCAGTCCAAAGTATTTGCCCCACTGTGCAGCATCACAGGCTCTCAGCACCACTACTAATTTATCGCCCGGTGCCCGGACAGATCACCTACTACATCACGGTCCACCTTGTCTCCAAGGACTCACTAATGTTTCCCCCCCCATTAAAGGAGGATGAGAAAATCAGCTGTGTGTTGCATACGCAGACGACTGTTTGTGTGTTTGCATGAGACAAAAGAAAATGTGTCGACAACAAAGGGGGCATTTAAAGGCTTCGTTGCTTTTTCTATCTCCGTTATTATTATTTTTTTGTGAGAAAACTAACTTCTCCTTGCTTTTTCCCACACAGCGATCAGCAACAGTGTCAACTTGCGTTTGAGCTAAGTGATGATGATATCCGGCTGTGGCAAAATGTGCTGTGACTACACTCGTGTCATCATCACCGTGGCTTAATAACAACAATGAAAAACAAAAACAAAAAATTACAGTAAGTGTTTGCTGGAGAGTTGAAGGAGTCTTACTCATCAGATGATGCTGACAGAAATATTAACTAACACATAGAACAACCTGCAGATGGTAACCAAGTATGACTGCTGCACAATATACACACAAGTGAAGATATTATCTATCATCTTTTGATTGCAGGTCTTCAAAACTTTGTTCTACATTCTGAAAGTATTCTCTGAGCTTCGATTTCACAGCAAAATTTAGAAATATTTCTCTTTGTGTGCTTGAGTGGTTTTAGGAAGTGAGCCTTTTCCACACTTCCTGTCTGATGAAATATTCTTTGTGAGAAAGAACGAGCCAAAGGCTAGGTGTAATAGGAGGGGGAATAAAATGTCCCTTACATGCAAACAATGGAGTCTTTGGACTGATCACATTAGACAAACTGATATTTGTTGTATTAAACCTTTGAAATTCTTATCTTTTCTTGGCAAGACCTGTGAAAGTCAAGTTTGGTTGCTCTACAAATTCAGCTCACCGGACCGTTGAGCACTTTGAAGTGGTTATGGTGCAAATAATGTTGGGAAGTACACATCGCTGACGATGTTATATTTCTTCTCCTATTTCATACACTCAACACTCTGTGTGCTCACATCCTGCTGCCTCAGCTCTTTCGCATTTTCAACTCATTGACTTTTTTTATTTCTTATACAGAAGATTCAAATGATACAGAGGAATATCTTTCTGTTTTGAAAAATGTGCTGATAAAGTTACTCCGCTGGCACCGGATTCCCTACGTCAGTTTGAAATGCAAAACCACCCGGACCGGATAAACGATAATTCAGATGCTGACTGCAGTTGCTTCTGATCTGTTTAATTTAATTCCCATTTGAATTGTGTTTTTGAATTCATTACAATCGCTGTGTATTTTAGAAATACGATAATAGTATAGGATAGGATAGTTTTTTAGTTTTTTTTTCTTTACTTTCTTTACCGTCCTTCTCACTTCACTTGATGGCAACATAAACTTCTTTGTCCCTTTGTGTCCTCTTTCTTCCAGTTTTCAGCTTTTCCACAAATAATCTTATTTTAGATGCATACAAGTTGAGTTGAGTAACTTTTTTTCTTGTCAGTACTTCTAGACTGCTGTGAAAAGAAAATAAACATATCTTTCTCACTTAAATGATGTTTACTTGCCTTTCCTAGGGGACTCTTATTTTGATTACATATTGTTGACTTTACCCTTTAGTAACCACTGTTTGCAATGTCCTTGTTCCAAATACTGCAAGGCATCCCCAGAGCTCCCTGGTTAAAGTCAAAGTCAACGTAAAAATGTATTTATATAACCTAAAGCCACCTGGGTATCATTCAGTTTGATGAATTTCAAAGACACAATTGTACAAGGTCACAAAGATGGAATCATGAGCAATTCCCCCCACCCCCATGTCATCATGTAAAAAAATAAAAGCTAAATGGAACCCTTTAATAAGTTTAAATGAAAACAAGCCTTGAGAGGAAGATGAAAAATGTCTAAACTCTAGAGAATCGAAAGTTTCTAACATTATCTTAGGAACCATTTTATAAAAATAACACACTTTTGTGACATGGTAGTTTTCAAGTCTGTTATTGTAGCGCACCATAAATGTCCGAAATCGAAGTCTGTCTGTCACGTACACAGGAGAGAGTGCACATTCACTGAATATTTTATCATTTTGAAATAAAACTTTTTGAAGGAGATGCGGTTTGTTTTGGAATCCAGGGGGGAAATATTTTGGGACTGGAGTGATACGGTCAAACTTTGTTTTTTTTTCCGTGTGCTACTGTGAATCCTGTGACCAGAATTTGAAATCGGCAGCAGCCTCCGAACATCTGAAAGTGGAAAAGTACAGAAAAACGCAAAAGGCAACGGTAAAACTTATATGAAGGTAGGCAGATCAGCTCAAGTAAGAAGAGCTGGGGCTAAATACCACTCTGGCTAAACATTATCTTCAAAATAAAAGAAAAATCTAACAAAGCTGAAGCATCCACAGAGAGCATATTATTATGCTCTCAATGATAATCTGCTAATTTCTTAAATTGGGTCAAAGTCACAAAGTATTTTTAATTTGCTAACACATGAAGCACTAAACTAGTTACTGTTCATAAACAAAGAAATGATTACAAGAAAACAGCTTTTTGGTTAAATCTGAAGTCAGAGCATTAATTAAAAAGTTTTCAAAAAACGGGAACTTTGACAAGTAAAACCGGATGAGTACCAAATATTAGCTTATCGCTACCTAGCCTGGTAAAAACCAGCTGTTTGTACTACACCTCACTTCACCCAGAGGGTCTGGGCTCTTTACTGTTGAGAAACCATAGTTTCCTGGAGGCGTGGACTCTGTTGAGGTTTTAAATTTTACCCAATTCTTATGTTTGCCCAGGATGTGTAAATGTGCCACTTCTACGCTGAGAGGGTCACCAGAAATTGTCTGCGCTGTAAACAACCAACCTCCACTGCGAAGCGAGAAGTACCGATCCGAACGAGGCGGCTGCTAACGTTGATCCAATAAGTCGCTAACACACACTTGTTAAACAGGCATGTTGTTCCCCCTTGAATGAGCCTCTCAATCTGTTAAGAAACAGCATTAAAGTAAGTGCGTGCGTGAAGGGTTGATTTCCTCTATAAGTGTTAAAGCCCAGGCAGAGGCCCATATCTGCTCCGCCACCTGTTAAACCTAAATATGGATCAGAGATTTTGAAGACTTTAGTTGTGGAATAAATGTAAATCAAAGGAATCATAGATAGCATTGTCGTTATTCATCATTATCATCCAGATTTCTCCAGTGCTTTATGTCTTCACTGAAGCTCTGAACCATTTATCCTCTCTGCTTTTGGCCTTCTTTGCTTTCATTCCTTTCCTTACCTGCTCCAGCAGAGCGTGTCTAAGCATCAGTGACTGATTTAGCAGCCACTGTGTGAAAGACCTGACATTTATGCTGAGACGGCAAAAGTAAGGACATCATTTTTGCGGCTTCATTTGCACAAATCAGAGTCCTGCTTTGTTGCAGACGTGATGATTCTATTTTAAGCGATAAAACTCCCCTAAAGAAAGTTCGGTGTTGATGGGGAGTAATTGTAAAGCTTGCAATTATGCAAGAACAGTTGGGGGGCAAACAACAACAACAACAACAAAAAAAAAACCCAATTTGCAAAATGTATAATGTGGAGAAAGTATATTCTGAGTCTGAGCTCAGCATTCTCCTTTATTGCATGGCTTGGTAATGTCACAGCTGTCAGCCGCACTCAGTGATTTACAGTTTCAGCATTAAGGGAGGTGTCAACAGCAGAAACAAATGGTCCGTGAGTTAATATACTGACGTGCGCAACATGCAAACTGCATTTTCAAGGAGAACAGTCGCTGCATGCCTTAAAACCTACACAGTTTAGGAACATCTGAACTCCTCAAGCATTGAAGATGCTTCATTTAAGAAGAGAACGGATGAGGAGGTAAAGCTAATTATTGACAATTTGTCACCTTCTTCCGTGTCTCCGAAATGTAAGGATGCAGAAAACGACCCATCTATTAAACAACTTTCTCTGCTTTGATTCCTGCTGCAGCTTCTTTTGCCGTTTTGTTCTCCCTGCCGGTGCATCAGCCAAGTTCCTAAAAATGCATTTGGTGAAGGTTTTTTTCTGGAGAGAAAACTGCTTGTTCAGACACAACCTTTCTTCCCCCAGGTTGTTTTTTTTTTTCCCTTCCTGACATTTGCAGTCACTGTCCTTCATTTGCTGCAATATGTACTTTTGCTGCCTCATTTTCTCCTTCTCCGCTTTGCTGTGTCAACACGGATAACACAAAACACACTCTGGCTTGAGTGAGGCTGTTAAAAGCCTACTTCAGCGAACGCTTGTGGTCACAATCAGTTTAGCGGTGTGTTTTACACATTCAGACAGAGTGTGTTTCAAAATGAGCCAAGTTCTCCCCTGCAGACATTCTGACTGAAAACTTTAAATGTGGACCGACAAGACCATGCAAAGTTCTTCCCGAGGCCCGAGGTAGCTCCGTCACCCCACCTGAGTCCTGCTGAGCAGCTCCCGGCCTGTTGCT
This sequence comes from Poecilia formosa, assembly GCF_000485575.1. Taxonomy (NCBI): domain Eukaryota; kingdom Metazoa; phylum Chordata; class Actinopteri; order Cyprinodontiformes; family Poeciliidae; genus Poecilia; species Poecilia formosa. Next base: position 1,311,847 of record NW_006800081.1, read on the forward strand.
GGGTAAACGCAAATCGCCACCCCTTCCTGTGATTGGCTGCTGTAGCCCTGTTGGTCCCATGTACTGGAACAGTTGAATCCTCTCTGAGCGCAGCCATCTGCCACAAACAGCAGAGAGCCGTCCTACCAACTGTTCTGGGGCCAGGTGTTTGTAATGTGTTGGCTGCTAAACTTAGACAACACACTTGACTGTGTGTTGTTAACCGACTGATCCAGTATCAGTCGGTACAAGCACTCAGAATTATAGAGACAAAAGTTTTCAGAAGCTGACTACTTTTGTTTTTTGTTTTGTTTTTTCACATTTTCCCAGTCACATATGTCTTTCTTGAGTGCAGATGTCCTAAATAATCTCTCTTATTTGTCTTTTTCTTCCAAGTCTTGATTAACAAAGTGATTTCAAAAGAGCTGAATATTTGGCATAAACTAGATCAGGTGTTCTCAAACTTCATGAGCAAATGTCCAAGTATAATAATGATGTTTGTGTTGAGAATTAGGGCGTGATCTGCCTTCAATTAACGGGTGCAGTTCTCCTGTGGTGCATCTAACTGGAATGCAGTCATTATGGTAGGTGGTTTAGGTTACATCCCAGCTTGATTGCTCAATATGTTCTCTCCTCCAAGGTAAATGGAGTAGAGTTGTTAAATTTATTCCTACTTCAGTATAGACTGCATATGATTTTGCATTTGAATCGCTCATAAAGATACAAGATTTTAAATCGACAACACTTCAGGATCACCTTCCTGTGCACTCGGCATACGTATTGGGTTCATGTGGGATTTTTTGGGAGGTTTAGTACTGAAACTCAGGGATCTATTTATAGCAAATGCATCACAGCTGGTGAATTTTATTAAAGCTTGATCCCATACTGTGAAGATTTGCTCACATCTGCATTCAGAATGTTTAAAGAGGCTACAACAGCAGGACAGCCCAACCTAATTTTTTTTTATTAATTTGGCTATTAATTAATTGACTTATCTGGAGCTCTCGCTGACTGAGGATAGACATAGCATATCACTAAGCATATCAATAATTACGAATGACAGTGACATCACACCAAGATGACCTTAATCTATGTTGATGCAATAGCACACTTTTTTCATAAGCAATAAACATAAGTTAGATTGTAGATGTGATAAGGTTTGGTATTTCACAGTCGTTGCTTAATTTCTCTGAGTATGAGCTTAGCTAAAACAGAATTATGACTAACTGGATACAGATTTTAAAATACTGGCTGTGTTATTCTCATAATTGAACTGCATGTGCAAAGTCTGTTCAGTCGTACGTTGGGGCAAAATTCCCCAGAAAGCTACTGAGGGTCATGGAGGATGTTCTTTCAGTGGACATGCACCTTTGGACACACCAACATATGTGGCAATAAAAGAAAATGTGCAGCAGCAGCTTTGGCCATCTGATACAACTTTCATGTTACGTATGAGCAAAGGTTCCTGTGTCAGTCCATTTATAACTCTGCTATAAATACATCAAGCTTCTGTTTCACCCTTATCTCTGGTCTGCCTTTAATAAGGTAACATCCCTTTATCACCAATCTTTGTGATGAATCCTAAATGTTGGCAGCTGCTAAATGTTTATATTCTTCTTACATCTTAATCTCTCCCATCTGGTCAGTGTTGATCTATAGAACTGATAATGCTGTTGCATTATGCACACTCAGATATACTTTATATCTGAGTATATTTTTTTTGCTACTTCTTTCAGATGCAAACGCTTCTGCTGCATTGGTGTTTTAAACATGCTGGTTCAGATGTACATTACTTGTTTCTTTACAGAATCTGCAAAACTTACATTTTTGAAATAACACAGCTGAAAGGCTGGCTAAGCTGCCAAAAACACGCCGACAATGGCTGCTCAGATTTCTGTTTTGCAGTATTCTGTCTCACCCTGCATCACTTTTTACAGGTGTGACTGTCATTGTCAAAAGACATTCATTCATATTTAATTCTTCTGTCATCATTAGCCAAGTGAACCTAAAGGATATCAATTTTTTTTTTTTAATCTGGAACAATTAAAGTTATCAGAAATATTATTTTGCATCTGTAAAGGATATACGACATTTCACAATGTGCAATCAATATTCTTCAAAACACCTAAAGCCCACCAAAACCAACAACAGAGATATTTCTTTATATGTTCAAACCTCTTCAGTTTATTTCCAACCATTGCTCCACTGCTTCCTTTCTCAAATCTTCCATGAAAACCGTGAAGTAGCTAGCTAAAAGAAACTGAAGCACTTAAGATACTTAAAATAAACATGATGCTCAATTTGACCTCAAATCACTCTGCATTTATCACAACTGGAAGTGGAAGGTAATTACTTTATTTTATTTGTTAATTTTATTTATTTATGTTTTTTTTTTGGATTTTGGCACTGGTTTTTCACATTTAAATTATTTATCAATCAGTTAAATTATTTCTCTCCAAGCTGATATTGCCTTGTCACTTACCTTAATTCTGTTTGTTGTTTTTGTTATGTAGAGAATATGTGAACATGATTGTTTTAAATGTACTTTTTGTGTCAGTAGATGAATAGTTTTTGAATAATTACCATTATCCACAATAACCAGCAGCAAGATTAGGCTGAAAAAACAAACAAACAAAAGTTTCATAAGTCAAAGTAGAAAAATCTTTGACATACAACAGGATTGCAATTAGTGTTGGTAATTTATCTATAAAGGCCAAAATACACTTCACAATTATGCACTTATTATTTTGTGCGTAATTTGTTGACAAAATGAGAAGAAGTTCAATGGGCGTGAATATTTTTTGCCAGGTACAATGTATCTCTTTTTTTAATAAACATAATGCTAGTTTAAAGCTCCCAAAGATTTGACTAAGGTTAAATACAAAAATAGTATAACTCAAACATAACTTTTTTTCTCTGCCTTGTCTTTTGTCAGATAGTGAAAAGCCTGGACTTCCAGGCTTCCTCTTTCTAAATGTTTATAACTTTAATTCTATGTTCTGACCAAAACAAACCCTGAATTTTATTAGTGTGAATGCGGACGAGGATTGACTGCATGTGTATCTGTGTGCACAGACTGAGCGTTTGGCTAAGTGATGTCCTTCCAGAGATTAAAGCTGACTGCAAACAAGAGACGGGCAGAGAAGCAGAGGGAGGAGCAGGCAGAGGACATGGGTAGTGGAAATTTTTCATCTACAACAGGCTGCCAAGTCAGGAGTCTACACAAAGTAATATGTTGAGCATAAACCCCAGCGCATTTAGAGCAAAGTTTGGAGATTTGTGAAAAAGATAGAAGTGAGAATTAAGGCGGATGTTTTTTGTTTTTTATCTGTGATTGAGCAATCTGTCACACATGAACATGTATTCCTTTGAGATACTGCAAGACAAGTTTAAAAAATAATATAT